>NC_140990.1:58961297-59175514 GCF_052327205.1 Somniosus microcephalus | reverse complement strand
CCTCGAAACACTCCTCCCCTCCTCCCACTCTCCCTCCTCCCCACCCCCTTCTCACTCTCTCCCCCCCTTCTCTCTCCCCCCCTTCTCTCTCTCTCTCTCTCTCTCTCTCTCTCTCCCCCCCGGCGCCCCCCCTCCCTCACCCCCGCCCCCCCTCTCCCTCGCCCCCCTCTCCCTCACCCCCCTCCCTCGCCCCCCCCTCCCTCGCCCTCTCCCTCGCCCCCCTTCTCCCTCACCCTCTCCCTCGACCCCCCTTCTCCCTCACCCCCACCCCCCTCCCTCGCCCCCCCCTCTCCCTCGCCCCCCTCTCCCTCGCCCCCCCTCTCTCTCGCCCCCCCTCTCCCTCGCCCCCCCTCTCCCTCGCCCCCCCTCTCCCTCGCCCCCCCTCTCCCTCGCCCCCCTCTCCCTCGCCCCCCTCTCTCCCTCGCCCCCTCTCTCACTCACCCCCCTCTCACTCACCCCCCTCTCCCTCGCCCCCCTCTCTCCCTCGCACACCCCCTCCCTCGCTCCCCCTCTCTCCCTCGCCCCCCCTCTCTCCCTCGCCCCCCCTCTCTCCCTCGCCCCCCCTCTCTCCCTCGCTCCCCCCTCTCTCCCTCGCTCTCTTCCCCCCTCTCTCCCTCGCTCTCTTCCCCCCCCACAGTCGCTTGCTCTCTTCCCCCCCACAGTCGCTCACTCTCTTCCCCCCCACAGTCGCTCGCTCTCTTCCCCCCCGCACAGTCGCTCGCTCTCTTCCCCCCCCACAGTCGCTCGCTCTCTTCCCCCCCCCACAGTCGCTCGCTCTCTTCCCCCCCCCAGTCGCTCTCTCTCTTCCAACAACATGTCCTCGAAAAAGCCTCGGCACCGCCGGGCACTCCAGTTAGTCTTATATATATAAACGAGTCGATCTGTCTGTCCTTCCGTCTGTCTGTCCTCGGGTGTGCGTCTGTCCAGCTATGCGCTCGAAAGTTATACCGCGTACCTACGCGTGCGTTACCTCCGAAGAAAGCTTACGCTTCCGGGACGCTGGTAAGTGTATTTACTTTTCGGTCGGACGAAAATTGTTCGCGCTTTATGCAAAAAACCTTCAAAATTAAACTCATTATCTGCTAGCATTGATTGACTGACGTCAAGGTTCGATCAATCCTGTGCCGTCACGATTGACCAATCCTACAGTACAGTCCCCTGATGGTTGGCCAATCGGTGTGTGTGTGTGTGGGCGGGACTAATCATTTTCATCTCGGGATCTGGCAGCCATTGTTTCAGTGCCATGACTTCAGCTTTCAGCTCAAACTACTTTGAAAGTTAGTATCTCTTTTAAAAATAACAAGATTTACCAAAAATGTTTTATAAGTACTTTCACTTTCATCTTTCAAGGTATTAAGTGTGTGTGTGGGCGGGACTAATCGTTTTCATCTCAGGGATCTGCCAGCCATTCTTTCACTGCTTGCAGCTCAAACTACTCTCCTTATCCAGCTTTGAAAAAGTTAGTTTCTCTTTTAAAAATAACATAAGATTTACCAAAAACGTTTTATAAGTACTTTCACTTTCATCTTTCAAGGTATTAAAAGGTAGAAATCTTGCCCGGCAGCAGATTCACAAAGGGACACAGACAGGGCCCTAAAGCCTGGGACTCGATTTAAAATGTTGCCCGGCCCCAGATTCGCAAAGGGACACAGACAGGGCCCCAAAGCCTGGCACTCGATTTAAACCGCCCGCCCCAAAACAGCCCTGGCAAAGCCGGGCTCCCCCAGCTAGTCTATATATATATAAACGGATACTTCTTTCTGTCTGTCTATCTGTCTGTCTGTCCTCACGTGTGCGTCTGTCCGGCTATGCGTTCGAAAGTTATAGGGTGTACCTATGCGTGCGTTACTTCGAAAGAAAGCTTACCGTTCCGAAACGGTCGTAAGCATATTTACGTTTCGGCTGGACAAAGATCGCGCCCGCGGTATCCGAAAAACGTTCAACATTCCGCTCATTAGCATCTCATTATCCACTCATTAGCGACAGAGTGACCTCGAGGTCGACCAATCGTACGCCGGGTTGCTGGCGCTTGCGGCCGGGCCCTCCTACGGTCGAGTGATGGGATGATTGACCAATCCTACGCTTTGGTGACCTGACGGTCGACCAATCGGTGCGTGTGGGCAGGCCTTATCGTTCTGAACCGAGGTGAGTCGCCGCCATCTTGATTCCAAACTTTCCATTACTTTTTCCCGCTTTCTGCGTGTTTCTTTTCAAATCTACATTTCCAGCAAAAAAAAAGTTGCTTTTAAAACACAAGTTAATTAATTTGTAAATCTTTTCTCTAAACTCTATAATTCTCCTACCTTTCACCATTTTTCCAGGCCCGGGGCCTAGGCTTCTCCAACTGCCAGCAGTGCAACTCTAGACCCAGGCTCCCGGCCTAGACAGAGACAAACACTGGCAGAGGGCAGAGGGTGTGCTGCCTCAGCTCCATTCCCGGGGTCAGTAAGTGGGGAGGCTTCATAAGCAACTGGGGTAGGTCGCAAGCCCCGAATAATAATCTGAAGATCCTGTGTTTGCAGCTGAGGAAATTTCTTCTGCAGACAGCCCCAGGTTAATGGCAGCCATCTTTGTCAAGGAGGGCAAAAAGTTTCAGTGCGACGCCATTTTGAATCAGTGTGTAACAGAGTGCATGCGCGGCCATCTTAGTACAGGAACATAGAGTGGGTGGGGCTTCTGTGCTCCAAATCTGTGTCTGTGACAGACAATCGACTGTGTAGCTGTGCAAGGTCTGTAGCTATAGCAACAGCTTTAGCTACAGAGCTTCAGGGCCACACCTGAGTGTTTAGAAGCTGTTGCTAAGCAACAGTGTTTGTTGTTAAATACAGAGATAAGAATCTCCGTATCTCTCAACATTAACTCTGGAGAGTACTTTAGGCAAGGCATCAGCTCGGTCCCGTGGGTGCCGGATAGCACAAAGTTTCCTGTACTTTAAGTTTATCTCCCCCCTCCCTTTCCACCCCCCACCCCCCCCACACCCCGTTCCCCCCCCACAACCCTCACCCCCCACACCGCTTCCACCCCCATCCCCACCCCCCTCCCCAACCCCCCTTCCCCCTCCCGTTCACCACCTTCCCCCCACCTTCTCCCCCTCCCCACCACCTCCTCCCCCCTTCCCCTCCCTCCCCCACCCCCCTCCCCTCCCCCCCACACCCCCCTTCACCCAGCCTCTTCCCCACACCCCCTTCACCCCGCCTCTTCCCCCCTCCCCTCCCCCCCACACCCCCTTCACCCCGCCTCTTCCCCCCTCCCCTCCCCCCACTCCTCCCCTCCCCACTCCCCTTCCCCCCACTCCTCCCCTTCCTCCCTTCCCTCCCCTCCCCCTTCCCCCTCCTCTCTCTTCCCCCTCCCTCCCCTCCCCTTCCCCCTCCCCTCCCCCCTCCTCCCCTCCCCTCCCACTTCCCCCCTCCCCTCCCCCCTCCTCCCCTCCCCTTTCCCCCATTCCCCCCTCCCCCATTCCCGCAAAACCCCCTCCCTCCCCTCTCCCCTTCCCCCTCCTCCCTCCCCTCCCCCCCTGCCTCCCCCTTCCCCCCCTGCCTCCCCCCTCCTCCCTCCCCTCCCCCCCTGCCTCCCCCTTCCCCCCCTGCCTCCCCCTTCCCCTCCTCCCTCCCCGTCATCGCCCCCCATTCCCCTTCCCCACTACCCCCTCCCCCACTCCTCCCCTCCCCCTTCCCCCACTCCTCCCCCTTCCCCCCACTCCTCCCCCTTCCCCCCCACTCCTCCCCTTCCCCTTCCCCCACTTCCCCTTTCCCCACTCCCCCTCCCTCCCCACACCTCCCTCCCCACTCCTCCCCCCTTCCCCCACTCCCTCTCCCCTCCCCCTCCCCCCTCCACTCAACCCCCCTCCCCCCCCAGTCGCTCTCTCTCTTCCCCCCAGTCGCTCTCTCTCTCTCTTCCCCCCAGACGCTCTCTCTCTCTTCCCCCCCAGTCGCTCTCTCTCTCTTCCCCCCCAGTCGCTCTCTCTCTCTTCCCCCCCAGTCGCTCTCTCTCTCTTCCCCCCCAGTCGCTCTCTCTCTCTCTTCCCCCCAGTCGCTCTCTCTCTCTCTTCCCCCCCGTCGCTCTCTCTCTCCCTTCCCCC
This sequence comes from Somniosus microcephalus, assembly GCF_052327205.1. Classification (NCBI taxonomy): domain Eukaryota; kingdom Metazoa; phylum Chordata; class Chondrichthyes; order Squaliformes; family Somniosidae; genus Somniosus; species Somniosus microcephalus. Next base: position 59,171,436 of record NC_140990.1, on the reverse strand, counting down.
CCAGTCGCTCTCTCTCCCTTCCCCCCCAGTCACTCTCTCTCTCCCTTCCCCCCCAGTCATTCTCTCTCTCTCTTCCCCCTCAGTCGCGCTCTCTCTCTCTTCCCCCCAGTCACTCTCTCTCTCTCTTCCCCCCAGTCGCTCTCTCTCTCTCTTCCCCCCAGTCGCTATCTCTCTCTCTTCCCCCCAGTCGCTCTCTCTCTTCCCCCCCAGTCGCTCTCTCTCTTCCCCCCCAGTCGCTCTCTCTCTTCCCCCCAGTCGCTCTCTCTCTTCCCCCCAGTCGCTCGCTCTCTTCCCCCCCAGTCGCTCGCTCTCTTCCCCCCCAGTCGCTCGCTCTCTTCCCCCGTCGCTCTCTCTCTTCCCCCCCAGTCGCTCTCTCGCTTCCCCCCAGTCGCTCTCTCGCTTCCCCCCAGTCGCTCTCTCTCTTCCCCCCAGTCGCTCTCTCTCTTCCCCCCCAGTCGCTCTCTCTCTTCCCCCCCAGTCGCTCTCTCTCTTCCCCCCCCAGTCGCTCTCTCTCTTCACCCCCAGTCGCTCTCTCTCTTCCCCCCCAGTCGCTCTCTCTCTTCCCCCCAGTCGCTCTCTCTCTTCCCCCCTAGTCGCTCTCTCTCTTCCCCCCCAGTCGCTCTCTCTTCCCCCCCAGTCACTCTCTCTCTTCCCCCAGTCACTCTCTCTCTTCCCCCCAGTCACTCTCTCTCTTCCCCCCGTCGCTCTCTCTCTTCCCCCCAGTCACTCTCTCTCTTCCCCCCCAGTCGCTCTCTCTCTTCCCCCCCAGTCGCTCTCTCTCTTCCCCCCCAGTCGCTCTCTCTCTTCCCCCCCAGTCGCTCTCTCTCTTCCCCCCAGTCGCTCTCTCTCTTCCCCCCCCAGTCGCTCTCTCTCTTCCCCCCCAGTCACTCTCTCTCTTCCCCCCCAGTCGCTCTCTCTCTTCCCCCCCAGTCGCTCTCTCTCTTCCCCCCAGTCGCTCTCTCTCTCTCTTCCAACAACAACATGCCCTCGAAAAAGCCTCGGCACCGCCGGGCACTCCAGCTAGTCTATATATATAAACAAATCGATCTGTCTGTCTGTCCTTCTTACTGTCTGTCCTTCTGTCTGTCCTCATGTGTGCGTCTGTCCGGCTATGCGCTCGAAAGTTATTGAGCGTACCTACGCGCGTGTTACCTCCGAAGAAAGCTTACGCTTCCGGGACGCTCGTAAGCGTATTTACTTTTCGGTCGGACAAAAATTGTTCGCGCCTTATGCAAAGAACCTTCAAAATTAAACTCATTATCTGCTACTTAGCATTGATTGACTGACATCAAGGTTCGACCAATCCTGTGCTGTCACGATTGACCAATCCTACAGTATGGTCCCCTGATGGTTGGCCAATCGGTGTGTGTGTGTGTGGGCGGGACTAATCGTTTTCATCTCAGGGATCTGGCAGCCATTGTTTCACTGCCATTACTTCAGCTTCCAGCTCAAACTACTTTGATCATCCAGCTTTGAAAAAGTTAGTATCTCTTTTAAAAATAACATAACATTTACCAAAAATGTTTTATAAGTACTTTCACTTTCATCTTTCAAGGTATTAAAAAGGTAGAAATGTTGCCCGGCAGCAGATTCACAGAGGGACAGACAGACAGGGCCTGAAAGCCTGGTACTCGATTTAAAATGTTGCCCGGCGGCAGATTGAGACAGGGACACAGAGACAGGGCCCAAAAGCCTGGGACTCGATTTAAAATGTTGCCCAGCACCAGATTCTCAGAGGGACACAGAGAGGCCCCAAAGCCTGGCACTCGATTTAAACCGCCCAGCCCAAAACAGCCCTGGCAAAGCCGGGCTGCCCCCAGCTAGTCTATCTATATATATATAAACGGATCGTTCTGTCTGTCTGTCTGTCCTTCTGTCTGTCTGTCCTCACGTGTGCGTCTGTCCGGCTATGTGCTCGAAAGTTATAGAGCGTACCTACGCGTGCGTTCCGTCAAAAGAAAGCTTACCTTTCCGAAACGGTCGTAAGCGTATTTACGTTTCGGCCGGAAAAAAATCGCGCGCGCGGTATCCGAAAAACTTTCAAAATTCCGCTCATTAGCATCTCATTATCTGCTCATTAGCGACAGAGTGACCTCGAGGTCGACCAATCGTACGCTGGGTTCCTGGCGCTTGCGGCCGGGCCCTCCTACGGTCGAGTGACAGGACGATTGACCAATCCTACGCTTTGGTGACCTGACGGTCGACCAATCGGTGCGCGTGTGTGGGCGGGCCTTATCGTTCCGAACCGAGGTGAGTCGTCGCCATCTTGATTCCAAACTTTTCCTTTCTTTTTCCCGCTTTCTGCGTCTTTCAAAAAAAGTTGCTTTTAAAACACATATTGTTTTTTTAAAAAGTTAATTACTTTCTAAATCTTTTATCTAATCTCATTAATTTTCCTACCTTTCCCCATTTTTCCAGGTAGGCCTCGAAGCCTTGGCCTCGCCTCCGCACCCACACCCGAGCTAGGCACCTCCCGGCCCCAGTCAACAAGCGGCCCCCGATCGCCGCCATCTTTGTGAAGGCTGGAGGGGCGGGCCTCAGCCGAGCGCCGCTACCGCCGCCACCTTAGTAAAGGCTGGTGCGGCGGTGGCGTCATGGAGCTCCGCGGAGCAGGTGCGCAGCGGCGTCTAACTCGCCCCTGTTGTGTATATACCTTTAAGAGAATAACTGGTCTCAGACTGCAGTACCGGCAGTGACCACCCCTGTATAAAAGGCGCTAGTGAGCCTCTGTTTTTAGTTTTCACTATTGACTTCCACCAGTAAAGACTTATTTTGTTCACTCCTGCTGTCTGTGTCTCAATTGTTCATGGACGTAACACTGGTGACGAGTAAGAAACGAACTTACCTGCAACTCGGCAGCACCTCAGACGACGTTATTGAAGGTCGAAGCCAGAAGAAAGAAAAAAAAATAAAATCCAAAGAAACTCGAGAAACGGGCGTCGACCGTGGGCAACCGCCCTCCAAATCGTCGGATTTAAAACTTGCAGGAGAGACTGTCCAGAGCCAGGCTTGGTTCCTCGGTCTGTGGTTTCCCAGCTAATCGGGCTGGTGGCAGGTAGTGCACTGATCCTTCCTGGGCTGCAGCGGGCTAGAGCTTGATCGGGTGGCTTTTCAACAGGGCCGGGCAGCGAGTCGGGAAGCAAAGAGAGAGAGAGAGGGTGGAGCACACAGGGCGCGGCCGGTGCTTCAAAGCCGGGCAGCGTTCGGACCTAAGAAGAGGGAGGGAAGTGTCCCAGAGGGTCCGCTCCACGATGGGAAAAATAATAAAAGAATAAAAATCAATATTAAATGTGCAAGAAACCGTGGAAAGCAGCGCTAACAACAGTGGGGAAGAAGGCAAAGCGCGGGAGGCACCATTTTTTTAAATCAGGGAAGAAGGCAAAGCGCCGGAGGCGCCATTTTAGATTTGCAAGATGCCGAAGACTGGCTGTATCACTGCTTTTGATAATACAATAGAGGACTGGACCACGTATGTGGAAAGAGTCGAGGTATATTTCGAGGCAAACAAAATAGCGGAGGGGAAAAAGGCATCGATATTGCTAAACTTAATGGGCGCTAGAACGTACAGCCTATTGCGGGACCTGATTACTCCAGCCAAACCGAAGGCGAAGAGTTTTAACGAAATTGTTGCTGTCCTACAGGAACACTTAAACCCTGCACCGCTGTTGATAGCAGAAAGATTTAAATTCCACAGGAGAACTCAGCACAAAGATGAGAGCAATGCTGAGTATCTTACGGAACTACGCAAGCTATCAAAGCACTGCCAGTTTGGAGCAGGACTGGCAGATACCCTACGGGACAAATTTGTCTGTGGACTCCTGAGTGAAGGAACACAGAAGAAGTTACTCTCAGAGAAAGAGCTGACGCTAGATAAGGCTTTCAGCGTGGCAGTATCGTATGAAGCAGCAGCCAGGGGAGCTGCAGAAATTCAACAAAAACCACAGGAATACGGCACCCACGAAATGACACGGGGATTTGCAAAATGTTATCGCTGCGGCAGAACTAACCATGACCAGAAGGACTGCTGGTCCAAAGACAAAATATGCAGGCAATGCGGGAAGATGGGACACATTGCACGAGTTTGCAGGTCTGGGAAGAAGACCAGCGACAACAAAAAGGCTACTAAGGAACCATACAAGAAAGTACAAAAGATGACGGACAGTAGTTCTGAAGACCAGATGAGCGATAGTGAATCCGGGAACAGGAGACTAAGCTGTCTCAAACTTCACAATGTAATCGCAAAAGAGGATCACCGAACCATTTGGGTCACCCTCACGATAGCAGGGTCCCAAGTTAAAATGGAATTGGATACAGGATCAGCGCTAACCATCATGAATCGACAAGACTACGAGTGGCTATTTTCACACATACCCTTGAGAGAGACATCCATCGTCTTGATGATGTATACAGGGCAAAAAGTATACCCCAGAGGAAAAATAAGGGTTCCTGTCGAATACAATGGCAAGAAAATACGGAAATTGTATCTCTACATACTGCCAAATGGTGGACCGCCTTTATTGGGACGGGAATGGATCAGGAAGATAAACTTAGATTGGCATTCCATTCATGCAATGATGGTGGACGGTAAAAAAGATGAAGACGTCACTCCTGGACGATTGTCAACAATCTTAGCTAACGCCAGAGGTATTTCAACAAGAACTGGGCATGCTTAAAGGCGTAACCGCCTCGATAAAAATAGAAGAGAATGCAGTTCCCAAGTTTTTCAAAGCAAGACCGGTACCATATGCAATTCGCCCAGCCGTCGAGGCAGAGCTGGAGAATCTGGAGAAGGCGGGCGTGTTGTCTAAGGTTGACTGGAGCGAGTGGGCGACACCCATCGTTCCTGTCATGAAGAAAACGTTAAGCAATAAGTCCGGGGAGCCAAGGAAGATTCGCATCTGTGGGGATTTCAAGGTGACGGTGAACCCAGTCCTTCACACAGTACAATATCCTCTTCCAAGGATAGAAGACATCTTCGCCTCACTGTCTGGAGGGAAGCATTTTACAAAAATTGACTTAGCACAAGCATATTTGCAGATGGAGGTTGAAGAGTCCTCTAGGAAGTATCTCATGATAAACACACACAAAGGTCTTTACCAGTATCATCGATTGGTATTTGGAGTAGCATCGGCTCCGGCAATATGGCAGAGTGATGGAACAAGTCCTGCAAGGGATTCCGGGGACTCAGTGTTACTTGGACGACATCCTTGTAACAGGTGAAGATGACAGTGAACACCTTAACAACCTAGAACAGGTGCTCACTAGACTACGGGAACATGGGCCGTGAGCCAACCGCCCCAAGTGCGAATTTTTAAAGAAACAGATATCGTATTGTGGCCACGTGATTGATGAAGAGGGGTTACATAAGTCCCCTGACAAAATTGAAGCGGTTGTTAAGGCCCCAGCACCTGAAACTGTGTTGCAACTGAGGTCATTCCTCGGATTGGTGAATTACTATCAAAAGTTTTTGCCAAATTTGTCGACAATTCTGCACCCACTGAACGCTCTGCTACGAACGGGGGTAGCATGGAAATGGAGCGATGATTGTAAGCGTGCTTTTCAGAAGAGTAAGGACTTAGTCACTTCAAGGGAAGTTTTGGCTCACTACAACCCAGCACTGCGAATCAGGCTGGCGTGTGATGCGTCTCCCTACGACATTGGGGCGGTACTGTCACATAAATTCCTTGATGGTTTAGAGAGGCCGATAGCTTTTGCATCACGCTCGTTAACTTCTGCCGAGCGTAACTACGCCCAGATTGACAGAGAGGCCCTCAGCCCAGTGTGGGGGGTGAAGAAGTTCAATCACTACCTGCACGGTCAAAAATTTACTCTACTAACCCATCATCAACCTCTTGTCTCCATTTTCAACCCTCAGAAGGGCGTACCGATAATGACAGCACAACGGCTGCAGAGATGGTCCCTTTTCCTAGGGGCACACCAATATGACATCGAGTACAAAGGAACTAAACAGCATGGAAATGCTGATGGATTGTCATGTCTACCGTTGCCGATGGTGGAAGAAGAAGACCTTGCAGTGGATCCAATGGAGTTATTTCACTCGACCATAGTCGAATGTCTCCCTGTGACGAATGCAAACATAGAAAAGGAAACACGGAATGACCCGACACTATCACGGGTCTATGATTTAACGGTGAAGGGATGGCCAGCACATGGTGAACCACTGCTGCCAGCATTCTCGCCGAGAAGAGAACAGCTGTCAGTGTGCAGAGGAACCTTGATGTGTGGATCCAGAGTAGTAATTCCACCTAAGTTGACGGATAGAGTGCTCAATGAGCTTCATGAGGGTCATCTGGGTGGGGTAAAAATGAAGAACTTAGCCAGAGCGTTTGTGTGGTGGCCGGGAATCGATAGAGAAATCGAAGAGATGACCAAGAGCTGTGCAGGATGCCAGAAGGTCCAAAACGCCCCATCACAAGCTCCTCTGCATCCATGGGAGTGGCCCTCATCTCCATGGCAAAGGGTGCACATTGATTTTGCTAGTCCCTTCATGGACTCGATGTTTTTAATTGCGGTGGATGCACATTCAAAGTTGCCAGAGGTAATAAAAATGTCCTCAACCACCACGGAAAAAACTATCACAGTTTTATGTTCCATATTCGCCAGGAATGGGCTGCCTGAACAGATTTGCTCTGACAATGGACCACAGTTTGTGTCTGAAGAGTTCCGGAGGTTCTTAAAGAACAATGGTGTTAAGCATTACACATCTGCCCCATATCATCCAGCCACTAATGGATTGGCCGAGAGGTTTGTCCAAACATTCAAGAAGACTATCAAGGCAATGTGTAATGAAGATATACCCCTACAACACAAGGTGGACAACTTCTTGTTTGCCTACCGGAATGCGACACATGCGGTTACCAACCAAACTCCAGCCATGATGTTCTTCAATCAAAGACTACGATGCCGCTTGGATTTGGTTAAGCCAAACGTCCGAAGAAATGTGGAGAACAGGCCGTTTCAGATTATGAATGAAAGGCCGACCAGGAGTTTTAAGATAGGTCAACCAGTTTTGGCCCGGGACTACCGCGCTGAGAAATGGCAGCCAGGAATGATTTGTACACGACAAGGACCTCTCATGTATACCGTGGATGTTGGGGAGAGCATTGTAAGACGCCATGCTGACCAGATTCTAGAGTCACTGGAAAACGTCAACTCCACACCACGATCTGATACACCTGGTAATGAAATCGACGTTCCAATTGCAGCTACCGCAGAACTGGTAATATTGGAAGATGAACCAAACAACAACATTGATCCCGACTCAACATTGCCAGAAGAACCTGATACCCCAAAGAGGCGTTGTCCAGACAGAATCAGGAAGCCTCCTCAAAGACTGAACTTATAATTGCTTAAACTTCACCAATGTATGTAGCTACAGTAATTGTGATTGTAATTAGTTATCATTTAGTTGTTAAATGAATTATGTACTGTTTATCTAAAAGGGGAGGAATTGTTGTGTATGTACCTTTAAGAGAATAACTGGTCTCAGACTGCAGTACCGGCAGTGACCACCCCTGTATAAAAGGCGCTAGTGAGCCTCTGTGTTTTTAGTTTTCACTATTGACTTCCACCAGTAAAGACTTATTTTGTTCACTCCTGCTGTCCGTGTCTCAATTGTTCATGGACATAACATCCCCCTCCCCAGTCTGTCCCTCTCTCTTCCCCGCGCCTCCTGAATGCGCGGGGGAAGAGGCTGGGGCACCGTGGCCGCTTTCGGAGACTTCAACTCCATGACAGTTGAGGAGGGTCTTTGTTCACGCAATCAGCCACTCAGGCCCAGGCCCGGAGATCGGGAGGCGGAGAGGGGAGGAGGGTTACCAAGGCAACCGGGGCTCGGGCGGGGGGCGGGGTCTCTCTGCTCTTGAAGCCGGCTCGGGCGGGCCTCCAGAGATCGGGCCTCCGGAGATCGGGGGGGGGCGAGCCTCGGGAGATCGGGTGGGGGGGGGGCGACCCTCGGGAGATCGGGGGGGTGGGGGCGAGCCTCGGGAGATCGGGGGGGCGGGACTCGATAGATCGGGGGGAGGCGGGACTCGATAGATCGGGGGGAGGCGGGACTCGATAGATCGGGGGGGCGGGGCTCGGGAGATCGGGGGGGTGGGGCTCGTGAGATCGGGGGGGGCTCGGGAGATCGGGGGGGCGGGGCTCGGGAGCTTAAAGGGAGCAGTCAGAGGCCCAGAGCCCCGAGACCGGAGAAGCAGCGGACCTGCAGGGGAGCAGCCCGAGGCGGCTGAGTGTAAGAGGGAGCAGTCCGAGGCACCGACAAATCCAGGTTCCAGGAGAGAGGTAAAAAGTAATCCAAGTGTGACGTCACCAGGGAGCAGGTAAGTGATTGGTTGGTGAGTATTTCTCTCTTTTCAATACAAGCTTGAATTCTGTGGTGTTAAATTTCTGTGGTGTAGTGGGGATAGTTGGTAAATAAAGCGCCCTAGAGTATACCTGTAACTGGGGTATTGAATAAATTTTTTAATTAATTAAAGAAGTAAGTCATGGCAGGAGAGTTCAGACCCATGTTCTGCTCCTCTTGCTCCATGTGGGAAGTCAGGGACGCTGCCAGTGTCCCTGACGACCATGTGTGTGGGAAATGCATCCAGCTGCAGCTACTTGTAGACCGCATTGCGGCGCTCGAGCTGCGGGTGGATGAATTTTGGAGCATGCGCGATGCTGAGAGGGTCGTGGATAGCACGTTTAGTGAGTTGTTCACGCCTCAGGGTAGGGCAGCACAGGGGGTGACCATCAGGCGGAGCCACAAAGGCAGGCAGGTAGTGCAGGGAACCCCTGCGGACATCCCCCTTTCAAACAGGTATACCAAGTTGGATACTGTTGAGGGGGATGACTCACCAGGGGAAGGCAGCAGCAGCCAGCTTCCTGGCACCAGGGATGCTTCTGCTGCTCAAGAAGGGAGGAAAAAGAGTGGGAGAGCAATAGTGGTAGGGGATTCTATCGTAAGGGGAACAGATAGGCGTTTCTGTGGCCGCAAACGTGACTCCAGGATGGTTTGTTGCCTCCCTGGGGCCAGGGTCAGGGATGTCACTGAGCGGCTACAGGGCATTCTTAAGGGGGAGGGTGAGCAGGCAGAGGTCGTGGTCCACATTGGGACCAACGACATAGGTAGGAAGGGGGATGAGGTCCTGCATCAAGAATTTAGGGAGCTAGGTAACAGATTAAAGAGCAGGACCTCAAAGGTTGTAATCTCTGGATTACTCCCAGTGCCACGTGCTAGTGAGTATAGGAATGGGAGGATAGAGCAGATGAATGCGTGGCTAAAGAGTTGGTGTAGGGCAGAGGGTTTTACTTTCCTGGATCACTGGGCCTGCTTCTGGGAAAGGTGGGACTTGTACAAGTCGGACGGGTTGCACCTGAACCAGAGCGGGACAAATATCCTTGCGGGGAGGTTTGCTAGCACTGTTGGGGGGGGTTTAAACTAACTTGGCAGGGGGATGGGATACAGAGGGGAGCTGAAATAGGGGGTGATGTGCTGCCAATTATAGAGAAAAAAACAAGTCAGCTTGGTAGACAGGGCAAATATATAAGGGCAAGGCTGGATGGCATCTATTTTAATGCAAGGAGTCTTGCAAATAAGGTGGATGAACTGAAGGTGTTGATAAACACATGGGAGTATGATATTGTTGCTATCACAGAGACATGGTTGAGGGAGGGGCAAGACTGGCAGCTCAATATTCCGGGGTACAGAATCTTCAGGCGAGACAGAGGGGGAGGTATAAGAGGAGGGGGTGTCGCAATATTAATTAAGGAGTCAATTACTGCAGTAAGGAGGGATGATATATTAGCAGGTTCCTCTAATGAGGCCATATGGGTGGAGCTTAAAAACAAAAAGGCGGCAAGCACTTTGCGAGGAATGTACTATAGGCCTCCAAACAGTCAGGGGGAGATAGAGGAACAGATATGTAGGCAACACGGTGGCATAGTGGTTAGCACTGTTGCCTCACAGCGCCAGGGACTCGGGTTCGAATCCGGCCTCGGGCGACTGTCTGTGTGGAGTTTGCACATTCTCCCCGTGTTTGCATGGGTTTCCTCTGGGTGCTCCGGTTTCCTCCCACAGTCCAAAGATGTGCGGGTTAGGTTGATTGGCTATGATAAATTGACCCTTAGTGTTAGGGGGATTAAATACGTGGGGTTACGGGGATAGGGTGGGATATGTGTTGGTGTAGGGGTTACGGGGATCGGGTGGGATATGTGTCGGTGCAGGCTCGATGGGCCGAAATGGCCTCTATCTGCACTGTGGGGTTTCTGTGATTCTGTGATTCTGTGAAATCTCAGAGGAATGTGCAAATAATAGGGTAATAATAATGGGGGATTTCAACTTCCCCAATATTAACTGGGATAGTCAGAGTGTGAAAGGCTCAGAGGGTGTAGAATTCTTAAAGTGCATCCAGGAGAGCTTTTTGAGCCAGCATGTAGAAAGTCCTACAAGAGTGGGGGTGGTACTGGACCTAATTCTAGGGAATGTGACCGGCCAAGTGGAAAAAGTGCTAGTAGGTGAGCACTTTGGTGACAGTGACCATAATATGGTAAGATTTAAGGTGGTCATGGAACAGGACAGGGATGGGCCGGAAATAAAGGTTCTAAATTGGGGGAAGGCCGATTTTAATAGGATAAGGCAGGATCTGGCCAAAATGGACTGGGATCAGCTACTTGTAGGAAAATCTGCATCAGAGCAATGGGAGGCTTTCAGAAGGGAGATTGGGATCATACAATGGCAACATGTTCCCGTAAAGGTCAAGGGTGGTTCCAAAAACCACAGGGAACCTTGGATGTCAGGGGATATACGAGAATGGATTAGGAAAAAAAGGAGGGCTTTTGGCAGATACAAAAGGCTAAAGACGGAGGAAGCCCTAGAGGAGTACAAAAAGTGCAGGAGGATACTTAAAAAAGAAATTAGGAGATCAAGGAGGGGCCATGAAATAACACTGGCGAGCAAAATAAAGGAAAATCCTAAGATGTTTTATAAGTATATTAAGGGTAAGAGGATAACTAGGGAAAAAATAGGGCCCATTAGGGACAAAAGTGGCAATCTGTGTGTGGAGCCGGAAGATGTAGGAGGGGTTCTAAATGAATTTTTTGCATCTGCTTTCACTATGGAGAAGGACGATGTAGACATAGAAATAGGGTGGGGGGACTGTGATATGCTCGAACATATTCACATCGAGAGGGAGGAGGTATTGGCGGTTTTAGCTGGCCTAAAAATGGATAAATCCCCAGGCCCGGATGAAATGTATCCCAGGCTGCTGTGTGAAGCAAAGGAAGAGATTGCGGGGGCTCTAACACATATATTCAGGACCTCTCTGGCCACAGGGGATGTGCCAGAGGACTGGAGAACCGCTAATGTAGTACCATTATTCAAGAAGGGAAGTAGGGAAAAACCGGGGAACTACAGGCCAGTGAGCCTAACATCAGTGGTAGGAAAATTATTGGAAAAAATTCTGAGGGACAAAATTTGTCTCCACTTGGAGAGGCAAGGATTAATCAGGGATAGTCAACATGGCTTTGTCAAGGGAAGATCATGTCTGACTAATTTGATTGAATTTTTTGAGGGGGTGACTAGGTGTGTGGATGAGGGTAACGCAGTGGATGTGGTTTTTATGGATTTCAGTAAGGCCTTCGATAAAGTCCCGCACAGGAGACTGGTCAAGAAGGTAAGAGCCCATGGAATCCAGGGTGCCTTGGCACATTGGATACAAAACTGGCTTAGTGACAGAAGGCAGAGGGTGATGGTCGAAGGTTGTTTTTGTGACTGGAAGCCTGTGGCCAGTGGGGTACCACAGGGATCGGTGCTGGGTCCCTTGCTGTTTGTGGTCTACATTAATTACTTGGATATGAATGTAAAAGGTATGATCAGTAAGTTCGCGGATGATACAAAAATTGGTAGGGTGGTAAATAGCGAGGAGGGTAGCCTCAGTCTGCAGGACGATATAGATGGGTTGGTCAGATGGGCGGAAGAGTGGCAAATGGAATTTAACCCAGAAAAGTGCGAGGTGATGCACTTTGGGGGGACTAACAAGGCAAGGGAATACACAATGAATGGTAAGACCCTAGGCAAGACGGAGGGTCAGAGGGATCTGGGTGTGCAAGTACACAGATCCCTGAAGGCGGCGGAACAGGTGGATAAGGTGGAAAAAAAGGCATATGGGATACTTGCCTTCATTAGCCGAGGCATTGAATATAAGAGCAAGGAGGTTATGATGGAACTGTATAAAACACTGATTAGGCCACAGCTGGAATACTGTGTGCAGTTCTGGTCGCCACACTACAGGAAGGATGTGATCGCGTTGGAGAGGGTGCAGAGGAGGTTCACCAGGATGTTACTGGGGCTGGAGCGCTTCAGCTATGAAGAGAGACTGGGCAGATTGGGTTTGTTTTCCTTGGAGCAGAGGAGGCTGAGGGGGGGACATGATTGAGGTGTACAAAATTATGAGGGGCATAGGTAGGATGGATACTAAGGAGCTTTTTCCCTTAGTAGAAGGGTCAATAACTAGGGGGCATAGATTCAAGGTAAAGGGCGGGAGGTTTAGAGGGGATTTGAGGAAGAACCTTTTCACCCAGAGGGTGGTTGGAGTCTGGAACTCACTGCCTGAAAGGGTTGTGGAGGCAGGAACCCTCACAACATTTAAGAAGCATTTGGATGAGCACTTGAAATGCCATAGCATACAAGGCTACGGACCAAATGCTGGAATATGGGATTAGATCAGACAGGGCTTGATGGCCGGCGCGGACACGATGGGCCGAAGGGCCTCTATCCGTGCTGTATAACTCTATGACTCTATGATCAGGGGGGCGGGGCTCGGGAGATCGGGGCGCGGGGGGGGAGCCTCGGGAGATCGGGGGGGCAGGGCTCAGGGACTCCCCCCTCTCCTCCCCCTTCCCCCACCCCTCCCCCTTCCCTCTCCCCTCCCCTCTGCTCCCTGTCCCCTCCCATCCCCCTCCGCCTCCTCCCTCCTCCCCTCCCCTCCTCCCCTCCTCCCCCCTTCCCCCCCTCCCCTTCCCCCCTCTCCCCTCACCCCTCCTCCCCTCCCCTCTCCCCCTCCCCCTTTCCCCCCCTCCCCTTCCCCCCTCTCCCCTCACCCCCTCCCCTCTCCCCCCTCCCCTCCCCTCACCCCCTCCCACCCCTTCCCCTCTCCCCCCTCCCCCCCTCCCCTCCTCTTCCCCCCCGTACCCCGTCGCTCTCTCTCTTCCCCCCAGTCGCTCTCTCTCTTCCCCCCCAGTCGCTCTCTCTCTTCCCCCAGTCGCTCTCTCTCTCTTCCCCCCAGTCGCTCTCTCTCTTCCCCCCAGTCGCTCTCTCTCTTCCCCCCAGTCGCTCTCTCTCTTCCCCCCAGTCGCTCTCTCTCTTCCCCCCAGTCGCTCTCTCTCTTCCCCCCAGTCGCTCTCTCTCTTCCCCCCAGTCGCTCTCTCTCTTCCCCCCCAGTCGCTCTCTCTCTTTCCCCCCCAGTCGCTCTCTCTCTTCCCCCCCAGTCGCTCTCTCTCTCCCCCCCCCCCCGCCACCAGTCGCTCTCTCTCTCTCTCTTCCAACAACAACATGCCCTCGAAAAAGCCTCGGCACCGCCAGGCACTCCAGCTAGTGTAATATAAACAGAGACAGGGTCTAGTCTAATATAAACAAAGACAGGGTCTAGTGTGATATAAACAGAGACAGGGTCTAGTGTAATATAAACAGATACAGGGTCTAGTGTAATATAAACAGAGACAGGGTCTAGTGTAATATAGACAGAGACAGGGTCTAGTGTAATATAAACAGAGACAGGGTCTAGTGTAATATAAACAGAGACAGGGCCCAGTGTTCTAGAAATAGAGACAGGATCAAATGTAATATAAACAGTGACAGGGTTATTATCTTAATGGCAAGAAACTGGAAAGTACTGAAGTACAAAGGGATCTGGGGGTCCTGGTGCACGAAACTCAAAAGGTTAGCATGCAGGTGCAGCAAGTGATTAAGAAGGCCAATGGAATGTTGGCTTTCATTGCTAGGGGGATAGAATATAAAAATAGGGAGGTATTGCTTCAATTGTACAAGGTATTGGTGAGACCGCACCTGGAATACTGCATACAGTTTTGGTGTCCATACTTAAGAAAAGACATACTTGCTGTTGTGTATGTAATATGTGTGCTACTTTGAACCTATGAACAGGACTGCACCACTTGTAGGGCGTAGTGATACGCAGTACCACTCCTGGCCATAGGGGTATAAATAGTACTGTGGGTACTGATCTCCCCTCAGTTCCCGCCTGTGGGCATGAAGTAAAGACCTACGTGCAGTCCCTACCTCCAACCAGTAAAGACCTGTTTGAGTTATACGTTTAAGTCTTTGTGTTAATTGTTCAATACAATACATATACTTAACACTGGCGACGAGTCAGGTTCTTACCCTGCGGCAGTTGAAGAGAGGTTTCAAACATCACCACCCCACTAGAAGCGACAGGCTTTAGGACTCTGAAGCCTCCATCAGCGACTGAGCACTGGAGTGCAGCAGCCATCCTGACAGCTTCCAGCGACTGACAGAAGTCTTTCTGCAGTTTCCTTGTTCAACCTAGGTGGTGGGGTAAGCCGTGCAGCGTTGGCTGCAAAGACAGGGCTGGGGAAGTTGGAGAAGATAAGGGCGATCGCAATCCCTGATAAGAGCCGCGGTGAAACGCGCGAGCGGGTAAGCCAGAGCCCGGGAGGGAGCGAGCAAGAGCTGCTTCGGTCGGGAGCCACTTCGCGATCCAGCGATCGCATCCGCTGATAAGGGCCGCACTCGGGCGATCGCGGCGAAGATAAGGGCCACACTCGGGGGCTGAAGGGAGACGGCGTCGGGGGACGGGTGAAGACCGCCAAGCGCGGGAAAACCGCCATTTTGTGGGCGGAGGACGACGGCAAGAGCGGGAAGCCGCCATCTTTGATAACAAGTAAACAAAATAAAATCTGAGAAATTGCAAATCTACAATGCCTAAACATGGGAATATTAGCACCTTTGATAGTGACCTCGAAGATTGGGCCATATATGTTGAAAGAGTAAAAAATTATTGTAAGGCCAATAAAATTCGTGACCAAGATAAAGCTCTAACATTATTAAATTTAATGGGTGCGAAGACATACGGGCAATTGAAACACCTGTTATCACCAGATGAACCGGCGGATAAGACGTTCGATGAGATTGTTACTGTCCTGAAAGATCATCTAAACCCCACGCCGCTGATGCTAGCGGAACGATTTAAATTTTACGACAGAAGGCAGCTACAGCATGAAAGCAATGCTGAATATTTGCTGGAATTGCGTAAATTAGCGAAATATTGCCAGTTTGGAACGGGACTGACAGATGCACTACGAGACAAATTTGTGTGTGGTTTATTTAAACAGGATACACAAAAGCGACTGCTCGAGGAGAATGAGCTGATGCTTGAGAAGGCGGTCACTATGGCAGCAGCACACGAAGCCGCAGCGAGAGGCACGGCAGTAATGCAGCTACGGTCACCAGAGCTCAGTGCACACAAATTGGGTGTGAGTTCTGGCAAATGTTATCGTTGTGGAAAGACAACGCATGATCAGAACCAGTGTTGGTTTAAAAACCAAGAATGTAGAACTTGTGGTAGGCTTGGACATATAGCTAGAGTATGCAGGTCAGGGAAGAAGACCAGCAACAAGAAGTCACCGCAGGGAAAATACGCAAAGGTACACAAGGTGACCGAACAGGAGTCCGATTCAGACGCTAGCAGTAATGAACTGGCTAGCTTAAGCTGTAATGAACTGGCTAGCTTAAGAGTACTCAACGCTGGTAAGGGTGCAGACCTCCAGACAATTTGGGTCACTCTTCAGATAGAAGGAGTCCAAGTAAAACTGGAATTGGACACTGGATCGGCATTGACGGTCATAAATAAGAAAGATTACGGAAAGTTATTCCAACATATTCCCCTACAGGATATGGGGATTATATTGAAAACATACACGGGGCAAAGAGTGTACCCCATCGGGAAAATAGAGGTTGCAGTGGTCCACAAGGGCGAAGACAGTCAAATAATGGACTTATATGTGATATCTGAAGGAGGTTCTCCACTACTAGGACGGGAGTGGATTAGGAAAATGAATATGGACTGGCATTTCCTACAAACAATAACGAGTGAGAACTCGGTGAAGATAGTCGGCCCAGACTCTG
The DNA here is from genome assembly GCF_052327205.1 of Somniosus microcephalus. Taxonomy (NCBI): domain Eukaryota; kingdom Metazoa; phylum Chordata; class Chondrichthyes; order Squaliformes; family Somniosidae; genus Somniosus; species Somniosus microcephalus. The sequence goes on along the minus strand of NC_140990.1, from coordinate 59,155,274 downwards.
GAACGGATGATGGTAAGCCCAACTCAGGTGCAAAAGACAAAGTTTCAGCACAGAATTCCACTGAGCAACAACAACATAGTTTAACTGTGGATTCTGAGTCTGGCAAGTCTACTGATGTGCCCATTTCTGAGGGACACCGGGCTCGAACTCAACTCCATTTCAAACTACAACAGCAATTAGAACAAATGCTTCGCCGTTTTGAGCAAGAGTTGAATGCAACGAAAGAGTTCTTTGATATAGAGTTGGAGAATCTGGAAAGACAACAGAAGCAGCTGATGGAGAAAATGGAGCAGGAGCACACAAAACGTCTGATGTCAGAGGAGTTAACGGTCAGCCAACTCCTGCATATGCTGAAGGACAGGACTCTGAAATGGGAAAAACTTGAACACGAACTTCAATATTCAAACGAAAGGGGTTCGGAGCTCTCAAAGGTTATTGGAAGAGCTGAGGTGGCAACACAGACTGAGATGACTGCAACAGAGCAGCCCTTGGATGCCAAAAGTACGCTGACTCACGTCAACGTAGAACAACAGACCGCTGAAACAGCTGCTCCGGTAGAGGGATTGAATAGTCCGATCAATCAATCTCCAAAAGAAGTTGAAGTAGTAAAATCTCAAATGAGGTCATTAGTAAACGACTTGCTGAAAGCCCAGAAAAAGCTGGATGAAGAGGTACGCATGAAGAAGTCTCTTCAGGAAAGATGTCTGGACTTGGAACAAAAGCTGGCTAACGCCCAGCTGGGTATGGAGGAAATAGAAGACCCTCTCGCTGGCCTAGATCAGGATGACACCGAATATTACTATGTCCTGTCCTGCCCAACTTGTAACTTCGACTCCCACCATACAGACATCATGGAGGAGCACCGAAAGTCTACGGAACATCGGGAGAAGGTGGCTCTACTACGGAAAAAGGAGGAAGAGAAGGAGGAACTGCGCATGCAGCTGGCAGCTGACAGTGGAGCCCAGAGAGTCTCCAAGAAGCAGAAAAGGAAAAGTCAAAACAGAAGATGACCCATCTGAACCATTATTACCTCTACCAGATCACACACGTGGTCCCTCCGAACGGAGCCAATTCAGTTCGGAAGTTCAAACTGTTAAATCCATGGAAGGACTATTGAATGAGTCACTCCAGCAACGTGAACCGACTACACCACAGAGATTGAATCTGTGAACTGTTTTCCGCAGAGACTGAATCTGTGATCTGTTTTGACATGAAGTTATCTATGTATCTATGTTATTCTGTTATGTAAACCTGAAGTTATATATGTATATATGTTATTACGTTATGTTAAATGGGGAGATGACTGTAAAGCTAGGAAGGGAGGAATGTTGTGTATGTAATATGTGTGCTACTTTGAACCTATGGACAGGACTGCACTACTTGTACGGCGTAGTGATACGCAGTACCACTCCTGGCCATAGGGGTATAAATAGTACTGTGGGTACTGATCTCCCCTCAGTTCCCGCCTGTGGGCATGAAGTAAAGACCTACGTGCAGTCCCTACCTCCAACCAGTAAAGACCTGTTTGTGTTATACGTTTAAGTCTTTGTGTTAATTGTTCAATACAATACACATACTTAACACTTGCTCTCGAGTCAGTACAAGGAAGGTTCACTTGGTTAATCCTGGGGATGAGGGGATGGACACATGAGGAGAGGTTGAGTAGATTGGGACTCTACTCATTGGAGTTCAGAAGAATGAGAGGCGATCTTATTGAAACATATAAGGTTGTGAAGGGGTTGGATCGGGTGGATGCTGGGAGGATGTTCCCGATGATGGGTGAAACTAGAACTAGGGGGCATAGTCTTAGAATAAGGGGCTGCTCTTTCAAAACTGAGATGAGGGGAAACTACTTCACTCAGAGCGTGGTAGGTCCATGGAATATGCTGCCCTTAAAAGCTGTAGAAGCTACATCATTACATAAATTTAAAACAGCAATAGACAGTTTTCTAGAAGTAAAGGGAATTAAGGGTTACGGGGAGCGGGCAGGAATTTGGACATGAGTCTAGGTTCGGATCGGTCATGGCCCTGTGGGTAGCGGAGCGGGCCCAGGGGCCGTGTAGCCTGGTCCTGCTCCTATTTCGTGTGTCTAATTCTGTTAGATTCAGGAGAGGGTTCTGTGATAGTAGATTGGCGGTTAGGATCAGATCAGCCATGATCTTATTGAATGGCGGAGCAGGCTCGAGGGGCCGATTGGCCTACTCCTGCTCCGATTTCTTATGTTCTTATGTAGGGTGTAGTGTAACATAAACAGAGACAGGGTCTAGTGTAATATAAGCAGACACAGGGTCTAGTGTAGTATAAACAGAGACAGGGTCTTGTCTAATATAAGCAGAGACAGGGTCTAATGTAATATAAACAGAGACAGGGTCTAGTGTAATATAAACAGAGACAGGGTCTAGTGTAATATAAACAGAGACAGGGTCTAGTGTAATATAAACAGAGCCTGGGCCGAGTGTAATATAAACAGAGACAGGGTCTAGTGTAATATAAACAGAGACAGGGTCTAGTGTAATATAAACAGAGACAGGGTCTAGTGTAATATAAACAGAGACAGGGTCTAGTGTAATATAAACAGAGACAGGGTCTAGTGTAATATAAACAGAGACAGGGTCTAGTGTAATATAAACAGAGACATGGTCTGGTGTAATATAAACAGGGACAGGGTCTAGTGTAATATAAACAGGGACAGGGTCTAGTGTAATATAAACAGAGACCGGGCCTAGTGTAATATAAACAGAGACAGGGTCGAGTGTAATATAAACAGAGACAGGATCTAGTGTAGTATAAACAGAGACAGGGTCTTGTCTAATATAAGCAGAGACAGGGTCTAATGTAATATAAACAGAGACAGGGTCTAGTGTAATATAAACAGAGACAGGGTCTAGTGTAATATAAACAGAGACAGGGTCTAGTGTAATATAAACAGAGCCTGGGCCGAGTGTAATATAAACAGAGACAGGGTCTAGTGTAATATAAACAGAGACAGGGTCTAGTGTAATATAAACAGAGACAGGGTCTAGTGTAATATAAACAGAGACAGGGTCTAGTGTAATATAAACAGAGACAGGGTCTAGTGTAATATAAACAGAGACATGGTCTGGTGTAATATAAACAGGGACAGGGTCTAGTGTAATATAAACAGGGACAGGGTCTAGTGTAATATAAACAGAGACCGGGCCTAGTGTAATATAAACAGAGACAGGGTCGAGTGTTGTAGGAATCGACGGATTCCTATCTAAATCACTGAAGTCGAGGCAGTTCAGTAAACCAACCGAATTTAATTAAACTGGTGAACAAAACAAAAACATGCAAGAGCAACAGCATACAGGTCTACACAGTAACTAGTTCCACGAGGTCTGAAGTCAGAACCTCCCACCTCTGACGTCATCACGTTTCCCGCCACTCGGGGCACCACGTGACCAACGTGATGACGTCATCACGTTGTTTCAGGGTTTTTACAGAAAGCTTGTTTACACTCAGCAAACAGACATAGGTGCTGTAGCATTGCTTTAAAGACAGTTGTTCATTTGTACAGGAGTTCATTGGTGGTTTTACCACATGCGCCCCCCCAGAAGTGTCTTTAAGCATCAAAGTCAATCGGCGAGGAGGTCGGACAATCCTGTCGGAGCGACTCCGATATTCCCAGAGAGGAATGGATGGTGCAGGAGAGGAGCGGGGCCGATGGGCCAGGCGTAGCGGCCGTGGGCGGTCATCCACGACGCGGCGGTTGCGCTGTTTCGACTGGCTGGCCGAGTTCCAGGTGTGCAGCCTTGAGGCAGTCCACGGAAATGTAGTCGGGCGTCCCGCCGACATCTACCAGAAAACTCTTGGTGCCCACCTTCAGTACCCAGAAGGGGCCCGTATATGGAGGCATGAGGGGACTACGGTGGGCATTGTGCCGTACTAAAACGAATTTAGCTCTCACGAGTGTTGGCGGAACATGTGACGCAGGCAGTCCATGCTGTGAAGTCGGAATGGGCTGGAAAGCATGCGCCGCAGCTCGGTGAGCCTTCAGCTGTTCAGTGGCGGACCACGGACGTGTCGGCGATGGGAGAAACTCGCCGGGGACCCTGAGCGGCTGGCCGTAGACCAATTCAGCGGCCGACGCCTACAGGTCCTCTTTAGGTGCCGTGCGCAACCCGAGCATTACCCATGGCAACTTATCCATCCACGCGGTCCCTTGGAGGGTGGCCCGCAGCGATGCCTTCAGAGAATGATGGAAGCGTTCACATAACCCATTGGCCTGCGGGTGGTAAGCCGTGGTGCGATGGAGCTTGGCGCCCAATTCTGAAGCCATGGCATTCCACAGAGCAAAAGAGAACTGCGGCCCGCGGTCCGATGAAATGTCCGACGGCACGCCGAAACGGGCAACCCAGGATGAAAGAAAAGCCCGGGCGACGTCTGCGGAGGTGGTGGATGTCAATGGAATGGCCTCCGGCCATCTGTTTGTACGGTCGACGATTGTCAGCAGATGCGTGAACCCTTGTGACGGTGGTAGTGAGCCCATGGAGGTCGATATGAACATGATCGAATCGCCGCTCCGGTACCCCGAAAATGGCGACAGGAGCTTTAACGTGGCGCTGCACCTTCGCTCTCTGGCACACGACACAGGTGTTGGCCCAGTCGCGCACATCTTTTCACATTCCCCTCCAGACAAACTTGGATGCTAACAACTTCTGTGACGCCCGCACACCCGGGTGGGCGAGGTTGTGCATGATATCGAAGACTTTCCTGCGCCAGGATGACGGAACGATCGGGCGTGGGTCTCCCAGTGAGACATCGCAGAGCAAGGATGTGCCGTCTGAGTGGAAAAGTATGTCCACTGGCCGCAGGCCGGAAGAATCGGAACGGAAAGCATGCGTCTCCAGGTCAGCCGCTTGGTCGACCGCCATTAGCGAATAGTCGAGACCCAGTTGGACGGCCTGGACGGCCGCACACGAAAGGCAGTCGGCAACCACGTTGTCCTTGCCGGCCACATGACGGATGTCGGTGGTAAACTCAGAGATGAACGCGAGTTGCCATTGCTGTCGGGCCGACGACGGCTCAGTTGTCTTGGCCATGGCAAACGTCAGGGGCTCGTGATCCACGAAAGCGACGAATTGGTGTCCTTCTAATAAAAAACGAAAGTGGCGGATGGCCAGGAACAACGCCAACAGCTCTCGGTCAAATGTGCTATAGCTACGTTCGCTACTACATAACTGGCGGCTAAAAAACGCCAGCGGTTGCCATGCCCCGTTGACCCATTGCTCTTGCACGGCGCCGACGGCGTAGTCTGACGCATCTGTCGTGAGCGCGATGGTGGCGCCGGGCAGCGGGTGCGCTAACATCGTCGCATTGGCGAGGGCCTCCTTCGTGTCCCCAAATGCGCGGTCCATGACCGCCGACCAGATCACCGGTTCTTTCCCCGGTTTCCCTCGGAGTGCCTCGTAGAGCAGCCGCATGAGCTGGGCAGCCCGGGGGACAAAGCGATGGTAAAAGTTTACCATGCCGAGGAATTCATGGAGCGCCTTGACGGATTGCGGCCGTGGCAACGCCGCGACGGCTGCCACTTTCGCCCTGAGTGGCAGTGCCCCTTCTGCGGTGATGCGGTAGCCCAGAAAATCGATCTGCCTCAGACCAAATTGGCACTTGTTTGGGTTAACTATAAGGCCGTGCTCCTGGAGACGACGGAAAAGGACACGCAGGTGACGTAGGTGTTCTTCCTTTGATGCGCTGGCAACGAGGATGTCATTGAGGTATACGAAAAGGAATCTGAGATCCCGGAGCACCGAATCCATGAGGCGTTGGAACGCCTGCGCCGCATTTTTAAGCCCGAAAGGCATTCGTAAAAATTCAAAGAGGCCAAATGGGGTAATAACCGCCGTTTTCTGGATGTCCTGAGGGTGGACGGGCACCTGGTGGTATCCGCGGACGAGGTCGATCTTGGAGAACCACGACGTGCCGGCCAAATGGGCGGAAAAATCTTGAATATACGGTATCGGGTACCGGTCTGGAGTTGTGACCTCGTTGAGGCGCCGATAATCACCACAGGGCCACCACCCGCCACTGGGCTTTGGCACGATGTGTAGCGGGGACGACCAGGGACTGTCAGATCGGCGAACGATGCCCAACCGATCCATAGTGGCGAATTCCGCCTTCGCGGCCTCGAGTTTACTGGCCTCTAATCGCCGAGCCCGGGCATAAACCGGGGGGCCGGTTGTCACGATGTGGTGTTCAACACCGTGTTTGACGGTCATCGCAGAGAAAGTGGGTCGAGCGAGCTCCGTAAATTCCTTGAGCAGGCGGGCGAACTCATCGGGCGGTGACTCGGTGCGGGCAACCGCGTGGGTCGCGCTGAGGCCCCGAAAACCGGGGATGGGGGCTTGTGAGGCGGCATGGATCAGGCGGCGATTATGTACGTCAACCAGTAGGTCATGCGTGCAGAAAAAATCAGCACCGAGGATTGCCAGTGGTATTGTGGCGGTGATAAACTCCCAGTGGAAGAGTTGGCCACCGAGACACAATCGGATACGCCGCTTCCCGTACGTACGGATGGCGCTGCCATTGGCGGCCTGTAGTGGAAGACCAGCCTTAGTGGAAGACGCCCAGATCGGACGTCGAGAACCGAAGCGGGGAGGATGCTGCACTGAGCATCCGTGTCGCATAAGAAATGCCGGCCCGAAATGGAGTTGGTGATGTACAACAATTTCCCGGAATCACCAACTGTCATTGTGGTGGCGAAACCGACCTCGGGGCTTCCCTTCCGGTTGTGCAAATCGGTGTTGCTGCTTTCTCGGTGCCGGTGGCACGAATTTGCACGGGGGTCGGCAGCATCTGGCTTTCTGACCGAAACGGGCGTGGTAGTAGCAAAAGCCGGTCTGTGGAGGTGCCGAGGCGGGGTTCTTGGAGGCAGGGCACGTCGAGGTGGTGCAATACTGTTGCGTCACCGCGTAAATGGTGCATAAATGGTGTCGGCTTCGGCCGCGAGCGCCACACCATCCGTAGCCGTCGACCTGGCCAGGGCTGCTTGTACCTGCTCAGGGAGCTGGCTGAGGAACAGTTCACGAAATATAAAACACTGCGACTCAGACCCGAGGAGGTTGAGCATGTGGCTCATCAACTCGGAAGGCTTAGCATCGCCTAACCCGGGGAGTGCGAGCAAGCGTCGTGCGCGCTCCGCCTTTGTGAGACCGAATACCTGCAGGAGGCGCGCCTTGAGCGTTTCGTACTTGTTCTCCGCGGGCGGGGTCTCCAGCAGGCTGATAATGCGGGAAGCCGTCAAGCTGTCCAGTGCGGAGACCACATACAGGTAGCGGGTCTGATCCAGCACTATGTTTCGCAGTTGGAACTGAGCCTCCGCTTGAACGAACCAGGAGGCTGCCTGTTGTTCCCAAAATTGAGGGAGCTTCAAACTCGCTGCATTTACATTCACCTTGTTCTCGAGCTTGTCTCAGCGAAAATCGTCCGCGAAGCTTCGGGGTCACCAATGTAGGAATCGACGGATTTCTATGTAAATCACTGAAGTCGAGGCAGTTCAGTAAATTAACCGAATTTAATTAAACTGGTGAACAAAACAAAAACATGCAGGAGCAACAGCAAACAGGTCTACACAGTAACTAGTTCCACGAGGTCTGAAGTCAGAACCTCCCACCTCTGACATCATCACGTTTCCCGCCACTCGGGGCACCACATGACCAATGTGATGACGTCATCGCGTTGTTTCAGGGTTTTTACAGAAAGCTTGTTTACACTCAGCAAACAGACATAGGTGCTGTAACATTGCTTGAAAGACAGCTATTCATTTGTACAGGAGTTCATTGGTGGTTTTACCACAGTGTAATATAAACAGAGACAGGGTCTAATGTAATATAAACAGAGACAGGGTCTAGTGCAATATAAATAGAGACAGGGTCTAGTCTAATTTAAGCAGAGGCAGGGTCAAGTGCAATATAAGCAGAGACAGGGTCAAGTGTAATATAAGCAGAGACAGGGCCTAGTGTAATATAAACAGTGACAGGGTCTGGTGTAATATAAACAGAGACAGGGTCTAGTGTAATATAAACAGAGACAGGGTCTAGTGTAATATAAACAGAGACAGGGTCTAGTGTAATACAGCCATGGTGTGGAGATGCCAGAGTTGGACTGGGGTGGACAAATGTAAGAAGCCACACAACACCAGGTTATAGTCCAACAGCTTTGAATATTGAATATCCCTGGATGTTGAGTTCCCAGTCTTGGTCACCCTGGAGCCATGTTTCCATAATCCCAATCATATCATATCCGTTTACCACTATTTGCGCAGCTAATTCATCCACCTTATTACGAATGCTCCGCGCATTAAGACACAAAGGGCTAGAAATTCGGCTGTTAGCGCCACCGATTAGCGCCTAAAGAGGCTGAGAAGTGGTGCGCTAGCCAATTTCCGGGCGGGCGCAGGGCGCCTAGCGCCTCGCCCCATATTGAGCATGCATTTAGCACTGGCGCTAAATCTTAGCGCCCGCTCATGGGCGCAAGCAGATTATGACGTCATTTGAGTGTGCAACGCCTTTTGGGTGCCCCGGACCAAAAATTCAGTGGCGCCCCCTTCCGTAGCGCCTGGCGCTAATAGTGACAGCTTACCTGGAACCTTACCAAGTTGCTCTCGGGCTGGAGGAGCGTTATTTAAAGGGGACTGGTGTGGTTTAAAAGTGGCAGCCATTTCTGGAGCACAACTTCCTCGAGATCTACAAAGAGTTGCTGAGCTGCACACTGAGAGCCATTTGACCACTGAGCCAGTGCAGGCAGACGATCTTCAGCCTTCTTACCATCACCTTGCTGTTGGTGAGCCTTAACAACGGGGAACCTTCCTGTGGGCACTTATTATGGGGGCTGCATTGGAGGGGAACGTCCTGCTGCTGAATCATCTGGAAAGGGCACTGAGACGCTGGGAGAGGGGGGCGGCCATGGCCAGACGGAGGAGGGCCAACAGACGTTGCCACTGCAGACCTTATGCTGGCAGGGTTTTCCGACAGCAGTTTTCCTACATGAACATGTCGGAGGATCAGTGTGTCAGAAGGCTGCGATTTAGAAAGGAGGTGGTGACTGAGCTGTGCCAGCTGCTTCAGCCAGATCTGCAGCCTCAGATAAGGTGCAGGACATCTCTGTCGGTGGGTGAGAAGATGCCTGCTGGCCTGAACTTCTACGCGAGCGGCTCTTCTCAGGCTGCGCGTCAGAGGCTGATCAGAAGTAGCTTCTAGGCCCCTCTTACGGAATGCTTGCTGCCATTCCAAGAACAGGAATGGAACCGGTCTGATACCCCCAAGCCTGTGAAGGGCAAGATGCATGTAAATAGCAGGCATGGCCATTGTCAATGAAGAAAGTGTTTCATTACACAAAATATGGTTCCTTCAAACATGAGAAAGCTATGGCAACAGAAAACAAAACTAATACACTGACACATAACTGCCTCTCACACCCAGGAGACTGTCCAACACATAAATCACATTCCGACCATCTTCCTTGGCCTTGATTCCACTGTGCCAACCAAAGCATCCAATGCCCCATCAGTGAGGCGTTCCGCCCTCTGCCTCACCCTTTCCATGTCTTGCTAGGCTGGTGCGCCACAGGTAGGCTCCCACCGCTTTGAAGGCCTGCAAGGCAGTGTGTCTGGTGATGCCAATTGACCTGCCCCTTTAAGAGCTGGCCGGCGCCAGTGTGTCTCAGGGAAAGTGATTATTGACAGCACCTTCGCTGCACCCCGCCGCCGCGAAATTGGGTCGCACCGCCGGGTTAGCGCCTTAAGAGTAGCGTGCAGCACCTGATTTAGCGCCGCAATCACCTTCAGGGGCGCTGCAAATTGCGCCTGGCGCTAAACTTTGCGCTTCGCCAGGACTAGTGCCCCAAACGGGGCGATACCAAATTTCTAGCCCTTTAAAGCCTTCAGGCTTGTTTTTTTAACACTCTTAGACCTTTTAGAATTATTATTTACTGTGGCTATGTTTGATTTAAACTCTTGATTCCTCCGACTGCCACCTTTGCTTTTCTCCTTCCTGTCTTTAACTTCTATCCTTGTTTCCCTTTCCTCTGTCTCCCTGCTCAGGTTCCCAACCCCCTGCCATTTTAGTTTAAACCCTCCCCCAGAGCACTAGCAAACACTCCCCCTAGGACATCGATCCCGGTCCTGCCCAGGTGCAAACCATCCAGTTTGTACTGGTCCCACCTCCCCCAGAACCGGTTCCAATGTCCCAGGAATTTGAATCCCTCCCCCTTGCACCAATCCTCTAGCCACGTATTCATCTGAAATATCCTTCTATTTCTACTCTGACTAGCACGTGGCACTGGTAGCAATCCTGAGATTACTACCTTTGAGGTCCTATTTTTTAATTTATCTCCTAACTCCCTATATTCAGCTTTTAGGACCTCATCCTGTTTTTTACCTATATCGTTGGTACCTATATGCACCATGACAACTGGCTGTTCACCCTCCCCTTCCAAAATGCTCTGCAGCCACTTCGAGACATCCTTGACCCTTGCACCAGGGAGGCAACATACCATCCAGTCTTGACAAGGGGTTTGACTCGAAATGTTGACTCTATTTTCTCTCCATGGATGTTGCCTGGCCTGCTGAGTTTTTCCAGCATTTTCTGTTGTACCATCCTGGAGTCTCATTTGTGGCCACAGAAACGCCTATCTATTCCCCTTACAATAGAATCCCCTATTACTATAGCTCTACACCTCTTTTTCCTCCCGTACCTGTGCAGCAGAACCACCCATGGTGCCAGGAAATCCCCCGCTAAGCCATTCTCCCCAACAATATCCAAAGCGGTATATCTGTTTGAGAGGGGGATGGTCACAGGGGACCCCTGCACTACCTGCCTGCACCTACTACTCTGCCTGGCGGTCACCCATTCCCTTCCTGCCTGTGCAGCCTTTACCTGCGGTGTGACCAACTCATTAAACGTGCTTTCCACGATGTCCTCAGCATCACAAATGCTCCAGTATGTATCCATTCGCAGCTCCAGCGCCGCAATGCGGTCTGCCAGTAGCTGCAGCTGGATACACTTCCCACACACATGGTTGTCAGGGACACAGGAAGTCTCCCTGAGTTCCCACATAGTGCAAGAGGAGCATACCACAGCACCGAGCTGTACTGCCATGACTTACCCTTTAATTAATTCAAATTAAATTAAATCAAATAAATCCCACCAATTACACTATAATTAAATGATATACTCAAGGGCCCTTGTTTACCAGCAGTCCCCGCTACACAACAGAGACCTTAGAAACTATAAACCACAAAATTTAAGTTTGGAAAAAGCGAGAGAGAAATCCTCACCAACCAATCACTTACCTGCTTTCTGGTGACATCACACTTCGATTACGTTTTACTTCTCTCTCTCTCCTCTCACAGGTCCGCCTCTCCCGCTCGTGGAGCTCGGTTTAAATCAGCCTCTCCCGCTCTCGGAGCTCGGTTTAAATCAGCCTCTCCCGCTTCGCCTATCGCAGGTCCGCCACTCCCGCTCTCGGAGCTCGGTTTAAATCAGCCTCTCCCACCTCTCCTCTCGCAGGTCCGCCTCTCCCGCTCTCGGAGCTCGGTTTAAATCAGCCTCTCCTCTCACAGGTCCCCCTCTCCCGCTCTCAGAGCTTGGTTTAGATCAGCCTCTCCCACCTCGCCTCTCGCAATTCCGCCTCTCCCGCTCTCGGAGCGCAGTTTAAATCAGCCTCTCCTGCTCTCGGAGCTCGGTTTGGGTCAGCCTCTCCTCTCGCAGGTCCGCCTCTCCCGCTCTCGGAGTTCAGTTTGGGTCCGCCTCTCCCGTCTCTCCTCTCGCAGATAATTGTTTTAATAGATCCATTATCAGATCTTTAGCTCCTCCATTGATTCCTGTCAATAATCCTTCATTAGGGACTGGGGTTAGGGTGTAGGCTTAGGGGTTAGTGGTTATTGGTTAGGATTGGGGTTAGTGTTGGGGCTCGTGGTTATTGGTTAGGATTGGGGTTAGTGGTTGGGGCTAGTGGTTATGGGTTAGGATTAGGGTTAGTGGTTGGGGCTCGTGGTTATTGGTTAGGATTGGGGTTAGTGGTTGGGGCTCATGGTTATTGGTTAGGATTGGGGTTAGTGGAGGATAGGCTTAGGAGTTAGTGATTAGGGTTCGAAACCACTATTAACAACAGCAGTGTCAATGGATGCATCTTTTTTCATTGGATGCTTTTTAACCTCACGCAGATGAGTCACGGAACAGCCTCATGAATTGTTCATTCAAGGAACCTTCTTTCTGGCTGGAGCCTGATTTTTCCCCTTCTTTCACATCTCTACAGTTCTCACAGAAAAAGACATCAGTGCCACGTGCGCGTCAGAGTAGAAATAGAAGGATATTTCAGATGAATACGTGGCTAGAGGAATGGTGCAAGTGGGAGGGATTCAAATTCCTGGGACATTGGAACCGGTTCTGGGGAGGTGGGACCAGCACAAACTGGAAGGTTTGCACCTGGGCAGGGCTGGAACCGATGTCCTAGGGGGAGTGTTTGCTAGTGCTGTTGGGGAGGGTTTAAACTAAAATGGCAGGAGGTTGGGAACCTGAGCAGGGGGACAGAGGAAAGGGAAACAAGGATAGAAGCAAAAGACAGGAAGGAGAAAAGCAAAGGTGGCAGTTAGAGAAATCAAGGGTTTAAATCAAACATGGCCACAGTAAATAATAATTCTAAAAGGTCTAAGAGTGCTAAAAAAAACAAGCCTGAAGGCTTTGTGTCTTAACGCGAGGAGCATTCATAAGAAGGTGGATGAATTAGCTGCGTAAATAGAGGTAAACGGATATGATATGATTGGGATTACGGAAACATGGCTCCAGGGTGACCAAGGCTGGGAGCTCAACATCCAGGGGTATTCAATATTCAGGAAAGACAGGCAAAAAGGAAAAGGAGGTGGGGTAGCATTGCTGGTTAAAGAGGGGATTAACAGTTGTAAGGAAGGATATTAGCTCTGATGATGTGGAATCTGTATGGGTAGAACTGAGAAATACCAAGGGGCAGAAAGCGTTAGTGGGAGTGGCATACAGACCCCCCAAACAGTAATGCAGAGGTTGGGGATGGCATTAAATGGGAAATTAGAGACGCGTGCAATAAGGGCACAACAGTTATCATGTGTGACTTTAATCTACATATAGATTGGGCTAACCAAATTTGTAACAATACTGTGGAGGAGGAATTCCTGGAGTGTATACGGGATGGTTTCCTGGACCAATATGTCGAGGAACCAACGAGAGACCAGGCCATCTAAGACTGGGTATTATGTAATGAGAAAGGATTAATTAGCAATCTTGTTGTGCGAGGCCCCTTGGTGCAGAGCGGGCAAAATATGACAGAATTCTTCATTATGATAGAGAGTGAAGTAGTTGACTCAGAGACTAGGGTCCTGAATTTAAATAAAGAAAACTACGATGGTATGAGGTGCGAGTTGGGTAGGATTGATTGGGGAATGTTACTCAAAGGGTTGACGGTGGATAGGCAATGGCAAACATTCAAAGATCGCATGGATGAACTACAGAATTTGTTCATCCCTATTTGGCATAAAAATAAAACAAAAAAGGTGACTCAACCGTGGCTAACAAGGGAAATTAGGGATAGCATAAGATCCAAGGAGAGTATATATAAATTGGCCAGAAAAAGCAGTAAACCTGAGGATCGGTGTTAAGTCTGTGTGTTATATTGAGAATTACTACACAGACCACAAGAGTAAATTTTAACAGGTCTTTACTAGTCGAAGGTCAGGGCAGAACTGCCCAATAAATCATTACACAGCACTTGTATACCAGTGTGGTCACCACCGGTATTACAGTATACAGCAGCCAAGATAAAGTAGTGCAACTCTTAAAATAGTTCTCTTAAAGGTGGAACGGTTACATACACCACAATCCTCCCTTTTTAGCTTAACAGTATATATTCCCCATTAACATAAAATAATAACATATATACACACAACTTCATGTACCACAGTTCACAGATTCAGTCTCTCTGGAGGCTTCCTGACTCGGTCCGGATAACGCCTCGGTGGTGTAGTAGTTTTCGGTGGTGTAGTAGGTTCTTTTGGCAAGATCGATTTGGCTTGAATGTCAGTGTCGGGTTCATCTGATTCCAGTATCACCGGATCGGAGGTAGATACTATGGGTATCTCTGCTTCATCATTAGGCGTATAGAGTTGTGGAGTAGGTTGTCCCTTTTCGAATGACTCTATGATCTGGTCAACATGGCGCCTTATTATGCTTTCACCAATGTCCACGGTATACATCAGCGGTCCTAGTCGTGTGCAAATAGTTCCAGGCTGCCATTTCTCGGTACGGTAGTCCCGGGCCAAAACTTGTTGACCTATCTGGAAGGTTCTAGTTGGCCTTTCATTCATGCCTTGAAATTGTCGGTTCTCTACGTCCCTTCTGATGTTTGGCTTGATCAAATCCAACCGGCATCTTAGTCTTCTATTGAAAAACATCATGGCGGGAGTTTGGTTTGTAACCGCATGTGTTGCATTCCTGTACGCCAACAAGAAGTTATCTACCTTATGTTGTAGATTTATGTCTTCATTACCCATGGCCTTTATGGCCTTCTTGAAGGCCTGGACAAACCTTTCAGCTAATCCATTGGTGGCGGGATGGTATGGGGCGGACGTGTAGTGCTTAACCCCATTGTTTTTTTAAGAACTTCCTGAATTCTTCGGACACAAATTGCGGTCCATTATCAGAACAGATCTGTTCCGGCAGCCCATTCCTGGCAAATATGGTCCTTAATACTGTGATGGTTTTTTCCGTGGTGGTGGAGGACATCTTTATTACCTCCAGCCACTTGGAGTGTGCATCCACCGCGATTAAGAACATTGAGTCCATAAATGGACCAGCAAAGTCGATATGTACCCTTTGCCATGGAGATGAGGGCCACTCCCATGGATGTAGAGGGGCTTGTGGTGGGGCGTTTTGGACCTTCTGGCATCCTAGACAGCTCTTGGTCATTTCTTCGATGTCTCCATCGATACCTGGCCACCACACAAACGCTCTGGCTAGGTTCTTCATTTTTACTCCACCCAGATGCCCCTTGTGAAGCTCCTTTAGCACTTTATGCTGGAGTTTGGGTGGAATCACCACTCTGGATCCACACATCAAAGTTCCTCGGCACACTGACAGCTGTTCTCTTCTTTGCGAGAATGCTGGCAACAATGGTTCGCCATGTGCTGGCCATCCCTTCACCATTAAATCGCAGACTCGTGAGAGAGTCGGGTCATTTCTCGTTTCCTTTTCGATGGTAGAATTTGTTACTGGTAGACATTCCACTATGGTTGAGTGGAACATCTCCACTGGGTGCACTGTAGGCGCCTCTTCTACCGTTGGCAACGGTAGGCGCGATAAACCGTCAGCATTCCCATGCTGTTTTGATCCTTTGTATTCTATGTCATATTGGTGTGCCGCTAGGAAAAGGGACCACCTCTGTAGCCTTTGCGCTGTCATAATGGAAACGCCCTTTTTAGGGTTGAATATGGATACCAACGGCTGGTGTTCTGTCAGCAGTGTAAACTTCTGGCCCTGCAGGTAATGATTAAACTTCTTTACTCCCCACACCAGGCTGAGAGCCTCCCTATCTATCTGAGCATAGTTGCGCTCAGCGGAGGTCAATGATCTGGATGCAAATGCGACTGGCCTTTCCAAGCCATTTGGCAACTTGTGTGAGAGTACTGCTCCAATACCATAAGGAGAAGCATCACAAGCTAAACGAATAGGTAGCGTTGGGTTGAAGTGAGCCAACACTTCCTCTGAGGTGATCAATGCCTTGCTTTTGCGAAAGGCCTTCTTACAGTCCTCGCTCCACTTCCATGGTACTTCTTTCTGCAAAAGAGCATTCAGCGGGTGCAGCACCGTGGATAGATTTGGCAGAAACTTATGGTAATAGTTAATCAACCCTAGGAATGACCTCAACTGGGATACATTTTCCGGAGCGGGAGCCTTCACAACAGCTTCGATCTTGTCAGGTGACTTGTGCAGCCCCTCCTGGTCAATGACATGACCACAGTACGAGATCCGTTTCTGAAAGAACTCACATTTCTGGCGATTAACTCGAAGTCCATATTCCTTCAACCTGGTGAGCACCAGTTTCAAATTTGCAAGGTGTTCCTCATCGTCATCTCCTGTAATCAGGATATCATCCAAGTAACATTGAGTGCTTGGAATTCCCTGTAATACCTGCTCCATGGCCCTCTGCCAAATTGCTGGAGCCGAAGCCACTCCAAAAACCAGTCCATTATATCGATACAAGCCTCTGTGCGTGTTGATTGTGAGATACTGGCGCGACTCTTCCTCAACTTCCATCTGTAAGTATGCTTGCGCCAGGTCTATCTTGGTGAAGTGTTTCCCGCCAGACAATGAAGCAAAGATATCCTCAATCCGCAGAAGCGGATATTGCACCGTGTGAAGCATCAGATTAACTGTGATCTTGAAGTCTCCACAGATGCGGACCTTCCCCGGTTCCCCTGGCTTGTTACTCGATGAACGCTTCATGACGGGAACAATGGGCGTGGCCCACTCACTCCAGTCCACCTTAGACAGTACTCCTGAACGTTCAAGCCCTTCCAGCTCAGCTTCCACAGCAGGTCGTATCGCATAAGGTACCAGTCTGGCTTTGAAAAATTTTGGGTTTGCATGTTCTGCAATCTTGATTTTTGCCTTAATTCCTCTCAGTGTTCCCAGTCCCTGTTGGAACACCTCTTTAGCCTCATCCAATATTCTGGACAATCGGTCAGGTTTGACATCCTTTTTTTCCGGAATCTACCGTTATTGCTTTTAGGGAGTGCCAGTCCATATTTATTTTCCTGATCCACTCCCGTCCCAGAAGTGGTGGACCTCCCTCAGGTAGTACATATATGTCCATTCCTTGGTGTTCTTTGCCCTTGTGTACCACCTTGACTTTTATCTTTCCGATGGGGTATACTTTTTGCCCCGTGTATGTCTGCAATACTATCTCCGTATCCCGTAGGGGAATATGTGTGAATAACCTTTTGTAATCTTGCTTATTCATGACCGTCAACGCCGATCCGGTGTCCAATTCCATCTTCACTTGGACTCCTGCTATCTGAAGTGTGACCCAGATAGTTTGTCGGTCAGCTTCCTTACTCACATTGTGAATTCTCAGACTACCCAGTTCCTTGCTGTTGGAGTCTGAATCCGAATTCTGTTCATCCGAACTCTTCTCAGCCACCTTATGTACCTTTCTGCACTTTTCCTGCGGTGACTTTTTGTTGCTGGTCTTCTTTCCTGACCGGCATACTTTAGCTATGTGACCAAGCTTGCCACATTTTCTACATTCCTGGGTTTTAAACCAGCATTGGTTCTGATCGTGTGTTGTCTTCCCACAACGATAACATTTCATTGTACCCAAAGCCATTTGATCTACGCTGAGTACCGCTGCCTTCAGCTGCATTTCCGCAGTGCCTCTCGCTGCGGCTTCGTGCGATGCTGCAATAGTGACAGCCTTATCAAGTGTAAGATCATTCTCTTCAAGCAGCCGCTTTTGTGTTCCTTCTTTCAACAATCCACACACGAATTTGTCTCTCAGTGCCTCTGTCAGTCTTTCCCCAAACTGACAGTATTTCGCTAGCTTACGCAGTTCAATTAAATACACCACGTTGCTTTCCTCTTTCAGTTGCATTCTCGCATAGAATTTAAATCGTTCCACTAACATCAGCGGTGTGGGGTTCAAATGATTTTTCAGAACAGCAACAATTTTAGCGAAAGTCTGATCCGCCGGTTTAGCTGGTGATAGAAGATGCTTCAATAGCCCGTATGTCTTTGCACCCATTGAGTTTAGTAAGGTTAGTGCTTTATCTTCATCTGATATTTTATTTGCCTTACAATATACCTCTATGCGTTCTACATACGTGGCCCAATCTTCAACATCGGGATCGAAATCGTTGATGTTACCACGCTTAGGCATCCTCGCAATCTTCTTGAGAAACAAAAAGAAATTTTTCTTTTCTTTTTTTTACAAAATGGCGGTTTCCCGCGCTTGTCTTCTTCCCCCGCCTACGAAAATGGCGGCTTCCCGCATTTGCCTTTCTCCCCCGCTGGCTGTAATGGCGATTGCCGTATTGCTGCGTTCGCCCTCCCCAGCGGTTTTCAAATCGTGCCTCCCAGCCCCTCTTGCAGTCCGGTCCTTTCCCCCGGCTGCGGCTGAGTTCTCCGCGGTTTTTTAATTTTTTTTATTTTCTCCCGCGCCTTACGCTGACCCGGTCGCTGCGCCTCACGGCCTTGGTAGCTGCCCGGCCTTTTTCACCGGTCGCGGTCGAGCTCTCTCTCGACGCTGTTGCATCTCCCAGCCCGCTTGCAGCCCGGTCTTTCGCACCGGCTGCGTTTGCATTCACCGCGGCTCCCGTGCCTTATGCTGCCCCAGTCTCAGCGCCTCTGGCCCCGACTTCTGTCCGGCTCTTTTCCCCAGCCGTGGTCGAGTTCTCCGCCCTTATATCCTCCGTTTTTCCCTCCCCCACTTCACAGCCAACGTGGCCGACTTGCTGCTCGTCGCTGATCGGCTTACCCACCACCGTGATAGAAGGGATGATCACTGCCTGTTGCTGATGGAAGGCTTCGTGTCAGAATTCTTCCTTTGCTCTGCAGACCCGAGTCTTCTCTCAGCAGAATGATGAGGGCGGATGCCTCCTCTCGACGCCCGTTAAACTGCCTTGGATGTATCTCTGCCGCAGGGTAAGATCGTACTCGTCGCCACTGTTAAGTCTGTGTGTTATATTGAGAATTACTACACAGACCACAAGAGTAAATTTTAACAGGTCTTTACTAGTCGAAGGTCAGGGCGGAACTGCCCAATAAATCATTACACAGCACTTGTATACCGGTGTGGTCACCACCGGTATTACAGTATACAGCAGCCAAGATAAAGTAGTGCAACTCTTAAAATAGTTCTCTTAAAGGTGGAACGGTTACATACACCACAATCGGGAGCAGTTTAGAATTCAGCAAAGGAGGACAAAGGGATTAATTAAGAGGGGGGAAATAGAGTATGAGAGTAAGCTTTCAGGGAACATAAAAGCTGACTGTAAAAGCTTTTATAGATATGTGAAGAGAAAAAGATTGGTGAAGTCAAGCGTAGGTCCCTTGCAGTCAGAATCAGGGGAATTTTTAATGGGGAACAAGGAAATACTTTGGTTCTGTCTTCACAAAGGAGGACACAAATAACCTCCCAGAGATGTTGGGGAACAGAGGGTCTAATGAGAGGGAGGAACTGAATGAAATCAGTATTTGTAGGGAAATGGTGTTAGGGAAATTGACGGGATTGAAGGCCGATAAATCCCCAGGGCCTGATAATCTGCATCCCAGGGTACTTACGAAAGTGGCCCTAGAAATAGTAGATGCATTGCTGGTCATCTTCCAAAATTCTATAGACTCTGGAACAGTTCCCATGGATTGGAGGGTAGCTAATGTTACCCCACTATTCAAAAAAGGTGGTAGAGAGAAAATGGGGAATTATAGACCGGTAAGCCTGGCATCGGTAGTGGGGAAAATGCTAGAGTCCATTATAAAAGATGTACTGGCAGAGCACTTGGAAAACAGTGACAGGATCGGACAAAATCAACATGGATTTACAAAAAGTAAATCGTGCTTGACTAATTTACTGGAAGTTTTAGAGGATGTAACTGGTAAATAGATAAGGGAGAACCAGTGGATGTGATGTATTTGGACTTTCAGAAGGCTTTCGATAAGGTCCCGCATAAGAGATTAGCGTGTAAAGTTAAGGCACATGGGATTGGGGGCAAGGTATTGACTTGGATGGAGAACTGGTTGGCAGACAGGAAGCAAAGAGTTGGAATAAACGGGTCTTTTTCCGAGTGGCAGGCAGTGACTAGTGGGGTACCACAGGGATCGGTGCTAGGACCCCAGTTATTCACAATATATATAAATGATCTAAATGAGGGAACTAGATGTAATATCTCCAAGTTTGCAGACGACACAAAGCTGGGTGGGCATGTGTGCTGTGAGGAGAATGCAGAGAAACTCCAGTATGATTTGGACAGGTTGGGTGATTGGGTAGATGCATGGCAGATGCAGTATAATGTGGATAAATGCGAGGTTATCCACTTTGGTGGCAAAAACAGGAAGACAGTTTATTATCTGAACGGCAATAGATTGGGAAAAGGGGAAGTGCAACGAGACCTGGGTGTCCTTGTGCAGCAGTCGCTGAAAGTAAGCGTGCAGGTGCAACAGGTGGTTAAGAAGTCAAATCGTATGTTGGCCTTCATAGCGAGAGGATTCGAGTACAGGAGCAAGGATGTCTTGCTGCAGTTGTACAGGGCCTTGGTGAGACCACACCTTGGGTATTGTGTGCAGTTTTGGTAGCCTTATCTGAGGAAGGATGTTAATGCCATGGAGAGAGTGCAGCGAAGATTGACCAGACTGATACCTGGGATGGCAGGAAGAGAGATTGGGTCGATTAGGCTTATATTCGCTAGAGTTCAGGAGAATGATAGGGGATCTTAAATATATTCAAGAAGGCATTAGATATATTTCTTAAGGCTAAAGGCATCAAGGGATATGGGGCGAAAACAGGGACAGGGTACTAGATTTGGATGATCAGCCATGATCTCATTAAATGGCGGAACAGGTTCGAGGGGCCGAATGGCCTACTCCTGCTCCTATCTTTCTATCAGGGACATTAGACTTTGGGGACAAGAACATTTGTATCCAGGTGTTGGGCAGGTTACATCCGAATCATCAGCCTGTCTGAAATGGGCTTCTGAAAATAACCTGTCACCATCTGATTCCACCATCATATCTTCATCTATTACCTGCCTTTCGCCCTCACTAGAGCAGTTTTCACCACCATGACCACTCTCCATACTGAGACTGTGATTTCCATTTATAGGATTTGGTGTCACAATGTAAGTGGTCACTTACATCGTTTCCCTTTGACTTAGACTTATTTGAACTAATAAATCTTTACTAAGTCAAGCTTAACACTAACCATTAAAGAGACTAAACACACAAATGTATATCGATGCACTTACCAATATACTTATGTTAATTATAACGTCACATTTTCTGTGTCCTCCAGTGCGATTATTTATTATTTACCGTTGCTCCTTGTTTTAAATTACTGAGCACCTCCTTCCCCCTCAGCATCCAATTCCCATTCTCACCAAATTCCCCTTACCACCCTGTCTAGCAAGCCACTCCGTTAGGTAGCTTCTCCAGCTCTGTGCCACACAGTTCATCCTCCTCCTAGTCCCTCCTCCAAAGTTATGTCTTCAGCTAGTCCACTCACTTTTCTGCCACCTTGTTGTTGACCTAAAATGGCGATGGTTGTTACCCAGAACACTCCGCGCGCGAGAATAGGCCCCATCAATGCTGCAGGGGCTGGTGTGCGCAGGCGCGGGGAGGGCTCGGTGCGGGGCGGGTCCCGCGCGTGCGCAGTGCCACCAGTCAGGTGATGGCAGTGGAAGGTGGAGAGAAGATTCCAGAGTGGGGAGGAGACGGCGGAGTGCAGGGGAGCAATGGAACCGGCGGGGAGGCTTTATAAACACCCGGGGTGGGTCTCAGACCCTGAACAAGAGCCTCCGGGCCGGGCGTTTGACCCGCACAGGGTGGCAGTTGCGGGGCTTTCTCCCGGTGACAGGCCTGGGTGAATGGCCACCATCTTGAGAGGCTCAGGGGGCAGCAGGGCACATGCATGGGCCCCTTGGCCAGGAACCAGGAGGAGAGAATCTTGTCAATTTCTATCCTGGACTCTCAGTGATGGCTTTTGTAAACTCCTTTTACAGGCTGTGAGAAGGGCAGCATTTACACACCGCAAACACACACCAAATATCACATCGAGATCTGACAGAGTCAGTCCATTCATCAGGACCCAAATATCATTGGCCTTTGAATGTGGAAGGAGAAATGTTTGTCTGTTGTTTGTGGGAAAAGATTTCAAACATCAGTGTGACTGGAATAGCACCGAGAGACACACACCCAAGTGAGAGTGTTCCAGTGCGCTGACTGTGGAAAGAGCTTTAACCAGTTACACTGCCTGAAAAAACATAGCGGGGAGAAACCGTACACGTGTTCTGTGTGTGGACGAGGCTTCAACCGAGTGTCCAACCTGGAGAGACACAAGGACTCCCGCACCATGGAGAAACCCGTCCCAGCTGGAAAATCATAGGCGCAGTCACACCGGGGAGAGGCCGTTCACCTGCTCCGAGTGTGGGAAGGGATTCACTCAGTCATTCTGCCTCCAGTCACACCAGAGAGTTTGCACTGATGAGAGACCGGTCAGTTGCTCTCACTGTGGCAAGAGGTTCAGGTGTTCATCAAACCTCATTGCACACCAGCGAGTTCACACTGGGGAAGAGTCCGTTCACCTGTTCCATGTGTGGAAAGGGATTCAGTCGATCATCCAACCTGCTGACACACCAGTGAATTCACACTGGGGAGAGGCCGTTCACCTGCCCCGTGTGTGAGAAGGGATTCACTCGGTCATCCCACCTGCTGAGACACCAGTGAGTTCACAAGTGACTGCAGAGGTTGGATTCTGCTGCTTTTCCTGGTATTAATGACATCCAGGACTGAACCATGTTTATTCTGACAGTGGGGTTTGTTTCTGCTGATGTTAATAACCCCTATAACTGGGCTGGAGTTTAATATTCTGGATATATAGCTGATTGTGTTCTCGGGACTGCAGTGTCCCTTTAAGAACCGCTCTCTGCGATCCTTCCGCTTAATTCAGGGACTCTCATCAGAAATTAGTTCACAATAAAATTATACATTTTACTTCAATCCTATATTAATCTTTGGTACAATTCAGTGTCTGAAAGGTTTCGCTGATTAACATCTCCAATTAGAAAGTGCTGATTAATCCTCGCGGGCAATTCTTACTGACTTGCACATTACACACAGTGGCACCTCCATTATCCACCACAAAGAAGGGGAATGGGAATTGGTGGAGAATCGAGAGTCCCCAAATGTTGCCCCTCCCGTCTGGTACAGCAATCCCCTCGGTACGGGAATGGAGACAAGTCCAGTTATAGTGACGGGATGAGTTAAAGGTATTTACTCAGATGGGCGGAAGGTGGGAACATATGAACAGAAGAAATAGGAGCAGGAGTAGGCCATACGGCCCCTCGGGCCTGCTCCGCCATTCAATAGGATCATGGCTGATCTGCCCTCTCCCCATAACCCCCAATTCCCTTATCTGCTAGGAAAATGTCTATCTCCATTTTAAATTTATTTAATGTTGCAGCTTCCACAGCTCTCTGGGGTAGCAAATTCCATAGATTTACTACCCTCTGAGTGAAGAAGTTTCTCCTCATCTCAGTTTTGAAAGGGCAGCCCCTTATTCTAAGATTATGCCCCCAAGTTCTAATCTCACCCATCAGTGGGAACATCCTCACCGCATCCACCCGATCAAGCCCCCCTCACAATCTTATATGTTTCGATAAGATCGCCTCTCATTCTTCTGAGCTCCAATGAGTAGAGTCCCAACCTACTCAACCTTTCCTCATACATCAACCCCCTCATCTCTGGAAGCAACCGCGTGAACCTTCTCTGAACCACCTCGAGAGCAAGTATATCTTTTCTTAAATATGGAAACCAAAACTGCACGCAGTATTCCAGGTGTGGCCTCACCAATACCCTGTATAACTGCAGCAAGACTTCCTTGTTTTTATACTCCATCCCCCTTGCAATAAAAGCCAAGATTCCATTGGCCTTCCTGATCACCTGCTGCACCTGCATACTAACTTTTTGTGTTTCATGCACCAGGACCCCCAGATCCCTTTGTACTGTAGCACTATGCAGTTTCTCTCCATTTAGATAATAACTTGCTCTTTGATTTTTTTCTGCCAAAGTGCATAACCTCACACTTTCCAACATTATATTACATCTGCCAAATCTCTACCCACTCACTTAGCCTGTCTATGTCCTTTTGCAGGTTTTTTATGTCCTCCTCACTCACTGCTTTCCCTCCCATCTTTGTATCGTCAGCAAACTTGGATATGTTGCACTCGGTCCCTTCCTCCAATTCGTTAATATAGATTGTAAAGAGTTGGGGTCCCAGCACTGACCCCTGCGGAACACCACTAGTTACTGATTGCCAGCCCGAGAACGAACCATTTATCCCAACTCTTTGTTTTCTGTTAGATAGCCAATCTTCCACCCATGCCAGTATATTACCTTCAATCCCGTGATTTCTTATCTTGATCAGTAATCTTTTGTGTGGAACCTTGTCAAATGCCTTTTGGAAGTCCAAATACACTACATCCACTGGTTCCCCTTTATCCACCCTGTATGTTACATCCTCAAAGAATTCGAGCAAATTTGTCAAACATGACTTCCCCTTCGTAAAACCATGCTGACTCTGTCCTATTAAATTATGTTTATCCAAATGCTCTGTTACTGTATCCTTAATAATGGACTCCAACATTTTCCCAACCACAGACGTTAGGCTAACTGGTCTATAGTTTCCAGCTTTTTGTCTACTTCCCTTATTAAATAAGGGTGTTACATTAGCAGTTTTCCAATCTGTCAGGACCTTTCCTGAGTCCAGGGAGTTCTGGAAAATGATCACCAATGCATCCACAATCCCTACCACCACTTCTCTCAAGACCCTAGGATGTAGGCCATCAGGTCCAGGGGATTTATCCGCCTTAAGTCCCATTATTTTACCGAGTACCATCTCCTTAGTGATTTTAATTGTGTTTAGCTCCTCCCCCCCCCATTGCCCCCTGTTTGTCCAGTGTTGGGATATTTTTAGTGTCCTCTACTGTAAAGACTGATACAAAATATTTGTTCAGCGTCTTTGCCATCTCCATGCTCCCCACCACTAGTTTCCCAGTCCCATCCTCTAAGGGACCAACGTTCACTTTAGCCACCCTTTTTCTTTTTATATAGCTGTAGAAACTCTTGCTATCTGTTTTTATATTTTTTGCTAGTTTACTTTCATAATCTATCTTCCCTTTCTTAATTAATCTTTTAGTTATTGTTTGCTGGCTTTTAAATGCTTCCCAATCTTCCATCCTCCCACTAGATTTGGCTAATTTATATGCCCTTGTTTTCAGTCGAATACTATCCTTTATTACTTTACTAAGCCATGGATGGCTGTCTTTTCTTTCACTCCCCTTTTTCCTCAGTGGAATATATTTATCTTGAAAGATGTGAGATATCTCCTTGAATGTAGACCACTGCTCTTGTACCGTCTTGCACTTTAATCTGTTTTCCCAGTCCACTTTAGTCAATTCTACTCTCATACCTTCATAGTCTCCTTTATTTAAGCTTAGTATGCTGGTTCCACGGGGATCGGTGCTGGGACCACTGTTCACCATTTACATGAATGATTTGGACTTGGGAATCAGAAGTTCAATTTCAAAATTTGCAGATGACACTAAATTGGGGGGTGTAGTTAATATTGAGGAAGACTGCGATAACATCCTTGTAGAATTATTCAGTTGTGTTCAGTAAATAGCAGCATCTTTTAATTTGCTTTGACTGATCACATCACTATATAGTTACATGAAAAACACAAATCATTAAACAGCTCCCAATTTCAGAATTGTCAGATTCAAACTCAACTTCTTCCAAGTACAATCTAACATTTCAAAAATTGTAATGGATGTAGGCGAGATAATAGGACTGTTGTCTAACACAATCCAAACACAGTGACACGTAGACAGATGGCCAGGTGTAGCTTCACAGCGAATCCTTTCAAGCCTCACTAAAAAGTGGCAGACTGGCAGTCCATTGTTCACTAATGGAGTTGTGATCTTTGTAAATTAAGAAATGGAAATGTGTCAGAGTTGATTAACAGAGTGGGGCATCATCTCCCTTTGATTTCTATTTCTGACACCAGGCAACAGAAAAAGGTCATTACAACACAACATAAACAGAGTCTTCAGGTGTGAGACATCAGACTTCAGAACAACACGTCTGCCAGCTCTGGCCACAAACCTCAGTACAGTCAACCTTTCAGCAGCTGCAGCCCTGATTAAATAACTAGTAGTTTTACATGTCTAGTAGAGCTTTTACATTTTGTTCTATTTTGAATAGAAATACATGTGTGACACACACACAATTAATAATTAAATCACAATGTGATTGTGAGGATCGATTATCGTCTCTTTAACCCGAGGTGTCCACCGGTCGAGGAAGGTATCAAGTGAACCGGTGGACACCGCCTGCTCCCTCTCCAGGGCCACCTGGGCAAGGACAAGACCATGGGAGAGAGGCAGGCAGCAAGAGTGACCCCGCCATGGGCCCTGTCCATCCTGGGCCTACAAATTGCTGTTTTTGCCAGGCCCAAGAGCAGGTCCAGGAGGAGGTCCTCCAACTTACCCAACCCCCTCCGCACCGGGCGGGCAAAGATTAGGAGTGTGGGGCTAAAGTGTAACCAAGAGTTGAAGAGCAGCCCCTTCAGGTAACTATACAGGGGCTGCAACCTCTCACACTGAATATATACACGGCCCATGGACTCCTCTAGGCCACAGAAACCACATCTGGCCTTGGAGTCCAGAAAGGAGCTTAAAAACTGTTGCACACGACAGCTCCTTGTAACAGTCTCCACCCCAGATCCCCAATGGTGCAGGGAAGGACCCCCGCGTAGAGAGCCCTCCACTGGGGAACCTCGCCTCCGCCGTGTAATGATCAATAACATGTCATTCTATAGTGGACACTAGGTGAAGCCGTAGAGCTGTATAGAGCTGCATATAGCTGTATGTATAAGACTACACTACCCAGCTGTATGTATATTAAGACTACATTACCCATGAGGCACTAGGCTACCCACAAGGCAGCAGTCAAGATGGATGCCTCTACAGATACTGTACCTAGTCCACATGTGCTCAATAAAAGTGTCTAGCAAAAGCTAGCTGTGTTCATAATAAGAATGTCTATTTATTAATGAACATAAGATGGTACCAGGATGGTGAAGATCTGCTGAAAATTGTGAAAAGCGACATGGAGAATTTGAAGCCACCAGAGCATTTGAAACTCACAGGAAATATCGACTACAATTGGCAGACTTTTAAACAACAATTCAAACTCTACATTGCAGCCATCGGATTCGGTACGAAGCCAGACGCAAGGAAGATAGTGTTGCTGCTTACGGTTGCAGGCCCACAGGCGATAGAGGTATTTAATACATTTGTATTTAATCCAGAGGAGAACAGAGAAAAATTAGAAGATGTGCTAAAAAAAATTGATGCACATTGCTCTCCCAAAAAGAAGAGACCTATGAAAGATACATCTTCTGTTCTTGGACACAGCAGCAAAATGAGACTTTTGATAGCTTTATAACTGATCTGAAACTGAAAGCACAGACATGTAATTTCTCGGAGCTCAAAGCATCCATGATTCGTGACCAGATTGTGTTTGGTATTCATGATAAAAAAGTCAGGGAACGTCTGTTGAGAGAAACCGAACTAAATTTGGAAAATGCGGTGAAAATATGCCAAGCCAGCGAGCTAGCTCGAAAGCACGCGAAGACTTTCAGTGAAATCAATAATGATGCGATTGTAATGAGTGATAATGCTGCTGTCAGTGCTGTGTCCTACAAGGGGAAGAAACGTGGGCAGAACAGAAATGAAAAGCAATTGGAGGATGAAACTTTTAATTGTAAATGCTGTGGTTACAAACACCAGTTAAGACAATGCCCAGCGTTTGGAAAAATGTGCACAAAGTGTAATGGAAAGAATCACGTTGCCAAACAATGCTTTTCAAAAGTAAAAACTAAGAAAGGGCAACGAGTTAATGTAATTGAGGACACTGATTTAAGTGAGACATTATTTGTAGGAATGGTGTCATGTGACAATATCAAAAAGGATACAGAAAATATGCAGCCCGTAGAAATGGACAATGCTGAACATAACGTTAATGCAGTAAAAGAGGACAAATGGATGATCCCACTGCAGGTAAATGGAGAATTAGTTACCTTGAAACTAGACACTGGGGCAAAAGCAAACTTAATCAGTATGAGTGACATTAACAATATGAAAGAAAAGCCCAAAATACAGAAAAAGTCAGTACTACTGAAGGACTATAATGGACAGAAAATAGATAGCTTAGGTGTATGCAGACTTAAAGTGACAGTCAACGACAAAGTGCATCATCTCATGTTTTCTGTTGTGGCTGAAAGACTTGATTCACTACTGGGTGACAAAGCTTGTGAGGACTTAGAACTGGTCAAGAGAGTCTACCGTATAAACTGTGCCATAAGCAGACCAGATGACTCGGTGGATTCTGTAGTGAATAATTTCCAGGATGTGTTCAAAGGATTTGGAGTTCTACCATTCACTTACAAGATCCAGCTAAAGCGGGATGCTCAGCCAGTGGTACATGCTCCACAAAGAGTTCCAGCACCCCTGCATGACCGGCTCAAGAAAGAACTGGACAGAATGACCACACAAGGAGTCATCAGGAAAGTCGAAGAGCCAACAGACTGGGTTAACTCCATGGTATGTGTAAAGAAAAAGAACAATGATCTAAAAATATGCATGGATCCAAAGGACTTAAATGCAAACATAAAACGTGAACACTGCCAGATTCCCAGGCGAGAAGAAATCACCAGTGAAATGTCAGGTGCCAGATACTTTACAAAGCTCGATGCCTCAAGGATTTTGGCAACTAAAACTGGATGAAGAGAGCACCAAATACTGTACCTTCAACACACCATTTGGCAGGTATTGTTTCCTCAGAATGCCTTTCGGGATAATATCTGCATCTGAAATCTTTCATAGAGCGATGGAACACATAATTGAAGGTCTGGAAGGAGTTCGGGTCTATGTTGATGACATCATCATCTGAGGCTCCACACTGAAAGGACACAATGAGAGACTGACTAAAGTGCTACAGAGCATACACCGGAATGGAATGAAGCTCAACAAAGCCAAGTGTCAGTTTGGCATCCGGGAAGTCACTTTCCTAGGAGACACTCTATCTGGTAAAGGAATAGAGCCAGATATGGAAAAAGTAAACGCCATACTCAAAATGCCCCGACCCACTGACAAAAGGAGTGCTACGCATCATGGGGATGATAAACTTCATTGGAAAGTTCATTCCTAACTTGTCAGCCAAGACAGCCTGTCTGCGAGACCTGCTACATAAAACAAATGAGTTCGCATGGACAGAAAGACATGAACAAGAGTGGATAAACCTCAAAACAGTGTTGACAACCACACCTGTACTCACCTTCTTTGAACAAACAAAAAGAATCAAAGTGTCAACAGATGCATCAAAAGATGGCCTAGGTGCGGTCTTGCTACAAGCAGAGGGTGAAGGTTGGAAGCCTGTTGCCTATGCCTCCAGGTCTATGACTGATACTAAGTGTCGATACACCCAGATTGAAAAGGAATGTCTAGGCTTGGTAGTTGGACTAGAAAAGTTTCATGGCTACATATATGGACTTCCCACCTTCACAGTTGAGACAAACCACAGCCCTCTGGTTGCCATCATAAAAAAAAGCCTGATAGACTTAATCTTTGAGTACAATGTAAAGCTTTGAAAATGTGTTGACTGTTTTGAAAATGTTTATGTTTATAGAGCACTAACAAAAGTGTTACTGATATTATCTTTATTGTTTTCTTGAAAGTTGATTGATATTGATTTTGTTCAACCTCAAAGAAAGGGGGATGTAATGATCAATAACATGTCATTCTATAGTGGACACTAGGTGGAGCCGTAGAGCTGTGTATAGCTGTATGTATAAGACTACACTACCCAGCTGTATGTATATTAAGACTACATTACCCATGAGGCACTAGGCTACCCACAAGGCAGCAGTCAAGATGGATGCCTCTACAGATACTGTACCTAGTCCACATGTGCTCAATAAAAGTGTCTAGCAAAAGCTAGCTGTGTTCATAATGTCTATTTATTAATGAACATAAGACGCCAGACAGCAAGATGACCCACCAGTCTGATTGAGATTGGGCAATAAACGAAATGAATCAATAAATGATACAGAAACCCGAGTCCCCGGGTCCTCAGCCCTGGTGTGAAGTACGCTGGCCACCAATTTTCCGTTACTAACTCGCACCTCAGGCCCCGCCCAGTCTGGTTTAATTACTAAATGTTTTCTAACTCGGGTTCAGGCCTGTCATTCTGAGGGAAACAAGGCCTCATTTATTGGCGTGTCCCACCTGAGCAGCTGTTAATGGCTTTAATAAACTGGCAGCAAGGTTGTTTTTAAAGGTGGAAAGTGGTGAAAAACTCCACCAGCGATGCCTCAAAACTCACGGACAGAGAAATCCACTTCATCAGCGCCCCTGCCACAGGACTCAATATCCACCCCCTCCACCACTGGTGCACTGTGTCTGCAGTATGTACGGTCTACAAGATGACCATGGTCAGGCCGTGTGGAGTCAAAGGCCAGGCAGCAGAATGGATGGAAAGATCACAACAAACTTCCCTTAACTCCAACCCTCTGATTTCTGTTTTGTAGCCAGCTTTCCATCCATTCTGCTGCCTGACCCTTCACTCCACACGGCCTGACCTGGGTCATCTTCTAGATCTTACAAACTGTTTATGGATAGCAAGCTGGTTGCAAAATATAAAACAGAGTAGGGATTGGGAGTAGCTACTCAGACTGGCAAAAGGTGGGAAGTGGTGTTCCACAGGGATCGATGCTGGGACCACTGTTGTTCACCATTTACAGAAACGGTTTGGACTCGGGAATCAGAGGTACAGTTCCAAAATTTGTCAATGACACCAAATTGGGAGGTAGAGTTAATACTGAGGAAGACTGTGACAAAATCATGGGTGAAACTCCCTCTCTAACAGCACTGTGGGAGTACCTTCATCACACGGACTGCAGTGGTTCAAGAAGGCAGCTCAACACCACCTTCACAAGGGCAACTAGGGATGGGCAATAAATGCTGGCCTTGCCAGCGACGCCCACATCCCATGAACGAATATTTAAAAAATGCAAGACTTCCAGAATGGGACGGCAATTAACAAATGAATTTTAAGAAAGGTGGTGCATTTTGGTAGGAATAATAATAAGGCCACATACTACTTGGAAAATAAGAATCTAAATGGGGTAGAGGAGCAAAGGGATCTCGGGGTCCAGATACACAAATCACTAAAAATAGCGACGCAGATTAATGAGGCCATAACAGGAGCAAACAATGGACTGGGGATCATTTCTAGAGGGATAGAATTAAAAAGCAGAAAAGTTATGTTAAACTTGTATAGAACCTTGGTTAGACCACACTTGGTGTACAGTGAACAGTTCTGGTCACCATATTATAAAAAGGATATAGAAACATAGAAACAGAAGATAGGAGCAGGAGTAGGCCATTCGGCCCTTTGAGCCTGCTCCGCCATTCAATGAGATCATGGCTGATCATCCAAATTCAGTACCCTGTTCCTGCCTTCTCCCCATATCCCTTGATTCCTTTAGCCTCAAGCAATATATCCATATCTTTCTTGAATATATTTAATGAACTGGCCTCCACCGCCCTCTGTGGCAGAGAATTCCACAGGTTCACCACTCTCTGGCTGAAGAAGTTCCTCCTTTCAGTCCTAAATGGCTTACCCCTTATCCTTAGACTATGACCCCTGGTTCTGGACTCCCCGGCCATCATAAACATCCTTCCTGCATCTAGTCTGTCCAGACCCAAGAGAATTTTATAGGTTTCAATGAGATCCCCTCTCAATCTTCTAAACTCCAGTGAGTACAAGCCCAATCAACACAATCTCTCCTCGTACGTCATTCCAGCCATCCCAGGTATCAGCCTGGTGAATCTTCGCTGCACTCCCTCCATGGCAAGAATGTCCTTCCTCAGGTAAGGTGACCAAAACTGCACACAATACTCAAGGTGCGGTCTCACCAAGGCCCTGTACAACTGTAGCAAGACATCCTTGTTCCTGTACTCGAACCCTCTTGCTACGAAGGCCAACATACCATTTGCCTTCTTAACCGCCTGCTGCACCTGCATGCTTACCTTCAGCGACTGGTGCACAATAACACCCAGGTCTCTTTGCACTTCCCCTTCTCCCAATCTATTGCCATTCAAATAATAATCTGCCTTCCTGTTTTTGCCACCAAAGTGGATAACCTCACATTTATCCACATTATAGTGCATTTGCCATGTTTCTGCCCAATCACCCAACCTGTCCAAATCGGACTGGAATTTCACAACATCCTCCTCACAGCTTACCCTCCCACCCAGCTTTGTGTCGTCTGCAAATTTGGAGATATTACATCCAATTCCCTCGTCCAGATCATTAATATATATTGTGAACAGCTGGGGTCCTAGGACCGATCCTTGCGGTACCCCACTAGTCACTGCCTGCCACTTGGAAAACGACCAGTTTATTCCAACTCTTTGCTTTCTGTCCACCAACCACTCTATCCAAGTCAATACCTTGCCCCCAATTCCATGTGCCTTAATTTTGCACGCTAATCTCTTATGTGGGACCTTATCGAAAGCCTTCTGAAAGTCCAAATACACCACATCCACTGGTTCTCCCTTATCTATTTTACCAGTTACATCCTCAAAAAATTCCAGTAGATTAGTCAAGCATGATTTACTTTTTGTAAATCCATGTTGACTTTGTCCGATCCTGTCACTGCTTTCCAAGTGCTCTGCTATTACATCTTTTATAATAGACTGCAGCATTTTCCCCACTACCGATGTCAGGCTTACCAGTCTATAATTCCCCGCTTTTTCTCTACCACCTTTTTTGAATAGTGGGGTAACATTAGCTACCCTCCAATCCATGGGTACTGTTCCAGAGTCTATCGAGTTCTGGAAGATGACCAGCAATGCATCTACTATCTCTAGGGCCACTTCCTTAAGTACCCTGGGATGTAGACCATCAGGCGCTGGGGATTTATCAGCCTTCAGTCCCATCAATTTTCCCAACACCATTTCCCTACAAATACTGATTTCTTTCAGTTCCTCCCTTTCATCAGACCCTATGTTCCCCGACATCTCTGGGAGGTTATTTGTGTCCTCCTTTGTGAAGACAGAACCAAAGTATGTATTTAGTTGGTCTGCCATTTCCTTGTTTCCCATTATAAATTCCCCTGATTCTGACTGTAAGGGACCTATGCTTGACTTCACCAATCTTTTTCTCTTCACATATCTATAAAAGCTTTTACAGTCAGTTTTTATGTTCCCTGCAAGCTTACTCTCATATTCTATTTTCCCTTTCTTAATTAATCCCTTTGTCCTCCTTTGTTGACTCCTAAACTGCTCCCAATCCTCAGGATTATTGCTTTTTCTGGCCAATTTATATGTCCTCTCCTTGGATCTTATGCTATCCCTAATTTCCCTTGTTGGCCACGGTTGAGTCACCTTTTTTGTTTTATTTTTATGCCAAACTGGGATGAACAAATTCTGTAGCTCATCCATTCGGTCTTTGAATGTTTGCCATTGCCTATCCACTGTCAACCCTTTGAGTGCCATTCCCCAATCAATCCTACCCAACTCGCTCCTCAGACCATCATAGTTTCCTTTATTTAAATTGAGGATCCTTGTCTCTGAGTCAACTACTTCATTCTCCATCTTAATGAAGAACTTGATCACATTATGATCACTCCAACCCAAGGGGCCTCGTACAACAAGATTGCTAATTAATCCTTTCTCGTTACATAATACCCAGTCTAAGATGACCTGATCTCTGGTTGGTTCCTCGACATATTGGTCCAGGAAACCATCCCGTAAACACTCCAGGAATTCCTCCTCCACAGTATTGTTACTAATTTGGTTGGCCCAATCTATATGTAGATTAAAGTCAACCATGATGACTGCTGTGCCCTTATTGCACGCTTCTTTAATTTCCCTTTTAATGCCATCCCCAACCTCCGCCTTACTGTTTGGAGGTCTATATACCACTCCCACTAATGTTTTTTTCCCCTTAGTATTTCTCAATTCTACCCATACAGATTCCACGTCATCAGAGCTAATATCCTTCATTACAATTGTATTAATCCCTTCTTTAACCAGTAATGCTACCCCACCTCTCTTTCCTTTTTGCCTATCTTTCCTGAATATTGAATACCCCTGGATGTTGAGTTCCCAGTCTTGGCCATCCTTGAGCCATGTTTCCGTAATCCCAACCAAATCCTATCCGTTTACTTCTATTTGCGCAGCCAATTCATCCACCTTATTACAAATGCTCCTCGCATTAAGACACAAATCCTTCAGGCTTGTTTATTTAACGCTCTTAGACCTATTAGAATTATTATTTACTGTGGCCACGTTTGATTTAAACCGTTGATTTCTCTGACTGCCACAATTGTTTTTCTCTTTCCTACCTTTTGCTTTTATCCCCGTTTCCCTTTCCTCTGTCTCCCTGCTCAGGTTCTGAACCCCCTGCCATTTTAGTTTAAACCCCCCTGAACAGCACTAGCAAACACTCCCCCTAGGACATCGGTCCCGGTCCTGCCCAGGTGCAAACCGTCCTGTTTGTACTGGTCCCAGCTCTCCCAGAACCGGTTCCAATGTCCAAGGAATTTGAATCCCTCCTCCTTGCACCATTCCTCTAGCCACGTATTCATTTGAAATATCCTCCTATTTCTACTCTGACTAGCACGTGGCACTGGTAGCAATCCTGAGATTACTACCTTAGAGGTCCTATTTTTTAATTTACCTCCCAACTCTCTGGCACTGGAGAAGGTGGAAAAAGGCTTTGCAAGGATGATCCTAGAACTGAGAGGATATACTTATCAGGAAAGGCTGAACAGGCTGGGGCTCTTTTCTCTAGAATAAAGAGAAGGCCGATGGGTGGCCTGATCGAGGCCTTTAAGATTATGAAAAGGTTCTATCAGGTGGACCTGGAGGAAATATTTCCACTTGTGGGGGAGTCCAAAACTACAGGTCATAAATATAACACAGTCTCGAATAAATCCAATGGGGAATTCAGGAGAAACTTCTTTACCCAAAGAGAGATAAGAATGTGGAACATGCTACCACAAGGAGCAGTTGAGGTGAATAGCACAGATGCATTCATAAGAACATAAGAAATAGAAGCAGGAGTAGGCCAATCGGCCCCTCGAGCCTGCTCCACCATTCAATAAGATCATGGCTGATCTGATCCTAACCTCAAATCTTCTATCACTCTACATCCCTCCCGAACCCATGTGATCTCCTGGGAGAGGCGAAAAACCAGATAAAAAACCCAATGGCCAATTTGGGAGAAAAAAAAAATCAGGGAAATTCCTCTCCGACCCATCTCGGCGATCGAAACTCTTCCAGGAGATCACTCTGCCCCTATATTTTCTACAGTACTTACCTTCTGTAAAGGCGACCTCCACCCCAGCCAGGAACAGCAATAAAACCATCTCCTGAAACCTAACACATAATTAGAACACAAGAAGTAGGAGCAGAACCAGGCTACACGGCCCCTGGGCCCGCTCCACTACCCACAGGGCCATGACCATTCCGAACCTAGACTCATGTCCAATTTCCTGCCCGCTCCCCGTAACCCTTAATTCCCTTTACTTCTAAGAAACTGTCTATTTCTGTTTTAAATTTATTTAATGATGTAGCTTCCACAGCTTTCTGCGGCAGCAAATTCCACAGACCTACTACCCTCATAGTGAAGAAGTTTCTCCTCATCTCAGTTTTGAAAGAGCAGCCCCTTATTCTAAGATTATGCCCCCTAGTTCTAGTTTCACCCATCATTGGGAACATCCTCACCACATCCACCCGATCAAGCCCTTTCACAATCTTATATGTTTCAATAAGATCGCCTCTCATTCTTCTGAACTCCAATGAGTAGAGTCCCAATCTACTCAACCTCTCCTCATATGTCCATCCCCTCATCCCCGGGATTAACCGAGTGAACCTTCTTTGTACTGACTCGAGAGCAAGTATGTCTTTTCTTAAGTATGGACACCAAAACTGTATGCAGTATTCCAGGTGCAGTCTCACCAATACCTTGTGCAACTGCAACAATACCTCCCTGTTTTTATATTCTATCCCCCAGCAATAAAAGCCAGCATTCCATTGGCCTTCTTGATCACTTGCTGCACCTGCATACTAACTTTGAGTTTCGTGCACCAGAATCCCCAGATCCCTTTGTACTACAGAACTTTCCAGTTTCTTGCCATTAAGATAATAACTTGCTCTATGATTTTTCCTGCCAAAGTGAATAACCTCACACTTTCCAGTATTGTATTCCATCTGCCCACTTACTTAGCCTGTCTATGTCCCTTTGCAGGTTTTTTATGTCCTCCTCGCTCACTACTTTCCTTCCCATCTTTGTATCATCTGCAAACTTTGATATATATTACACTCGGTCCCCTCCTCCAAATCATTAATATAGATTGTAAAGAGTTGGGGACCCAGCACTGACCCCTGCGGAACACCACTAGTTACTGATTGCCAGTCTGAGAATGAACCATTTATCCCAACTCTCTGCTTTCTGTTCGATAGCCAATCCTCCACCCATGCCAGAATATTACCCCCAATCCCATGATTTTTTATCTTGAGCAATAATCTTCTGTGTGGCACCTTGTCAAATGCCTTTTGGAAGTCTAAATACACTACATCCACTGGTTCCCCTTTATCCACCCTGTATGTTACTTCCTCAAAGAACTCAAGCAAATTTGTCAAACATGACTTCCCCTTCATAAAACTATGCTGACTTTGTCCTATTAAATTATGTTTATCCAAATATCCCGTTACTGTCTCCTTAATAATGGACTAACATTTTACCAACCACAGATGTTAGGCTAACAGGTCTATAGTTTCCAGCCTTCTGCCTACTACCCTTTTTAAATAAGGGTGTTACATTAGCAGTTTTCCAATCTGCCGGGACCTTTGCTGAGTCCAGGGAGTTTTGGAAAATTATCAATGCATCCACAATCCCTACTGCCACTTCCCTCAAGACCCTAGGATGTAAGCCATCAGGTCCAGGGGATTTATCCATCTTGAGTCCCATTATTTTACCAAGTACCACTTCCTTAGTGATTTTAATCGTATTTAGCTCCTCCCCCCCCTAGAGCCCCCTGTTTGTCCAGTGTTGGGATATTCCTAGTGTCCTCTACCATAAAGACTGATACAAAATAATTGTTCAGCGCTTTTGCCATCTCCATATTTCCCACTATTAATTTCTCGGTCTCATCCTCTAAGGGACCAACATTTACTTTAGCCACTCTTTTTCTTTTTATATAACTATAGAAACTTTTGCTACCCGTTTTTATATTTTTTGCTAATTTACTTTCTTAATCAATCTTTTAGTTATTTTTTGCTGTCTTTTAAAGACTTCCCAATCTTCTATCCTCCCACTAGATTTGGCTACCTTATATGCCCTTGTTTTTAGTCGGATACCATCCTTAATTACTTTACTTAGCCACAGATGGCTATCTTTTCTTTTACACCCTTTTTTCCCCTCAGTGGAATATATATTTTTTGGAAGTTGTAAAATAACTCCTTAAATGTACACCACTGATCATGTACCATCTTACCCTTTAATCTATTTTCCCAGTCCACTCTACTCAATTCCGCTCTCATACCTTCATAGTCTCCTTTATTCAAGCTCAGCACGCTTGTTTGAGATCCAACCTTCTCACCCTCTAATTGAATATGGAATTCAACCATGTTATGGTCACTCATTCCAAGGGGATCCTTTACTAGGACATTTTTAATTAATCCTGTCTCATTACACAGGACCAAATCTAAGGTTGCTTGCCCCCTGGTCGGTTCAGTTACATACTGCTCAAGAAACCCATCCCTAATACACTCAATGAACTCATCCTCAAGGCTGCCCTGCCCAATTTGATTTGTCCAGTTAATATGAGTGTTAAAATCCCCCATAATTATAGCTGTTCCCTTATTACAAGCCTCAACTATTTCCTGATTAATACTCCGTCCAACAGAGTTGCAACTGTTCGGAGGCCTATAGACTACGCCCACTAGTGTTTTTTTCCCCTTATTATTCCGTATCTCCACCCAAACTGTTTCATTATCCTGATCCTTTGACCCAATATAATTTCTCTGTATTAGTGATTCCTTCCTTTATTAACATAGCCACCCCACCTCCTCTTCCTTCCTGCCTGTCCTTCCTGATTGTTAAATAACCTGGTATATTTAATTCCCAGTCATGGTCACCCTGCAGCCACGTTTCTGTAATGGCCACAAGATCATACCCATATGTAGTTATTTGTGCCGTTAACTCGTCCATTTTGTTACGAATGCTACGTGTATTCAGATAAAGAACTTTCAAATATGTTTTGTGACACTTAGTTCCTGCTTTGTCCCCTTTTACTAGTTTACCTTTTACTCCATACCTTCTGCCCCTTCCTGACACGCTCTGTTTTTTAATTCCCCCACTGCTACCTAAGTCTATGACCTTCTCCGTAGTCATTTTTATTATTTGCTCTCTAGAAACCTCCCCCCCACTAATTAGTTTAAAGCCCTCTCTATAGCCCTAGTTATATGATTCACCAGGATTCTAGTCCCAGCACTGGCCAAGTGAAGTCCGTCCCAACGGAACAGCTCCCTCTTGTCCCAGTACTGGTGCCAGTGTCCCAAGAAGCAAAACCCATTTTTCCCACACCAGTCTTGGAGCCACGCATTTAACTCTCTAATTTTATTTATCCTAGCCAAATTCGCTCGTGGCTCAGGTAATAATCCCCTTGAGGTTCTGTTTTTTTAATTTGACCCCTAGCTGTTCATACTCCAACAGAATCTTCTTCCTTGTCCTATGTACGTCGTTTGTACCAACATGGACCACGACAACTGGATCCTCCCCCTCCAAGTTCCAGCCCAGAAGAGATGTCCTTAGCCCTGGCACACAACACAGCCTTCGCAGATGTAATCACCGTGAGCCTCAATGGGGTCTACCGGCTCCCACATCTCGCAACAGTAACACATCACCTGCTCCATTCTATATAATTAATTAAATTTCTTATTATTAGTTATGAAGACCCTGCCCGGATATAGATGATAATATCACACCACTATTTAATAGGACTTACCAGCTTAAAGGTATAAAAGAGAAGGAAGAAAACCTACCAACCAGCTGATCACCAACCTTCTCTTTGAATACTGTCTCATGGGGAAGATAATCACATGAGGAAGAAAGGAATAGAAGGATATGCTAATAGGGTTAGATGAAGAGTGGTGGGAGGAGACTCGTGTGGAGCAGAAACACCAGCATTGACCAGTTGGGCCGAATGGCCTGTTCCTGTGCTGTAGACTCTAATTCTATGTAACTATGTCTTCTGACTCCTGACACAGTTGGAAACGCCTTTACTATTATTACCACAATTGTACACCATCTTCATTTCCAAAGATCTCTTAGCCTCTCTAATGGCTGCTTTTGACTCCCTCAATTGTGGGTGATTTTTGTCCCTATTCTCCTGTAAACTGAACTCATCTTGTTACAAACTGGGTTCAATGTAAGGCAGTTCGGGGAGTCAGGCATCATTCACCCAGAGACCTACGCTGGTCGGTAAAACCCCAGACGGTTCCTCAGTAAGGATTCCTCTGGTTCCTCACCATATATTGTCAGGATACTGAAGCCCAGCTTTCTTACCGTCCACTCCTGGAGGCCCCACTCCCTGAGCCTACAACCTTCAGCAGGGTCAGTGGTGGAGTTCCACAGCGGGAGTGATCCCAGAGTAACTATCGGGATCGCACCCCCGTGGATGTTCCAGGTGTATTTTTAGTTATCCTGGTGTCTAACACACACACATCAATAAAACAGGGAATTCCTGGAAACACGCTGCAGGTCCTTCTTTATCTGGAGATCAAATGTCTGTTGTATAATTGTACCAGCAGTTAACAGGCTCCTGTGAACTCCTCCGTCTGCTATTTTAATGCAGACTTTAACCAATTTATATTTTCACCTGCCTTAAAATGGTAGACTCAGGACTGTCACATAAACACTTTAAATTTTCATAGAATAATTGCCAGTCATTTTTAGACTGGAAACTTAAACCTGCCATTTGACTTTCAGTCAGGAACTGATCGCAGTTTTACACCAATCTCGGATTTGACAGCACGTTCCCAGCATTCACGGTTGTTCTTCCCGACTCTAAACACAGTTGTAAAGGAGCCTTCTGTTCCGTGCCTAGGAGCTCTGAACCATGGAAGAGAGCGGATGGGACACATTTCTTACAGGCCTCAAGATTAACCCGCATGGGGACTTTGCTGTCACTGAAGAGAGACGAGAAAGACCAAAGTGTCATTTGCCCCTCTCAGCGTGGCCCTGAAGGACTGTGTCCAGGCTGAAATTCTGTTCCCGCTGTACGATCCTCCCCCAGATTGTCCTTTCTGAGCTCCAGCCAGGTGATGCTAAACACTCAGGTGGGAAAGACAAAAATCTACAACAATGTGTTTAACACAAAGCTGACACATATCCAGAATATTAAACTCCAGCCTAGTTGTAGGGGTCATTAACCTCAGCAGAAATAAACCCCAACTGTCAGAATGAACATGGTTCAGTCCTGGATGCGATTAACAGCAGCAATAACAGCAGAATCCAACCCCTGCAGTGAATTGTGAACTCGCTGGTGTCTCAGAAGGGTGGATGACTGAGTGAATCCCTTCCCACACATGGAGCAGCTGAACGGCCAATCTCCAGTGTGAGTGCGTTCGTGTTGTATCAGTTTCCTTTTGCTTTTAAAACTCTTCTCACAGTCAGAACATTTAAAAGGTCTCTCATCAGTGTGAACAATTTGATGATCAGTGAGGTGGGATGAGCGAGTGAATCCCTTCCCACACACGGAGCAGGTGAACGGTCTCTCTCCAGTGTGAGTGCGCTGGTGTACAATGAGTTCAGATGACTGCCTGAACCCAGTCCCACAGTGAGAGCACCTGAACGGTCTCTCGTCAGTGTGAACACGTTGATGGCACATCAGTTCCCCGTAACTTTTATAGCACTTCCCACAGTCCGAGCATTTAAAAGGTCTCTCCTCAGTGTGAACTCGCTGGTGTGTCAGCAGGTTGGACGAATTAGTGAATCCCTTCCCACACTCGGAGCAGGTGAATGGCCTCTCCCCAGTGTGAGTGCGTTGGTGTCTCAGCGGACCACTTGCACTTTTAAAGCTCAGCTCACACTTAGAACATTTAAAAGGTCTCTTATCAGAGTGAACAAGCTGGTGTTTCAACAGGTTGGATGACTGAGTGAATCTCTTCCCACACACAGAGCAGGTGAACGGCCTCTCCCCAGTGTGAACTCGCTGGTGTATCAGCAGTGTGGTTGAATGAGTGAATCCATTTCCACACACTGAGCAGGAGAACGGCGTGTCTCCAGTGTGAACTCGCTGGTGTCTGATCAGGTAGGATGAGTGAGCGAATCTCTTCCCACACACGGAGCAGGTGAACGGCCTCTCCCCGGTGTGACTGCGTCGATGAGTTTCCAGGTGGGACGGGCAACTGAATCCCTTTCCACAGTCCCCACATTTCCACGGTTTCTTCGTGGTGCGGGTGTCCTTGTGTCCCTCCAGGTTGGACAATCGGTTGAAGCCTCCTCCACACACAGAACACGTGTACGGTTTCTCCCCGCTGTGAATGGTGCGATGATGTTTCAGGCTGTGTAACTGGTTAAAGCTCTTTTACAGTCAGTGCACTGGAACACTCTCACTCGGGCGTGTGTGTCTCGGTGCTTTTCCAGTCACACTGGTGTTTGAAATCTTTTCCCATAGAAAGAACAGAGAAAAAGGCCGATGATATTCAGGTCCTGATGAATTGAGCTACTCGGTCAGATCTTGACGTGATTGGTTTGAGTTTCCCGTCTGTAAATCCTCCCCTTCTCACACCCTGTAAAATGAGTTTACCAAAGTCATTACTGGAAGTACAGGATAGAAATTCAAAACAGACAATTCTAATTTCTATGGAACATTCTTTCCTCTCTTGTTCCCCCAAAGCTGTAAATCCCCATCCCACACACTCTCCCTCCTCCCTGTGCTGAAATCCAAACCCATTGCACCATCTCCAACATTTCTTTCTTCCACTCCCAGTATTCCCCCTCCCTCTACTCTGGTTGGGTTCAGTTCTACACCCGTTGTGTGCAGATTGAGAATAAAATCAATGAGTCAATGAATGCCTCTCCTGGTCACAGGGACGCTGAAGCCCCGCCCACTCCCTGTTCCTGTACCAAGATGGCCGTGCATGCACTGTGCTGCAGGTGGAACAGGCCTGTCTTTCCTCCACCAAGATGGTGGCGTGTAGCCCGGGCCTTTCACCGAGAAAAAGCCTCACCACTGTCGTCTGGTGGAACACAGACCGGGCCGCAGGATCTCATTCGGCCCTGAGGCCGTTCTCCAACTTTATAAACATAGAAACATAGAAGATAGGAGCAGGAGTAGGCCATTCAGCCCTTCGAGCCTGCTCCGCCATTCAATGAGATCATGGCTGATCATCCAAATTCAGTACTCTGTCCCTGCTTTCACCCCATATCCCTTGATCCCTTTAGCCTTAAGAAATATATCCAACTCTTTCTTGAATATATTTAATGAACTGACCTCCACTGCTCTCTGTGGCAGAGAATTCCACAGGTTCACCACTCTCTGGGTGAAGAAATTCCTCCTCATTTCAGTCCTAAATGGCTTACCCCTTATCCTTAGACCTGATTCTGGACTCCCCGGCCATCAGAAACATCCTTCCTGCATCTAGTCTGTCCAGGCCTGACAGAATCTTATAGGTTTCGATGAGATCCCCTCTCATTCTTCTAAACTCCAGTGAGTATAAGCCCAATCGACACAATCTCTCCTCATGCGTCATTCCTGCCATCCCAGGTATCAGCCTGGTGAATCTTCGCTGCACTCCTTCCATGGCAAGAACGTCCTTCCTCAGGTAAGGCGACCAAAACTGCACACAATACTCAAGGTGCGGTCTCACCAAGGCCCTGTACAACTGCAGCAAGACATCCTTGTTCCTGTACTCGAACCCTCTTGCTACGAAGGTCAACATACCATTTGCCTTCTTAACCGCCTGTTGCACCTGCATGCTTACCTTCAGCGACTGGTGCACAATAACACCCAGGTCTCTTTGCAGTTCCCCTTCTCCCAATCTATTGCCATTCAAATAATAATCTGCCTTCCTGTTTTTGACACCAAAGTGGATAACCTCACATTTATCCACATTATAGTGCATTTGCCATGTTTCTGCCCAGTCACCCAACCTGTCCAAATCGTATTGGAGTTTCACGACATCCTCCTCACAGCATACCCTCCCCCCCAGCTTTGTGTCGTCTGCAAATTTGGAGATATTACATCCAATTCCCTCGTCCAGATCATTAATATATATTGTGAACAGCTGGGGTCCTAGGACCGATCCTTGCAGTACCCCACTAGTCACTGCCTGCCACTCGGAAAACGACTCGTTTATTCCAACTCTTTGCTTTCTGTCCGCCAACCAGTTCTCTATCCAAGTCAATACCTTGCCTCCAATCCCATGTGCCTTCATTTTGCATGCTAATCTCTTATGTGGGACCTTATCGAAAGCCTTCTGAAAGTCCAAATACACCACATCCACTGGTTCTCCCTTATCTATTTTACCAGTTACATCCTCAAAAAATTCCAGTAGATTAGTCAAGCATGATTTACCTTTTGTAAATCCATGTTGACTTTGTCTGATCCTGTCACTGCTTTCCAAGTGCTCTGCTATTACATCTTTTATAATAGACTCTAGCATTTTCCCCACTACTGATGTGTAGGTAAAGTCAATGTAGCGAAAAAATGGGTGTATGACCTGTTAGGAGCCGAGCGTCCCCTAAAGGCAGCCGCCCAGTGGACGGCTAGTAAAGAGCACCGCAAGGGCATTGAGAAAGCGGTGTGGCTTATGTGCTATAAAATGCAGGTTCTGGTACTGGACCACGCGGTGGCCAGTAAAGAATCTAAGATTAGGCATTTGTCCCAAGAGCTGCAGGAAAAGGTTGCAGCAGAAGGGAAAGTGCTAGTGGCCCTGGAGGCAATAAGCCAAGAGAGGGCAGCGATGGTCCGGGATCATCGGGGGAAAGTAGAGCACATGGAAAGCCAGGCCGCTGAAGTACAGCGTGAGCACCAAGCCAGGGTAGAAAGGCTAAAGGACAAGATAGCTGAGTTAGAGGGGAGTGCTAGTTTTAGGGTAGAACATGTTGAGTACCAAGCAAGAGAATCTAGGGAAAGAGAAAAGAAGTTAAAGGCGGAAATTAGCAGTCTCACGGGGGAACTTAAGGCACAGGAGGAGAAAGTAGCCGAGGTAAAAGCAGCTTATAAGGTGGCTTGCACTCAGGGGTTTGAGGAAGCAGACCACGGCCCCTGTAGGCAGGAAATTGAAAGCCTACGTATGGAGTTGGCCAAAGCAAAGGGGATGATATGTCTCATTAGCCCAAAAATCAGCCAGGCCGAATTTAACGGCAACCCAGTCAGGGCAGTCCCGCAGGCAGCCCCTAGAACTAAACGGGTTAGGGAACCTGAGGTTGCACAGCCACCACCCTTCGCCCCTAGTTTTCCAGAGGTCTGGGAACAGGAGCAGTTGGGGGATGAAGAACCCCAGGTAGACCAGGCTAGCCCAACAGAGAGTCAGGGACCGGGACCGGTGTACCCCGTTATACAGCGGAGGTACGGACCACCCGGTGACAACGGGGAACCTGGGGACATCCAGAACCAATTCCAGATTCCACACGGTACGCAACAATTGCGTTCCATGGTGAGCTACATCCCCAAGCTCACCATGAGGGGGGACCCTTCCCTGCACTTTAGGGAGATAGAGTAGGTGGCCTGTGTGAATGACTGCGACAAGGCAGAAAAGGCCAAAATGATGCTGTTCTCCCTGGGTAGCGATCTCCTCCAGAT
The DNA here is from genome assembly GCF_052327205.1 of Somniosus microcephalus. NCBI lineage: Eukaryota > Metazoa > Chordata > Chondrichthyes > Squaliformes > Somniosidae > Somniosus > Somniosus microcephalus. The sequence goes on along the minus strand of NC_140990.1, from coordinate 59,110,574 downwards.
GCTACCCGATGAGTGTAAGAGGGGTCAGGAGAATTATGGCAAGCTCAAGGAAGAGATCCTGGAGGCCATGGGGATGAACGAGGGGAGTCCGTTCTCCCGGGTAGAGAAAACAGTCCAGCTCCCCGGGGAATTCCCGCAGACGTTCGCGGACAGGCTGTGGCCAGTCTATCAGGATGCGTGCCCGGGAATGCCGGCGCGAGCGCACCTGGACGGGGAACCGTTAGTTCACTGGCTAAGGTGCCTTATGAATAACTCCCTGCCCCGCGTTCGAATGCAGTCAATGGCTTGGTTCGACCCCCGAAACCCTCTGACCACGGAGGAGACGGTAATCCGTCAACTCACAGTCACTTTTAGAAATGGTAGAGATAGTGAAACCCCCCCGAAAAATGGGGAGGTTTGTGAGGTCAGGCCTGGTGACCAGCCCCGTAAAGAGTGGTGCCAGGAAGGGAGCCGTCCCAACCAAAGCAGGCAAACGTGCTATGGTTGCGGGAAGGAGGGGCATTGGCGCAGGGACTGTAAAAATCCCTGGAAGGACACAAGGGAAAAGGTTCCCACAGCCCCATTCCAAAAGGCAGAGACAGAAATTGCTCCCGCTGGGATTGAGTCATTTTTAGAGGCCATGCGGTCTCTTCTGACTGGCCAGGGAAGTACAGCTGCTGTAGTTCCCTCCCCCACCTCTGCCCCCCCACAATGACTAGAGCCAGCGCAGCCGGTCGACCTGTGTCCCCCAGAAAGACATGCACAGGAAAAGACCTCCAGTAAAATGGAGGAATACCTGCGGTGCCAGGTTGCGGAGGCTAAGTTAGTTGAGCAGGCTTTAAGGGAGGAAAACGCTAGGTTAACAGCGAGGGCTGGCAGTTTAGAGGGTCAGCTAAAGGTTTTTAAAATGGTTCATGAAGATTTTCCGCCACCAGCAGCGGGTGGTGAGGGGATACCTGCCCCCAGTACAGGAGTGGGTAGGGAAGAGGAGATAAAACTAGATTACTGGCTAGCTGCCAGGTATATTAAACAGAGGCAGGGAAACCGACAGCAGGGGCTGAAAAGGCCAGTAAAGAGTTAAACGCTGTAGGGGAGCTGCAGCCACAGGTCACACAGGCTAGACGTGCAGCCTGTGTGAGGGGAGGAGTGGTCTCATCTAAACGGGAGACTCCCCCATTGTTCTGGGACCCAGAAGGGGAGGAGCCGGAGGTCCCAGGTCCTGTCCCCAATCACCCAGAAGGGGAGGAGCCTGAGGTCCCAGGTCCTGTCCCCGATCACCCAGAAGGGGAGGAGCCGGAGGTCCCAGGTCCTGTCCCTGGTCATAATGAAGCCGAGTCGGAGGACGAAGGTCCCGTCCCTGACTGCGGCGAAGGGGAGGAGCCGGAGGTTTTAGGTCTTGCCCCTCAGTGTAGCATTAGAGAGGTGGCGTCTGGGGGCGGGGACTCACAACCTGGAGTCCCAGGTAGCAAAGAGGTGCCTGCCGCTGACCCAGAGCCTAGGGAGGCGGAGCCTGCGGGAGGAAGCCCACAGCCGGCAGTCGTGGGGAAGCCACGAACTGCAGCCAGGGCCAAAACTCCAGCCAAGGGTCCGACCCATGAGGAAACCTCATATGTGGTGACCGCCAGACGGTCAGATAGAAAACCGCAACCAAAGAAGGTCTGGTCGCCGGTTTTCACAAAAGGAAACCCCCGTAAGAAAGCTGCGGGAAGTTTAAACAGTCCACAGCCAGCAGCCACGGGCTGCCTGGGACTAGCAGCTGAGACTGATGTGGGAACGCCGCAGGGGGAGGCCTGCGACAGTCCCCGCAGATTATAAGCTGGCCGTCTGGAGACGGGCGGCAGATGTACATGGATATATATAGTTTTGGAGAATAAGGTTTAGTTATTGTTACCGTGTTTTTTATTCCATTGGATTGTTTTGTACATTGGATGGTTTTGTATTATTGAAATAAGATTATGTTACGACTCTAGGCGAGTCTGTACATTGTTTGAATGTTTTCTCCGATAGAAGATGTTTACTCAACTTCATTGTCGGAATGAGGAAAGTGCGTGGGCGAGGTACACTCCATAGTAAGGTAAACTACGGGGAAGGTCAGTTGGGGAGGGAACGGATTTGTGCTCACCCAAAGACACATGATACAAAGACGATTTGAGATGCTCATTGTATCACAGGGGGGACTGTAGGATTCGCAAAATCCATGAAATACAGTCTAGATTGGTAAAACCCCTGAAATGGCCACATTGTGAGAACACAAGATGGAGTTGGCAGTTCTCATGGCTCAGTTCAAAAGGACACACCAGCAGTATCTTACAGCAGCCTGAGTCATCACCGATTAGAAGATTCCAGAACTTACTGCTATTGATATGATAATATGGTTACAGTAGTAACGAAGTCAAAACAAAAGTATTTACACCTCAAGGTGTGTTAATTGCTAGCAAAACGCAAACCCATCTCTGAAATCACAGAGCAAAGACAAAACCTATTATCTGTACCAAACTCAGAGGGACACAGGACTGATCCCATTAGTTTCATTTACAAGACATTAAAATAAAGTACTTGCTTTTGTCAAAGCAGCCTGCCCATTACCTTGACAAAAGAAAACCCCTGATTTGGCACCGAGATAAGTGCAAGGGAACAGTATAACTGTGGAGGGAAATTCGACAGCAGGGCGTCCTCTCTTTCATTCAGTGAGATTCAATCAGATCCATCACAGATTCACACAGACACGAGGTCAAGGACAGAGCGGGGAGGACCCACAAGATTGTGCAGGAGAGATTCAGAAGTTCAGTCCAGATCCAAGACCATCAGGAGTTCGAAGGCCGAGTGGAGAGGAGACGGTTCGAGGAGTTCGGAGGACTTTCAAGATTGTGCAGGAGAGAGATTCAGCCAGACTCCGACAGATCCACAAGATTCACCAGAAGCAGTGAAGTCCAAGTCCAGATACCATCAGGAGTTCGAAGACCGTGCGGAAGAGGAGACGGCTCGAGGAGTTCGGAGGACTTCCAAGTTTGTGCAGGAGAGCGGGTCCAGGAGCCGGTCCCATAAGGAAGATTGGAGATCCCAGACGTAACAAGGAGTACCAAGGTCCAGGAGGGTATTTAAATTCTGGTGAGCATAAAGGCCCAACTCTACCTAACTGACATAGTTGAGGTATCTTTTAGCAATGGGAGGGTTTGTAACATTAAGGGTTTTGTAATTCAGGAGTGTGATTTATCCCTCGATGTGTTCGTGCGCTTCCCTCACCCCCGCTTTTAGCTTAGCGCTATTTTAGAACTGTTTATATGCTTTAAAGTTATTTTTCCTGTGTTTAATTTAGTCCTCTGTGAGAAATGTTACTTTCGTCTGCATTTATTCTTGCCATTTTCTCTGTGTACATTCTCTTTCAAAAATAAAGATCGTTTTGATTTAAAACTCAATCTGTCTCATCTGACCATTTGTCTTCCGAGTCACGAGTTGGGCCTCACATCAAGGTTGTCTGGCAATAAGCCCAGTGTCTAGAACCGGTGAGGGGGGAGCGCTTCGGAACCGCTCACGAGCAGTGCGAAATCAAAACCGATCCAGCACACCATAAGCTCGTTAAAACGACCCCTTACAGATGTCAAGCTTACCGGTCTATAACTCCCCGCTTTTTCTCTACCACCTTTTTTGAATAGTGGGGTAACATTAGCTACCCTCCAATCCACGGGTACGGTTCCAGAGTCCATTGAGTTCTGGAAGATGACCAGCAATGCATCTACTATTTCTAGGGCCACTTCCTTAAGTACCCTAGGATGTAGATTATCAGGCTCTGGGGATTTATCGGCCTTCAGTCCCATCAATTTTCCTAACACCATTTCCCTACAAATACTGATTTCTTTCAGTTCTACCCTTTCATCAGACCCTATGTTCCCCGGCATCTCTGGGAGGTTATTTGTGTCCTCCTTTGTGAAGACAGAACCAAAATATGTATTTAGTTGGTCAGCCATTTCTTTGTTCCCCATTATAAATTCCCCTGATTCTGACTGCAAGGGACCTACGCTTGACTTCACCAATCTTTTTCTCCTCGCATATCTATAAAAGCTTTTACAGTCAGTTTTTATGTTCGTCGCAAGCTTACTCTCATATTCTATTTTCCCTTTCTTAATTAATCCCTTTGTCCTCCTTTGTTGAATCCTAAACTGCTCCCAATCCTCAGGATTATTGCTTTTTCTGGCCAATTTATATGTCCTCTCCTTGGATCTTATGCTATCCCTAATTTCCCTTGTTAGCCACGGTTGAGTCACCTTTTTTGTTTTATTTTTATGCCAAACTGGGATGAACAAATTCTGTAGCTCATCCATTCGGTCTTTGAATGTTTGCCATTGCCTATCCACTGTCAACCCTTTGAGTGCCATTCCCCAATCAATCCTACCCAACTCGCTCCTCAGACCATCGTAGTTTCCTTTATTTAAATTGAGGACCCTTGTCTCTGAGTCAACTACTTCATTCTCCATCTTAATGAAGAATTCGATCATATTATGATCGCTCCGACCCAAGGGGCCTCGTACAACAAGATTGCTAATTAATCCTTTCTCGTTACATAATACCCAGTCTAAGATGGCCTGATCTCTGGTTGGTTCCTCGACATATTGGTCCAGGAAACCATCCCGTAAACACTCCAGGAAATCCTCCTCCGCAGTATTGTTACTAATTTGTTTGGCCCAATCTATATGTAGATTAAAGTCACCCATGATGACTGCTGTGCCCTTATTGCACGCTTCTTTAATTTCCCTTTTAATGCCATCCCCAACCTCCGCCTTACTGTTTGGATGTCTGTATACCACTCCCACTAACGTTTTTTTCCCCTTAATCTTTCTCAATTCTACCCATACAGATTCCACCGCATCAGAGCGAATATCCTTCATTACAATTGTGTTAATCCCTTCTTTAACCAGTAATGCTACCCCACCTCCCTTTCCTTTTTGCCTATCTTTCCTGAATATCGAATAACCCTGGATGTTGAGTTGCCAATCTTGGCCATCCTTGAGCCACGTTTCTGTAATCCCAACCAAATTGTATTCGTTTACCTCTATTTGCGCAGCCAATTCATCCACCTTATTACAAATGCTCCTCGCATTAAGACACAAAGCCTTCAGGCTTGTTTTTTTAACGCTCTTAGACCTATTAGAATTATTATTTACTGTGGCCACGTTTGATTTAAACCGTTGATTTCTCCGACTGCCACTTTTGTTTTTCTCCTTCCTATCTTTTGCTTTTATCCTTGTTTCCCTTTCCTCTGTCTCCCTGCTCAGGTTCCCAATCCCCTGCCATTTTAGTTTAAACCCTCCCCCACAGCACTAGCAAACACTCCCCCTAGGACATCGGTTCCAGCCCTGCCCAGGTGCAAACCGTCCGGTTTGAACTGGTCCCACCTCCCCCAGAACCGGTTCCAATGTCCCAGGAACTTGAATCCCTCCCCCTGGCACCATTCCTCTAGCCACGTAACCCTGTGGCGCGGCCTACCCACAGTTTATTAATCTCCCGACCCCGCTCCCGCTGACCTGCAGCTCCGCCCGGCGACCGCACGAAGCTTTCTTAGTAAAGTCGGTGAGGGACACGTGACCCGGGCCCACGGTCTGATTGACGGGAGCTTCTGACCAATAGGGAGCGAGGGTCACGGCTGGAGGAGCGATTGAGAGATTATTTCATTCCCTGTGACTCTTTAGTCTTGATAAAGGGTTTTGACCCAAAACGTCGATGTTGCCTGGCCTGCTGAGTTTTTCCAGCATTTTCTGTTGTTATTTCGTATTTCCAACATCTGCAGTATTTTGCTACTGTCTTACAATACAGCGGCTCAGGTTTTTAAAATGTTTCATTCACCAGAAAATGACAAAGTACAACATTAAATAAACCTGGAATGAAAAGTTTGTATCAGTGATGATGACCATGAAACTATCAGATTGTGTAAAAACCCATCTGGTTCAGTATTGTCCTTTAGGGAAGGAAATCTGCCGTCCTTACCCGATCTGGCCTATTGGTGACTCCAGACCCACAGCAATGTGGTTCACTCTTAACTGCCCTCTGAAATGGCCCAGCGAGTCACTCAGTTGTATTCAGAAGGTGGCTCACCACCACCTTCGAGGGCAATTAGAGATGGGCAATAAATACTGGCCTTGCTGGCGATGCTCACATCCTGTGAATGAATAAAAACACACAGTGGTCAGCTCCAGAACATAAGAATTAGGAGCAGGAGTCGGCCATTCGGCCCCTCGAGCCTGCTCCGCAATTCAATAAGATCATGGCTGATCTTCAACCTCAACTCCACTTTCCCACCTGATTCACATATCCCTTGATTCCACTAGAGTCCGAAAATATCTCTCAGCCTTGAATATACTCAACGATTCAGCATCCACAGCCCTTCAGGGCAGAGAATTCCAAAGATTCACAGCCCTCTGAGTGAAGAGATTCCTCCTCATCTCTGTCATAGTCATAGAGTTATACATCACAGAAAGAGGCCCTTCGGCCCATCGTGTCTGCGCCGGCCATCAAGCCCTGTCTATTCTAATCCCATTTTCCAGCATTTGGTCCATAGCCTTGTATGCTGTGGCATTTCAAGTGCTCATCCAAATGCTTCTTGAATGTTGTGAGGGTTCCTGCCTCTACCACCCTTTCAGGCAGTGAGTTCCAGATTCCAACCACCCTCTGGGTGAAAAAGATTTTCCTCAAACCCCTCTAAACCTCCTGCCCCTTACCTTGAATCTATGTCCCCTTGTTATTGACCCCTCTACTAAGGGTAAAAGTTCCTTTCTATCTACCCTATCTATGCCCCTCATAATTTTGTATACCTCAATCAGGTCCCCCCTCAGCCTTCTCTGCTCCAAGGAAAACAACCCCAGCCTGTCCAGTCTTTCTTCATAGCTGAAGCACTCCAGCCCAGGTAACATCCTGGTAAAACTCCTCTGCACCCTCTCCAAAGCAATCACATCCTTCCTCTAGTGTGGCGACCGGAACTGCACACAGTACTCCAGCTGTGGCCTTACCAGCGTTTTGTACAGCTCCATCATAACCTCCCTGCTCTTGCCTTCATTAGCCGAGGCATAGAATATAAGTATCCCATATGCCTTTTTAACCACCTTATCCACCTGTTCTGCTGCCTTCAGGGATCTATGTACATGCACACCAAGGTCCCTCTGATCCTCTGTCTTTCCTAGGGTCTTACCATTCATTGTGTATTCCCTTGCCTTGTTAGTCCCTCCAAAATGCATCACCTCACACTTTTCAGGGTTAAATTCCATTTGCCACTGTTCCGCCCATCTGACCAACCCATCTATATCGTCCTGTAGCCCGAGGCTTCCCTCCTCGCTATTTACCACCCCACCAATTTTCGTGTCATCTGCGAACTTACTGATCATACCTTTTACATTCACATCCAAATCATTAATGTAGACCACAAACAGCAAGGGACCCAGCACCGATCCCTGCGGTACCCCACTGGACACAGGCTTCCAGTCACAAAAACAACCTTCCACCATCACCCTCTGCCTCCTGCCACTAAGCCAGTTTTGGATCCAATGTGCCAAGGCACCCTGGATCCCATGGGCTCTTACCTTCCTGACCAGTCTCTTATGCGGGACTTTATCAAAAGCCTTACTGAAATCCATGTAAACCACATCCACTGCACTACCCTCATCCACACACCTAGTCACCCCCTCGAAAAATTCAATCAAATTGGTCAGACATGATCTTCCCTTGACAAAGCCATACTGGCTATCCCTAATTAATCCTTGCCTCTCCAAGTGGAGACTAATTCTGTCCCTCAGAATTTTTTCCAATAGTTTCCCTACCACTGATGTTAGGCTCACTGGCCTGTAATTCCCTGGTTTATCCCTACTACCCTTCTTGAATAATGGTACTATGTTAGCTGTTCTCCAGTCCTCTGGCACATCCCCTGTGGCCAGAGAGGTTCTGAAAATTTGTGTCAGAGCCCCTGCAATCTCCTCCTTTGCCTCACACAGCAGCCTGGGATACATCTCGTCCGGGCCTGGGGATTTATCGAATTTTAAGCCTGCTAAAACCGCTAGTACCTCCTCCCTCTCGATGCTAATATGTTCAAGTATATCACAGTCTCCCTGCCCGATTGCTATGTCCACATCGTCCTGTCTTCAATGGTTGACCTCTTATCCTGAAATTATGCCCCCTATTTTGAGACTCTCTAGCCAGGGGAAACAACCTCATAGCATCTACCCTGTCAATCCCCCTCAGAATCTTATACGTTTCAATGAGATCACCTCTCATTCCTCCAGGTCCCATCAAGGACTACCAGGGCAGGGACGGCACAGTTTGTATACAGATTAAAGCTCCCTCTACACTATCCCATCAAACACTCCCAGGGCAGGTACAGCACGGGTTAGATACAGAGTAAAGCTCCCTCTACACTGTCCCATCAAACACTCCCAGGGCAGGTACAGCACGGGTTAGATACAGAGTAAAGCTCCCTCTGCACTTCAGCCAATGTCCCAAATTCCTCCATCACCATCCCTGGATATATCCTGTCACACTGGCAGGACAGACCCAACAGGGCTGGTGGTGGCACAGTGGTATACAGTCGGGAAGGTGTGGCCCTGGGAATTGTCAACATTGACTGTTGACCCCATGAAGTCTCATGGCTTCAGGTCAAGCATGGGCAAGGAAACCTCCTGCTGATTACCACCTACCGCCCTCCCTCAGCTGATGAATCAGTACTCCTCCATGTTGAACACCACTTGGGAGAAGCACTGAGAGTAGCAAGGGCACAGAATGTACTCTGGGTGGGGGACTTCAATGTCCATCACCAAGAGTGGCTCGGTACCACCACTACTGACCGAGCTGTCCGATTCCTGAAGGACATAGCTGCCAATCTGGGCCTGCAACAGGTGGTGAGAGAACCAACACGAGGGAAAAACCTACTTGACCTCATCCTCACCAATCTACCTGTCACAGATGCATCTGTCCATGACAGTATTTGTAGCAGTAACCACCGCACAGTCATTGTGGAGACGAAGTCTCATCTTCACACTGAGGACACCCTCCATCGTGTTGTGTGGTACTACCACCGTGCTAAATGGGATAGATGCAGAACAGATCTAGCAGCTCAAAACTGGGCATCTATGAGGTGCTGTGGGCCATCAGCAGCAGCAGAATTGTATTCCAACACAATCTGTAACCTCATGGCCCGGCATATCCCTCACTCTACCATTACCATCAAGCCAGGTTTAACAAGGAGTGTAGAAGAGCATGCCAGGAGCATCACCAGGCGTACCTAAAAATGAGGTGCCAACGTGGGGAAGCTGCAACACAGGACTACATGAATGCTAAAAAGTAGAAGCAGCATGCTATAGACAGGGCTAAGCAATCCCACAATCAACAGATCAGATCAAAGCTCTGCAGTCCTGCCACATCCAGTCATGAATGGTGACCATTAAACAACTAACGGGAGGAGGAGGCTCCATGAATATCCCCATCCTCAATGATGGTGGAGCCCAGCGTGTGAGTGCAAAAGACAAGGTTGAAACATTTGCAACCATTTTCAGCCAGAAGTGCCGAGTGGATGATCCATATCGGCCTACTCGAGGTCCCCACCATCACAGAAGCCAGTCTTCAGCCAATTCGATTCACTCCACGTGATATCAAGAAACGGCTGAGCGCACTGGATACAGCAAAGGCTATGGACCCCGACAACATCCCGGCTATTGTGCTGAAGACTTGTGCTCCAGAACTAGCCGTGCCTCTAGCCAAGCTGTTCCTGTACAGCTACAACAATGGCATCTATCCAACAATATGAAAAACTGCCCAGGTATGTCCTGTCCACAAAAAGCAGAACAAATCCAATCCGGCCAATTACTGCTCCATCACAGAATCACACAGAATCACAGAAACCCCACAGTGCAGATAGAGGCCATTTCGGCCCATCGAGCCTGCACCGACACATATCCCACCCGATCCTCGTAACCCCTACACCAACACATATCCCACCCTATCCCCGTAACCCCACGTATTTAATCCCCCTAACACTAAGGGTCAATTTATCATAGCCAATCAACCTAACCCGCACATCTTTGGACTGTGGGAGGAAACCGGAGCACCCGGAGTAAACCCACGCAAACACGGGGAGAATGTGCAAACTCCACACAGACAGTCGCCCGAGGCCGGATTCGAACCCGGGTCCCTGGCGCTGTGAGGCATCAGTCTACTCTCAATCATCAGCAAAGTGAGGGAAGGTGTCATCGACAGTGCTATCAAGCGGCACTTACTCACCAATAACCTGCTCACTGATGCCCAGTTTGGGTTCCACCAAGACCACTCAGCTCCGGACCTCATTACAGCTTTGGTCCAAACATGGACAAAGGAGCTGAATTCCAAGGTGAGGTGAGAGGTAAGCGTGACTGCCCTTGACATCTACAAGGCACAAGTCAGGGGTGTGATGGAATACTCTCCACTTGCCTGGATGAGTGCAGCTCCAACAACACTCAAGAGCCTCGACACTATCCAGGATAAAGCAGCCCGCTTGATCAGCTCCCCGTCCACCACCTTAAACATTCACTCCCTCCACCACCGGCGTACCGTGGCTGCAGTGTGCACCATCTACAAGATGCACTGCAGCAACTCGCCAAGGCTTCTTCAGCAGCACCTCCCAAACCCGAGACCTCTTCTACCTAGAAGGACAAGGGCAGCAGGCGCATGGGAACACCACCACCTCCAAGTTACACCAAGTCACACATCATCCTGACTTAGAAGTATATCGCTTCATCGTCGCTGGGTCAAAATCCTGGAACTCCCTGCCTGACAGCACTGTGGGAGTACCTTCACCACATGGACTGCAGTGGTTCAAGAAGGCGGCTCACCACCACCTTCTCAACGGCAATTAGGGATGGGCAATAAATGCTGACCTTGCCAGCAATGCCCACATCCCATAAAAACGAATACATTTTGATTTTAAAAACACTGTCCCATCAAATACTCCCAGTGCAAATACAGCATGGGTTAGATACAGAGTAAAGCTCCCTCTGCACTTTCCCATCAAACACTCCCAGGGCAGATACAGTATGGTTTAGATACAGTCACTGACACCAATCTCTTGTTGTCTGATATAAACCAACCCCAGTCACTGACACCAATCTCCTCCTGTCTGATATAAACCAATCCCACAGGCCCAGAAAGATTAAACTCAGCCCATCACTATAACTGGACTTGTCTCCATTCCCGTGCCGAGGGGATTGCTGTACCAGACGGGAGGGGAAACATTTGGGGACTCTCGATTCTCCACCAATTCCCATTCCCCTTCTTTCTGTTGGATAATGGAGGTGCCACTGTGTGTAATGTGCAAGTCAGTAAGAATTGTCAGCGAGGATTAATCAGCACTTTCTAATTGGAGATGTTAATCAGTGGAACTTTTCAGAGAATAAATTGTAGATTTTGTACCAAAGGTCAATTTAGGGTTAAAGTAAATTTCATAATTTTGTCAAATAATTTCTTATGAAAGTCCTGAATTAAGGGGAAAGATCAAAGCCAACGATTCTTAAAAGGGACACTGCAGCCCCAACAAGTCAATCAGCTATATATCTAGAATATTAATAACCCTATAACTGGCTGGAGTTTAACATCAGCAGAAACAAACTCCAACTGTCAGAATGAACATGGTTCAGTCCTGGATGTGATTCACAGCAGCAATAACAGCAGAATCCAACCCCTGCAGTCACTTGTCAACTCGCTGGTGTCTCAGCAGGTTTGATGACTGAGTGAATCCCTTCCCACACATGGCGCAGGTGAACGGCCTCGCCCCAGTGTGAACTCGCTGGTGAATCAGCAGGCCGGATAACCAAGTGAATCCCTTCCCACACACGGAGCAACTGAACGGCCTCTCCCCGGTGTGAACTCGCTAGTGTGTCCGAAGGCTGGAAAACAAGTGAATCCCTTCCCACACACGGAGCAGGTAAACGGCCTCACCCCGGTGTGAACTCGTTGGTGTGTCAGCAGGTTGCATGAACAAGTGAATCCCTTCCAACACACGGAGCAGGTGAACAGTCTCTCCCCAGTGTGAGTGCGCTGGTGTACAATGAGATTGGATGAATAACTGAACCCCTTTCCAATAGGAGAGCAACTGAATGGTTTATCGTCAGTGTGAACTCGCTGGTGTTGAATCAGTTGCTCAGAGCTTTTAAAGTTCGCACAATCGGAGCATTTAAAAAGGTCTCTCGTCAGTGTGAACTCGCTGGTGTCTCAGAAGGTGGGATGAATTAGTGAATCCCTTCCCACACACTGAGCAGGTGAACGGCCTCTCCCCGGTGTGAACTCACTGGTGAGTCAGCAGGTTGGATGACTGAGTGAATCCCTTCCCACACATGGAGCAACTGAACGGCCTCTCCCTAGTGTGACTGTAGCGATGAGTTTCCAGCTGGGTTGGGGAAATGAATCCCTTCCCACACACGGAGCAAGTAAACGACCTCTCCCTGGTGTGACTGCGATGAGTTTCCAGCTCAGACAGGTAATTGAAACCCTTCCCACAGTCCCTACATCTTCACGGTTTCTCCGTGGTGTGGGTATCCTCGTTTCTCTCCAGGTTGGATGATCGGTTGAAGCCTTGTCCACACACAGAACACGTGTACGGTTTCTCCTCGCTGTGAATGGTGCGATGTTTTTTCAGGCTGTGGAACTGGTTAAAGCTCTTTCCACAGTCAGTGCACGGGAACACTCTCATTCGGGTGTGTGGGGCTCGGTGCTTTTCCAGTCGCACTGATGTGGAGGTGATGTTTGGTTTGAGTTTCCTGTCTGTAAACCCACCCCTTCTAATACCCTGTAAAAGGAGTTTACAAGAGACATCACTGTAGGTACAGGATAGAAATTCAGAACAGACAATTCTAGTTTCTACGGAACAATCTTTTGTCTCTTTGTCCCCAAAGCTGTAAATCCCCGACCCACACACTCTCCCTCCGCTGAAATCCAAACCCATCGCACCATCTCCAACATTTTTCCTTTTAATCGACTTTTCTTCCTCCCCCTGAAGGTGTTGACTCTGATGGGTTCAGTTCTACATGCATGAGGGACTGGAAGCCAGCACCCTGTGGGGACCAGACTCTGTCATAAAATAATGGCTTCAGAAGAGAAATTGAAGAAACTATTTGATAGGTGTGGTGGTGAAATGTTGGGCGGGTGCTCAGCATCTCACACATTGTGTAAGATTAACATTCCACGTCTCTTGAGCTGGCACTTCTCGTCCCATTATACCGAGTTGGTGTAACAGGAGAGCCAGGGATCAGGGGAATATTGGACAGGAAGCACACAGCACGGACATTACACTGCAGGTGGGATATATGAGAGTGTTACAGTGAGGGCTTTGGGCACTTTATTAAACACACACACACACACAGCAGAAGCACATTAATCTGATGGGAGATCACTGACACACGCGCAGCCAGCAGTGTGGAGCCTCCCAAGAGTCCGGCCCCTTTCCAGCCAGTATTTACAGGAGCTGGGACACAAAGAGTCTCAATAAAATCACTGATATATTTGTTCACACAAACCAACCCCCAAAATGCTGAATGATTTCTCCCAGATGCTCCCTGACCAGTCCCCATTTCTCCTCCATTTACAGACACTCCCTGACCAGTCTCCATTTCTCCTCCATTTACAGACACTCCCTGACCAGTCACCATTTCTCCTCCATTTACAGACGCTCCCTGACCAGTCACCATTTCTCCTCCATTTACAGACGCTCCCTGACCAGTCACCATTTCCAGACGCTCCCTGATCAGTCACCATTTACAGACGCTCCCTGATCAGTCACCATTTACAGACGCTCCCTGACCAGTCACCATTTCTCCTCCATTTACAGACGCTCCCTGACCAGTCACCATTTCTCCTCCATTTACAGACGCTCCCTGACCAGTCACCATTTCTCCTCCATTTACAGACGCTCCCTGACCAGTCTCCATTTCTCCTCCATTTATTGAGGTTCCCTGACCAGTCACCATTTACAGACGCTCCCTGACTCACTTCCTGTCTGTCCCGGAGTTTGGCACTTTGTTGAGATTCGGGCCGGAGTGAAACGGGAACCCGCGGGTGGGGGCGGAGAATGTTCACTGCTCTTATAATCGGGCCTGGGGCCGCACTTGGGGTGTGTGAAGCCCGCGTCCCCCCGGAGTTTATTAACCCACCTTTACCTGCTGCAGCCTCTCGGCTTCGGACTCGTCACCCAACAAGCAGCCTCTCCCGCGCATGCTCAGCTCACCTTCTGTTGTTCAGGTTTAAAGGTCAAGCCCCGCCCCTCACAATCTCGGATTGGTTGGACGACACGCCGCCCGCGCGGTCCTCCAGCCCCGCCCCGCTCTTCCTATTGGTCCGGAGCTCCCGTCAATCACCTGGGCAGTGTGAGCTGAGCATGCGCGGACCTTGGCAGCAGCCGCTGACATACAAGGTGAGAGAGCTCAGCAGGGAGCGGTTTCATGAGCCCCGGGGGGGTCGCGGGCCGCGGGCCGCTCACACCCCGCGCTCAGGGAGCGGGTTCATGAGCCCCGGGGGGACGTGGGCCGCTCACACCCCGAGCTCAGGGAGCGGGCATATATTAGCAACATTTTATTTTCTGTATTTGATAAACCATTGCTAACTGAAATACTGAGTTGCATGCAATCAAGTAAAGGGAAATCAGTTGAGTTCTTTCTTTGAAATATTTCCTTACATACGGATTAGGAGCAGGAGTGGCCACTCGGCCCCTCGAGCCTGCTCCGCCAGTCAATGAGATCATGGCTGATCGTCCAAATTCAGTACCCTGTCCCTGCCTTCTCCCCATATACCTTGATCCCTTTAGCCTTAAGAAATATATCCAACTCCTTCTTGAATATATTTAATGAATTGGCCTCTACTGCCTTCTGTGGTAGAGAATTCCACAGGTTCACCACTCTGGGTGAAGAAATTCCTCCTCATCTCTGTCCTAAATGGCTTACCCCTTATCCTTAGACTGTGACCCCTGGTTCTGGACTCCCCGACCATCGGGAACATCCCTCCAGCATCTAGTCTGTCTAGTCCTGTTAGAATTTTATAACTTTCGATGAGATCCGCTCTCATTCTTCTAAACTCCAGCGAGTACAAGCCCAATCGACTCAATTTCTCCTCATACGTCATTCCCGCCATCCCAGGTATCAGCCTGGTGAATCTTCGCTGCACTCCCTCCATGGCAAGAACATCCTTCCTCAGATAAGGTGACCAAAACTGCACACAATACTCCAGATGTGGTCTCACCAAGGCCCTGTACAACTGCAGCAAGACATCCTTATTCCTGTACTCAAACCCTCTCGCTACGAAGGCCAACATACCATTTGCCTTCTTAACCGCCTGCTGCACCTGCATGCTTACTTTCAGCGGCTGGTGCACAAGGACGCCCAGGCCTCGTTGCACTTCCCCTTTTCCCAATCTATTGCCATTCAGATAATAATCTGCCTTCCTGTTTTTGACACCAAAGTGGATAACCTCGCATTTATCCACGTTATATTGCATCTGCCATGCTTCTGCACAATCACCCAACCTGTCCAAATCACACTGGAGTTTCTCGGTATCCTCACAGCACACACGCCCACCCAGCTTTGTGTCGTCTGCAAACTTGGAGATATTACATCTAGTTCCCTCATCCAGATCATTAATATATATTGTGAATAGCTGGGGTCCAAGGACCGATCCCTGCGGTACCCCACTAGTCACTGCCTGCCACTCGGAAAAAGAGCCATTTATTCCAACTCTTTGCTTTCTGTCTGCCAACCAGTTCTCTATCCAAGTCAATACCTTGCACCCAATCCCATGTTCTTTAATTTTACACGCTAATCTCTTATGTGGGACCTTTTCGAAAGCCTTTTGAAAATCCAAGTACACCACATCCACTGGTTCTCCCTTATCTATTTTACCAGTTACATCCTCAAAAATTCCAGTAGATTAGTCAAGCACGATTTACCTTTTGTAAATCCATGTTGACTTTGTCCGATCCGGTCACTGTTTTCCAAGTGCTCTGCTATTACATCTTTTATAATGGACTCTAGAATTTTCCCCACTACCGATGTCAGGCTTACCGGTCTATAATTCCCCGCTTTTTCTCTACCACCTTTTTTGAATAGTGGGGTAACATTAGCTACCCTCCAATCCATGGGTACTGTTCCAGAGTCTATCGAATTTTGGAAGATGACCAGCAATGCATCTACTATTTCTAGGGCCACTTCCTTAAGTACCCTAGGATGTAGATTATCAGGCCCTGGGGATTTATCGGCCCTCAATCCCATCAATTTCCCTAACACCATTTCCCTACAAACACTGATTTCTATCAGTTCCTCCCTGTCATTAGACCCTATGTTCCCCGACATCTTTGAGAGGTTATTTGTGTCCTCCTTTGTGAAGACAGAACCAAAGTATGTATTTAATTGGTCTGCCATTTCTTTGTCCCCCATTATAAATTCCCCTGATTCTGACTGCAAGGGACCTACGCTTGACTTCACCAATCTTTTTCTCTTCACATATCTATAAAAGCTTTTAGTCAGTTTTTATGTTCCCTGAAAGCTTACTCTCATACTCTATTTTCCCCCTCTTAATTAATCCCTTTGTCCTCTGTTGAATCCTAAACTGCTCCCAATCCTCAGGTTTACTGCTTTTTCTGGCCAATTTATATGTCCTCTCCTTGGATCTTATGCTATCCCTAATTTCCCTTGTTAGCCACAGTTGGGTCACCTTTCGAGTGTTATTCCCCAATCAATCCTACCCAACTCGCACCTCATACCATCGTAGTCCCCTTTATTTAAATTCAGGACCCTAGTCTCTGAGCCAACTATTTCACTCTCCATCTTAATGAAGAATTCTATCATATTATGATCCCACTGACCCAAGGTGCCTCGCACAACAAGATTGCTAATTAATCCTTTCTCATTACATAATACCCAGTCTAAGATGGCTTGATCTCTAGTTGGTTCCTCAACATACTGGTCCGGGAAACCATCCCGTATACACTCCAGGAATTCTTCCTCCACAGTATTGTTACTAATTTGGTTAGCCCAATCTATATGTAGATTAAAGTCACCCATGATAACTGCTGTGCCCTTATTGCACGCTTCTCTAATTTCCCGTTTAATGCCATCCCCGACCTCCGCATTACTGTTTGGAGGTCTATATACCACTCCCACTAACGTTTTCTGCCCCTTGCTATTTTTCAGCTCTACCCATACAGATTCCACATCATCAGAGCTAATATCCTTCCTTTCAATTGTGTTAATCCCCTCTTTAACCAGCAATGCTACCCCACCTCCTTTTCCTTTTTGCCTATCTTTCCTGAATATTGAATACCCCTGAATATTGAGTTCCCAGCCTTGGCCACCCTGGAGTCATGTTTCCGTAATCCCAATCATATCATATTCGTTTACCTCTATTTGCACAGCTAATTCATCCACCTTATTACGAATGCTCCTTGCATTAAGACACAAAGCCTTCAGGCTTGTTTTTTAATGCTCTTAGATCCTTTAGAATTATTATTTACTGTGGCCATGTTTGATTTAAACCCTTGATTTCTCTGCCTGCCACTTTTGTTTTTCTCCATCCTGTCTTTTGCTTTAATCCTTCTTTCCCTTTCCTCTGTCTCTCCGCTCAGTTTCCCAACCCCCTGCCATTTTAGTTTAAACCCTCCTCCAGAGCATTAGCAAACACTCCCGCTAGGACATCGGTTCCAGCCCTGCCCAGGTGCAAACCGTCCGTTTTGTACTGGTCCCACCTCCCCCAGAACCGGTTGCAATGTCCCAGGAACTTGAATCCCTCCCCCTTGCACCATTCCTCTAGCCACGTATTCATCTGAAATATCCTTCTATTTCTAACTCCATTGACAGAAACTATTTGGACTTGGGAATCAGAGGTACAATTTCAAAATTTGTCGATGACACCTGTGGTAAACCACTGTTTGTATTCCACTGTGTACATGCCTGGACATGCCTCGGCTGACTCCTCCCACAAGTCCTAGTATAAAGGTGACTGCTCCCCAGCCCTTTGTATTTCTGGACCGGTCGACCACTCGAGGCAGACCTTCATTCTTTTGTTAATAAAAGCCTTTAGTTACTCTCTTAACTCTCAGTCTTTTATGAGTAATTGATAGCGCATCAACACCAAATTGGGAGTTAGAGTTAATATTGAGGAAGACTGACAACATGCAAGGAGACATTAATAAACTTGCAGAATGGGAGGGTAATTGGCAAATTAATTTTAAGAAAGGTGGTGCATTTTGGTAGGAAGAATAAGGAGGCCACAAACTACTTGGAAAATAAGAGTCTAAATGGGGTAGAAGAGCAAAGGGATCTCGGGGTCCAGATACACAAATCACTAAAAGTAGCGACGCAGGTTAATGAGGCCATAACAGGAGCAAACAATGGACTGGGGATCATTTCTAGAGGGATAGAATTGAAAAGCAGAAAAGTTATTTTAAACTTGTATCGAACCTTGGTTGGACCACACTTGGCGTACAGTGCACAGTTCTGGTCACCAGATTATAAAAAGGATATAGAGGCACTGGAGAAGGTGGAAAAAGGCTTTGCAAGGATGATCCCAGAACTGAGAGGATATACTTATCAGGAAAGGCTGAAGAGGCTGGGGCTATTTTCTCTAGAATAAAGAGAAGGCCGATGGGTGACCTGATCGAGGTCTTTAAGATGATGAAAAGGTTATAGAGGGTGGACCTGGAGAAAATGTTTCCACTTGTGGGGGTGTCCAAAACTACAGGTCATAAATATAACACAGTCTCTAATAAATCCAATGGGGAATTCAGGGGAAACTTCTTTACCCAAAGAGAGATAAGAATGTGGAACGTGCTACCACAAGGAGTAGTTGAGGTGAATAGCACAGATACATTCATGGGGAAGGTAGATAAGCACATGAGGGAGAAAGGAATAGAAGGATATGCTAATAGGGTTAGATGAAGAGTGCTGGGAGGAGACTCGTGTGGAGCAGAAACACCGGCATTGACTAGTTGGGCTGAATGGCCTGTTCCTGTGCTGTAGACTCTGTAATTCTGTGTAACTCTGTGTAACTATGTCTTCTGACTCCTGACATAGCTGGAAAAGCTTTTACTATTATTACCACAATTGTACACCATCTTCCAAAGATCTCTTAGCCTCTCTAATGGCTGCTTCTGACTCCCTCAATTGTGGGTGATATTTGTCCCTATTCTCCTATAAACTGAACTCACCTTGATCTGAACTGGGTTCAATGTAAGACAGTTCAGGGAGTCAGGGATCATTCACCCCTAGACCTACGCTGGCCAGTAAAACCCCAGACTGTTCCTTAGTAAGGATTCCTCTGGATCCTCACCATATATTTGTAGGATACTGAAGCCCAGCTTCCTACCGTCCACTCCTGGAGGCCCCACTCCCTGAGCCTACAACCTTCAGCAGGATCAGTGGTGGAGTTCCACAGCGGGAGTGATCCCAGAGTAACTGTCGGTATTGCACCCCTGTGGATGTTCCGGGTCGTGTATTTTTAGTTATCCTGGTGTCTAACACACACACATCAATAAAACAGGGAATTGCTGGAAACACGCTGCAGGTCCTTCTTTATCTGGAGATCAAATGTCTGTTGTATAATTGTACCAGCAGTTAACAGGCTCCTGTGAACTCCTCCCTCTGCTATTTTAATGCAGACTTTAACCAATTTATATTTTAACCTGCCTTACAATGGTAGACTCAGGACTGTCACACAAACACTTTAAATCTTCATAGAATAATTGCCAGTCATTTTTACACTGGAAACTTAAACCTGTTTCACTTTCAGTCAGGAACAGATCACAGTTTTACACCTCTTCTTCTTAGGCAGTCCCTCAGAACCGAGGATGACTTGCTTCCACATTAAAAATGAGTTCTCAGGTGACTGATGAGTCCAATGCGGGACCTACAGACTCTGTCACAGGTGGGGCAGACGGTGGTTGAAGGGGCGGGTGGGTGGGGCGTTTGGGTTGACGTTCACTCCTTGCACTGCCTGCGCTTGGCTTCCGCTTGCTCCCGGCTAAGAGACTCGAGGTATTCGGCGCCTTCCCGGATGCTTCTCCTCCACTTTGTGCGGTCTTGGGCCAGGGATTCCCAGGTGTCAGTGGGGATGTTGCACTTTTTCAAGGAGGCTTTGAGGGTGTCCTTGAAGCTTTTCCTCTGCCCACCTGGGGCTCTCTTGCCGTGCCGGAGCTCCGAGTAGAGCGCTTGTTTTGGGAGTCTCGTATCGGGCATGCAGACGATGTGACCCATCCATCGGAGCTGATCAAGCATGGACAAAGCTTCGATGCTGGGGATGTTGGCCTGAGCAAGAACAATGACGTTGGTGCGCCTATCCTGCCAATGGATTTGCAGAATCTTGCGGAGGCAGCGTTGCTGGTACCTCTCCAGTGCTTTGAGGTGCCTCCTGTACATGGTCCATGTCTCTGAGGCATACAGGAGGGCGGGTATTACTACTGCTCTGTAGATCATGAGCTTGGTGCCGGGTTTGATGTCCTGGTCTTCAAAAACTCTCTTCCTCAGGCGACCGAAGGCTGCACTGGCACACTGAAGGCGGTGTTGGACTTCGTCATCGATGTCTGCCCTTGTTGACAGTAGGCTCCCGAGGTATGGAAAGTGGTTCACCTTGTCCAAGGTCTTGTCATGGATTTTAATAATTGGGGGGCAGTATTGTGTGGTGGGGCCAGGTTGGTAGAGGACCTTTGTCTTACGGATGTATAGTGTAAGGCCCATACTTTCATACGCTTCGGTGAAGGTGTTAACGATGGTTTGGAGTTCTACCTCCGAGTGTGCGCAGACGCAAGCATCGTCTGCATTCTGTAATTCGACGACAGAGGAAGGGACAACCTTGGATCTGGACTGGAGGAGACGGAGGTTGAACAGTTTCCCGTTTGTTCTGTAAATTAGCTCCACTCCAGTGGGGAGCTTACTGAGGGTGAGATGGAGCATTGCCACAAGGAAGATTGAGAAGAGCGTTGGTGCGATGACACAGCCTTGCTTGACCCTGGTCCGTACATGAATTGGGTCTGTGGCTGAACCATTGGTCAGGATCATGGCTTGCATGTCGTCGTGAAGCAGGCGGAGGGTGGTGACAAACTTTTGAGGGCAGCCGAATTTGAGGACACTCCATAATTCCTCACGGTTGACAGTGTCAAAGGCCTTTGTGAGGTCAAAGAAGGCCATGTACAGTGGTTGGTGCTGTTCCCTGCATTTCTCTTGTAATTGGCGCGCGGTGAAGATCATGTCCATTGTGCCCCATAGTGGGCGGAATCCGCATTGCGACTCTGGGAGGAGCTCTTCAGCCACTGGGACAAGGCGATTGAGGAGGATTCTTGCGATGACTTTCCCTCTGGCAGACAGCAGGGCAACTCCTCTGTAATTACCGCAATCGGACTTGCCACCTTTCTTGAAGATGGTTACAATTACGACGTCTCTGAGATCCCCTGTCATGCTCTCCTTCTTCCAGATAAGAGAAATGAGTTCATGAATTCGCACCAGTAGTGCGTCTCCACCATGCTTTAGTGCCTCGGCAGGGATTCCATCTGCTCCTGAGGTCTTGTTGTTCTTCAGTTGTCGGATGGCCTTTTCAACCTCATGCCGGGCTGGGGTTGTGCTGAGATGGTGGCAGGTAGCATGCTGTGGGATAGAGTTGAAGACTCTCTCGTCGAAGACAGAGTCTCGGTTAAGGAGATCTTCGAAGTGCTCCTTCCAGCGGGCACTGACTGCGCACCCTGTCCTTGATGAGTACCTCTCCGTTCTTGGCCCGAAGTGGGGTAGGGCCTTGGGTGCTTGGGCTGTAGGCGGTCTTGACTGTGCTAAAGAATCCACGCATGTCGTGGTTGTCGGCTAGCTGCTGGATCTCCTGCGCTTTCTCCACCCACCACCTGTTCTTTAGGTCGCGAGTTTTTTGTTGGACCTCGGCCTTCAGGTGTCTGTAGAGCTGCTTTCTTACTCTCGAGTTGTGTTGCTGTTTCCAGATCAGGAATGCCTTGCGCTTGCGGCTTATTAGCTCCTGGATCTCCTGGTCGTTCTTGTCAAACCAGTCTTGGTGTTTCCTGGTCGAGTGACCGAGCGTCTCTTCACAGGTGCTGATTATGAAGGCCTTGAGTGCAGACCAGGCGCTGTTGACACTCTGTGTCTCTGCATCACTGGGAGTCGTCAGGTTGGGTGTGAGGCGCAGGCTGAATAGGGCTTTCTTAGCAGGGTCTTTGAGTGCTCCAGTGTTGATTTTCCTGCGGCATTGTTTCTGTTGCCGCTGCTGTTTTGGGGCTACATTGATGGAGATGACAGAGCGGATTAGGCAGTCATCAGCTCCTGTCATGGCGCGGGTGATGCAGATGTCCTTGCAGTCCCTCACTCGGACGATGACGTAGTCCAGCACATGCCAGTGCTTGGAGCGAGGGTGCTGCTATGAAGCCTTGTACTTGTCTCTCTGATGGAACAAGGTGTTGGTTATAACAAGGCCATGTTCTAAGCATTTCGTCAGGAGGAGGGTACCGTTGGAGTTGGCTTTCCCTACCCCCTCTCTGCCGGTCACACCTCCCCAGCGGTCTGTGTACTTTCCAACTCTGACGTTAAAGTCGCCAAGGAGCATCAGCTTGTCGCCCGTTGGGACTTCGGACAGGGATTGTTCGAGGCTGGAGTAGAATTCCTCTTTGGTCTCGTCTGTAGCTTCCAGTGTTGGGGCGTACGCACTGATGACCGTAGCACACTGGTTCCGGGCTAGGGTGTCAGTGTTGGGGCGTACGCACTGATGACCGTAGCACACTGGTTCCGGGCTAGGGTGTCAGTGTTGGGGCGTACGCACTGATGACCGTAGCACACTGGTTCCGGGCTAGGGTGCCAGTGTTGGGGTGTACACACTGATGACTGTAGCACACTGGTTCTGGGCTAGGGTGTCAGTGTTGGGGCGTACGCACTGATGACCGTAGCACACTGGTTCCGGGCTAGGGTGCCAGTGTTGGGGTGTACGCACTGATGACCGTAGCACACTGGTTCCGGGCTAGGGTGTCAGTGTTGGGGTGTACGCACTGATGACCGAAGCATACTGGTTCCGGGCTAGGGTGCCAGTGTTTGGGTGTACGCACTGATGACCGAAGCACACTGGTTCCGGGCTAGGGTGTCAGTGTTGGGCCGTACGCACTGATGACCGTAGCACACTGACCCCAATCTCTGATTTGACAGCACAGTTCCAGCATTCGCCGTTCTTCCTGACTCTAAACACAGTTGTAAAGGAGCCTTCTGTTCCGTGCCTAGGAGCTCTGGACCATGGAAGAGAGTGGCTGGGACACATTTCTTACACGCCTCAAGATTAACCCTCACGGGGACTTTGCTGTCAGTGAAGAGAGATGAGAAAGACCAAAGTGCCGTTTGCCCCTCTCAGTGTGGCCCTGAAGGATTGTGTCCAGGCTGAAGTTCTGTTCCCGCCGTACGATCCTCCCCCAGATTGTCCTTTCTGAGCTCCAGCCAGGTGATGCTAAACACTCAGGTGAGAAGACAAAAATCTACAAAAATGCATTGAAAACAAAGCTGATTTATTTGACACATATCCAGAATATTAAACTCCAGCCCAGTTATAGGGGTCATTAACCTCATCAGAAATAAACCACAACTGTCAGAATGAACATGGTTCAGTCCTGGATGTGATTAACAGCAGCAATAACAGCAGAATCCAACCCTGCAGTGACTTGTGAACTCGCTGGTGTCTCAGCAGGGTGGATGACTGAGAGAATCCCTTCCCACACACGGAGCAGGTGAACGGTCTCTCCCCAGTGTGAACTCGCTGGTGATTCAGTAGGTTGGATGAGTGAGTGAATCCCTTCCCACACACGGAGCAGATGAATGGCCTCTCCCCAGTGTGAGTGCGCTGGTGTACAGTGAGTTCAGATGATCGCCTGTACCCAGTCCCGCAGTGAGAGCACTTGAACGGTCTCTCCCCAGTGTGAACACATTGATGGCATGTCAGTTCCCTGGAACTTTTATAGCACTTCCCACAGTCCGAGCATTTAAAAGGTCTCGCGTCAGTGTGAACTCGCTGGTGTATCAGCAGGTGGGGTGACTGAGTGAATCCCTTCCCACACGCAGAGCAGGTGAATGGCCTCTCCCCGGTCTGACTGCGTCGATGAGTTTCCAGGTGGGACGGGCAACGGAATCCCTTTCCACAGTCCCCACATTTCCACAGTTTCTTCATGGTGCGGGTGTCCTTGTGTCCCTCCAGGTTGGATGATCAGTTGAAGCCTCGTCCACACACTGAACACGTGTACGGTTTCTCCCCGTTGTGAATGGTGCGATGATTTTTCAGGCCGTGTAACTGGTTAAAGCTCTTCCCACAGTAAGTGCACTGGAACACTCTCACTCGGGCCTGTGTCTTGGTGCTTTTCCAGTCACACTGATGTTTCAAATCTTTTCCCACAGACAGAACAGAGAAAAAGGCCGATGATATTCAGGTCCTGATGAATTGAGTGACTCTGTCAGATCTTGTTGTGATGTTTGGTTTGAGTTACCCGTCTGTAAATCCTCCCCTTCTAACACCCTGTAAAAGGAGTTTACAAAAGTCATCAATGTAAGTACAGGATAGAAATTCAGAACAGACAATTCTAGTTTCTATTGAACATTCTTTCCTCTCTTGTTCCCCCAAAGGGGGAATAAATGGGTCTTTTTCCGAGTGGCAGGCAGTGACTAGTGGGGTACCACAGGGATCGGTCCTTGGACCCCAGCTATTCACAATATATATTAATGATCTAGACAAGGGAACTAGATGTAATATCACCAAATTTGCAGACGACACAAAGCTGGGTGGGTGTGTGTGCTGTGAGGAGGATGCTGAGAAACTCCAGGATGATTTGGGCAGGTTGGGTGATTGGGCAAAAACATGGCAGATGCGATATAACGTGGATAAATGTGAGGTTATCCACTTTGGTGGCAAAAACAGGAAGGCAGATTATTATCTGAATGGCAATAGATTGGGAGAAGGGGAAGTGCAACGAGACCTGGGTGTCCTTGTGCACCTGTCGCTGAAGGTAAGCATGCAGGTGCAGCAGGCGGTTAAGAAGGCAAATGGTATGTTGGCCTTCGTAGCGAGAGGGTTTGAGTACAGGAACAGGGATGTCTTGCAGTTGTACAGGGCCTTGGTGAGACCACATCTGGAGTATTGTGTGCAGTTTTGGTCGCCTTATCTGAGGAAGGATGTTCTTGCCATGGAAGGAGTTCAGTGAAGATTCACCAGGCTGATACCTGGGATGGCAGGAATGACGTATGAGGAGCGATTGGGACGATTGGGCTTGTACTCGCTGGACTTTAGAAGAATGAGAGGGGATCTTATGAAACTTATAAAATTCTGACAGGACTAGACAGACTAGATGCAGGAAGGATGTTCCTGATGGTCGGGGAGTCCAGAACCAGGGGTCACAGTCTAAGGATAAGGGGTAGGCCATTTAGGACAGAAATGAGGAGGAATTTCTTCACCCAGAGAGTGGTGAATCTGTGGAATTCTCTACCACAGAAGGCAGTAGTGGCCAATTCATTAAATATATTCAAGAAGGAGTTGGATATATTTCCTAAGGCTAAAGGAATCAAAGGGTATGGGGAGAAAGTAGGGACAGGGTACTGAATTTGGATGATCAGCCATGATCGCGTTGAATGGCGGAGCAGGCTCAAAGGGCCGAATGGCCTACTCCTGCTCCTATGTTTCTATGTTTCAAAGCTGTAAATCCCCGTCCCACACACTCTCCCTCCTCCCTGTGCTGAAATCGAAACCCATTGCACCATCTCCAACGTTTCTTTCCTCCACTCCCAGTTTTCCCCCTCCCTCTACTCTGGTTGGGTTCAGTTCTACACCCGATGTGTGCAGAGTGAGAATAAAATCAATGATTGTCTCTCCTGGTCACTGGGACCCGGAAGCCCTGCCCACTCCCTGTTCCTGTACCGAGATGGCCGCGCATGCGCTGTGCTGCAGGTGGATCCGTTCTGTCTTTCCTCTACCAAGATGGCGGCGCCTAACCCAGGCCTGTAACCGAGAAAAAGCCTCACCGCTGCCGTCTGGCGGAACACATTCGGCCGCTGGATCTCATTCGGGCCTGAGGCCGTTCTCCAACTTTATAAACCCTACGGCGCGGCCTACCCGCAGTTTATTAATCTCCCGCCGACCTGCAGCTCTGCCCGGCGACCACGCGAGGCTTTCTTTGTAAAGTCGGTGAGGGACACGTGACTCGGGCCCACGGCCTGATTGACGGGAGCTTCCGACCAATAGGGAGCGAGTGGGGCGGGGCTGGAGGAGCGAGCCCCCGGCGGGTCCTCCAACCAATCGGGGAGCCTGAGGGGCGGGACTAGCGCCGGCTGATTGTCTGATCCGCAGGGCAGCGAGTTTCTCCAGTCCCTTGTACGATAGCAAAATACTGCAGATGCTGGAAATCCGAAATAACAACAGAAAATGCTGGAAAAACTCAGCAGGCCAGGCAACATCCGTGGAGAGAAATTAGAGCCGACGTTTCGGGTCTAACCCTTTTTCAAAACTGGAAAGGAAATGAAATAGATCGAAAGGCAGGGCTGGGGAGGGAACAAAAGAAGTGAATAGACATTAAGAGGTATTCAAAACGAGACGAGATGGTGATCGGACTAGTGGAGACAAAAGACGGCTCAGATTAGGTGTGAAATGTTCTGGCAGAATGAGAGACAGCTGCCATGTGGGAGAGAGAAAAAAAGGAAAGGGGGGGGGGAAGGGAAAACCCAAAACAAAGGGGTGGGAAAAAGAAAGTAAAAATATAATGGGGGCCGAGGTTATGATCTGAAATTGTTGAACTCGATATTGAGTCCGGAAGGCTGCAAAGTGCCTAATCGGAAGAGGAACAGCACCTCATCTCTATTACATTTTTGCTTTTTTTTTATCCACCCCTTTATTTTGGGTTTTCCCTTCCCCCCCCTTCCTCTTTTTTTTCTCTCTCCCACATGGCAGCTGTCTCTCATTCTGCCAGAACACTTCACACCTAATCTAGAGCCGTCTTTTGTCTCCACTAGTCCTATCACCATCTCGTCTCATTTTGAATACCTCTTAATGTCTATTCACTTCTTTTGTTCCCTCCCCAGCCCTGCCATTCGATCTATTTCATTTCCTTTCCAGTTTTGAAAAAGTGTTAGACCCGAAACGTTGACTCTAATTTCTCTCCACGGATGTTGCCTGGCCTGCTGAGTTTTTCCAGCATTTTCTGTTGTTATTTCTCCAGTCCCTTGTTCGGGGCCCGGGGCCAGGGGAGGCTGTGGGCCTTTATTCCCCTTATTGGACACAAGGCTCTTTGTCTCACAACACACTGGCTCAGGTTTTAATACAGACTTTTTAAATTCATGAATAAAAGCAGATAAACCCCGTGCTTCTGTAGAACAAACTTTTTAATATTTGGGAGTAAAAGTACAAGTTTTTTTCCCTTTGGGGAATTTATTATTGTTAGATCCGTGTGTTAATGGAGACACGGAATGCAGGAGTTGATTTAACAAGTGTTTACTGAACAAAGTCTGGAGGTGAACTAACAACACAAGACGCTACACAGGCTTATATACCCGAGTGGTCACTACTGGTACTACAGTATACAGGGGCTTCAAAAACATAGTTCCTCTTAAAGGTACATACACTACAATTATTAGTTTCAGGAAACAACAACCACTTGTATTTATAAAGTGCCTTTAATGTAGTAAAACATCCCAAGGCTCTTCAGAGGAGCGTTATTAAACAAAATTTGACACCGAGCCACATAAGGAGATATTAGGGCACATGACCAAAAGCTTGGTCAAAGAAGTAGGTTTTAAGGAGCATCTTAAAGAAGGAGAGAGAGGTAGAGAGATGGAGAAGTTTAGGGAAGGAATTCCAGAGCTTAGGCCCGGGCAACTGAAGGCACGGCCACCAATGGTGGAGCGATTAAAATCGGGGATGCTCAAGAGGGCAGAATTAGAGGAGCGCAGATATCTCGGAAGGTTGTAGGGGCTAGAAGAGATTACAGAGATAGGGAGGGGTGAGGCCACGGAGGGATTTGAAAACAAGGATGAGAATTTTAAGGATGAGACACTTGAGGAAAAGCAGGGAGTGGGGGAGCATCACTAATTCTGTTCTGTGACAGTTACTGGGACAGACTGTATCTCCCCCTCTCCTCCACACAGGGATTTGTGGGAGTTAAAGGGACAGTGATTCTCCTTGTTTTGCGAGATTGTAATTAAAGGGACACTACTCTGAGATAGCTACGAATCTTTTAGTGCCGCCAGCCTTTCTAAAACATCTTCCTTTCTTTGAGGATCTGTGTGAACTCGCTGGTGACTCAGCAGGTTGGATGAACTCTGAAACCTCTTTACACAGTCAGAACATTTAAAGGGTCTCTCATCGGTTCTGGGGCAGGAGGGGTCTGGTTAACAGTCATCACAATATCAGTAGGTTTAAAGTAGTTATGGAAAGGGACAAAGAAAAATCAATGGTGAAAATACCCAGCTGGAAGAGAGCCAATTTCAGTGATTTGAGAAGGGATCGAGCTCAGGTGGACTAGAAACAAAGATTGTCCAGGAAAACAGTGAATGACCAATGGCAGGCCTTCAAGGCTGAGATAGTTCAGGTACAAACCAAGCATATTCCCATCAGGAGGAAAGATGGAGCATCCAAAGCTAGAGCTCCCGATGACAAAGGATAGTGAGGTTAGAATAAAACAGAAAAAGGTTTACGACGAATGTCAGGTACAGAATACAGTCAAAAACCAGGAGAATACAGAGAGTGCGGAGGAAATTGAAACAGGATGTAAGAAAGGCAAAGAGAGAATATGAGACAAGATTAGCGGGTAACATAAAAGAGAACCCAAAAATCTTCTATAAACATATGAAAAGTAAAAGGATAGTTAAAGGAATGGTGGGGCCGATTAGGGACCAAATAGGAGCTCATCATACAGAGGCAGAGGGCGTGGCTGAGGTACTGAATGAGTACTTAGCATCTGTCTTCACAAAAGAAGAGGATGAAGTTAATGTCGCAGTAGAGGAGGGGAGAGTAGAGAAATTGGATAAAAATGGATAGAAAGGAGGTGCTGAATAGGTTGTCATCACTCAAAGTTAACAAGTCACCCGGTCCAGATGCGATGCATCCTAGGTTGCTGAGGGAAGCTAGGGTGGAGATAGCAGAAGCTCTGACCACAATCTTTCAATCTCCGTCAGATATATGGGAGTGGTGCCAGAAGACTGGAGGATTGCAAATGTTACAGCCTGTTTAAAAGAGGGGAGAGGGATAAACCTGGTAACTACAGGCCAATCAGTCTAATGTCAGTGGTGGGTGAACGACTAGAGACCATTGTCAAGGACAAAATTAATTCTCACTTGGAGAAGCATGGGTTAATAAGGGGCAGCCAGTATGGATTTGTTGAAGGTAAATTGTGTCTGACTAACCTGATTGAGTTCTTTGATGAAGTAACAGAGGGTTGATGAAGGTAGCGCAGTAGATGTTGTATACATGGACTTTCAAAAGGCATTTGATAAAGTACCACATAAGAGACTTACTCGGAAAATAGAAGCACAGGGAATTAAAGGGCTGATGGTAATTTGGGTATAATTGGCTAAGGGAGAGGAGGCAGTGAGCAGTGCTGAGGGATGTTTTTCTGACTGGAGGGAAGTATGCAGTGGGTTCCCCCAGGGGTCGGGATTAGGACCATTGCTTTTCTTATATATAACTGACCTGGACTTGGGTATAGGTGAACAATTTCAAAGTTAACGGATGATACAAAACTTGGCAACGTAGTAAATAGTGAGCATAGTAGTAGCAGACTTCAGGAGGACAGAGACAGACTGTGAAATGAGCAGACACAAGGCAGATGAAATTAAATGAGGATAAGTGTGAAGTGACGCACTTTGGGAGAAACAACAGGGAGAGGCCGTATAATCTAAATGGGACTATTTTGAGGGGGTGCAAGAGCAGAGGGACCTGGGGGTCCATATTCACAAATCTTTGAAACTGCTGCGGCAAGTTGGTGAGGCGGTTCAGAAAGCGTATGGGATACTTGGCTTTGTAAATAGGGCCATTGAATACAAAAACAAGGAAATTACACTAAACCTTTACAAATCACTAGTTAGGAACATAGGAACAGGAGGAGGCCATTCAGCCCCTCGAGCCTGTTCCACCTTTCAATGAGATCATGGCTGATCTGCGACCTAACTCCATACACCCGCCTTTGGCCCATATCCCTTAATACCTTTGGGTAACAGAAACCTATCAATCTCAGATTTAAAATTAACAATTGATCTCGCATCAATTGCCGTTTGCGGAAGAGAGTTCCAAACTTCTACCACCCTTTGTGTGTAGAAGTGTTTCCTAATTTCACTCCTGAAAGGTCTGGCTCTAATTTTTAGACTATGTCCCCAGTCCTAGAATCCCCAACCAGCGGAAATAGTTTCTCTCTATCTACCCTATCTGTTCCCCTTAATATCCTGAAAACTTCGATCAGATCACACCTTAACCTTCTAAATTCCAGGGAATACAACCCTAATTTGTGTAATCCCTCCCCGTAACTTAACCCTTGGAGTCCGGGTATCATTCTGGTAAACCTACGCTGCACTCCCTCCAAGGCCAATATATCCTTCCTAAGGTGTGGTGCCCAGAACTGTTCACAGTACTCCAGCTGTGGTCTAACCAGGGTTTTGGCCTCAGCTGGAGTCTTGTGTACAGTTCTGGGCACCACACTTTAGGAAGGATGTCAAGGCCTTGGAGAGGGTGCAGAGGAGGTTGACCAGGATGGTACCAGGGATGAGGGACTTCAGTTATGTGGAGAGATTGGAGAAGCTGGGATTGTTCCCCTTAGAGCAGAGAAGGTTAAGAGGAGACCTAATAGAGGTGTTCAAAATGATGAGGGGTTTTGATCGAGCAAGTAGGGAGAAACTGTTCACTCTGGCAAGTGGGTCGGTAACCAAAGGTCACAGATTTAAAATAGTTGCTAAAAGAACTAGAGGGAAATGAGGCGAATTATTTTCACACAGAGGGTTGTTAAGATCTGGAACGCACCATCTGAAAGGATGCTGGAATCAGGTTCCACAGGAACTTTCAAACGGTCATTGGACATGTACTTGAAGAGGACTAGTTTGCAGAGTTCTGGGGATAAAGCTGGGGTTTGGGACTAAATTGGACAGCTCTTTCAAAGAGCCGGCACAGACACGATGGGCCGAATCACCACCTTCTGTGCTGTTAGATTCGATGATCAGTGTGAAGACGCTGGTGTCTCTTAAGGCTCTTCAAACTTTTAAAGCTCTTCCCACAGTCAGAACATTTAAAGGGTCTCTCGTCAGTGTGAACAAGCTGGTGTCTCAGCAGGGTGGATGACTGAGTGAATCCCTTCCCACACACGGAGCAGGTGAACGGGCTCTCTCCAGTGTGGAGAAGCTGGTGTCGCTTCAGCTCCTCAGAGCTTTTAAAGCTCTTCCCACAGTCAGGACAGTTAAACAGCCTCTCATCAGTGTGAACTCGCTGGTGTTTCTTCAGTTCCCCGGGGCTTTTAAAGCTCTTCCCATAGTTAGGACAGTTGAACGGCCTCATCAGTGTGACCTCGCTGGTGTCGTTTCAGATGCCCGCGGCTTTCAAAGCTCTTCCCACAGTTAGGACACTGAAATGGTCTCTCATCAGTGTGAACAAGCTGGTGTCCCTTCAGTTCCCTGGCGCTTTTAAAGCTCTTCCCACAGTCAGGACAGTTAAATGGTCTCTCGTCAATGTGAACTCACTGGTGTGTTTGCAGGTGCGATGAACAAAAAAATCCCTTTCCACACACGGAGCAGGTGAACAGACTGTCCCTGGTGTGACTGCGCCGTTGAACTTCCAATGCAGACGGGAAACTGAATCCCTTCCCGCCGTCCCCACCTTTACCCAGTTTCTCCCCGGTGTGACGGTGCACGTGTCTCGCCAGGTCAGGCGATCGGCTGAATCTGCGTCCACACACCGAACACGTGTGCAGTTTGTCATCGCTGCGATCGCTGCTTTCTCCTTCCATGTGCAAAGGCCGATGATATTCAGGCAGATGAATTGAGCAACTCTGTCAGATCTTGACGTGATGTTTGGTCTGAGCTTCCCGCCTGTAACTGCTCCACTTCTATAACCCTGTAAATTGAGATCAGAAAAGGATCAGAGGCAAACTGTTGTTTAATTTTCCTCTTTCCAAACCCAGGGGCAGTGAAGCTGATTTTCAGGCCCCAGCTGCTGCACAGGTTGGTTGAAAGGATCAGCAGTAATGGCGGCTGTAATACTCACAAGCCCCCGGCACTGCAGAAAGTGCTCTGTTGTCTCTGAGTCCCGCGCATGTGCTCATGGCCCCTGCGCTCTCCCTCCTGCTCCACAATCGCCCGTCCCAATCGGTCCGCAACGCGCATGCTCAGCGCACAAAACCCCGCGGTTGGAACATCGGGCGCGCATGTGGAGCCGCAACATCTGGTACGTGTGCACGGCTCAGGTGGGGGCAAGTCGGTGTTTCGCCTCAGCCGCCAGGGAGGTGCACATGCGCAGGACGACCCAACATTCTTCCTGTCAGCAATCACTCCCTCATTTCTTTAATAAAAACAGAAAATGTTGGAAATACTCAGCAGGTCAGCCAGCATCTGTGGAGAGACAAACAGAGTTAACGTTTCAGGTCGATGACCTTTCGTCAGAACTACTTGTTCTTTAGTGTCAGCCAGTGACTCAGTGGGTAGCACTCTCACTCTCGCCTCTGAGTCAGAAAGTTGTGGGTTGAAGTCCCAGCCCAGAGACTTGAACATAGAAATCTAGGCTGACACTCCAGTGCAGTGTTGAGGGAGTGCGGCACTGTCGGTGGTGCCGTCTTTTGGATGAGACATTAAACTGAGGCCCTGTCTGCTCTCTCAGGTGGATGTAAACGATCCCATGGCACTATTTCGAGAAAGATAGGCTTGCATTTATACAGTGCTTTCATGACCAGCAGATGTCTTGAAGTGCTTTACAACCAACGAGGTACTTTTGGATTGTAGTCACTGTTGTAATGTGGGAAAGAGCAGGGGAGTTATCCGCGGTGTCCTAGCCAATGTGTATCCCTCAATTAACATAACAAAAAGATAGAATATCTGGTCATTATCACTTTGCTGTTTGTGGGAGCTTGCTGTGCAATTATTGACTTCCGCGTTTCCTACATTACAACAGTGATGACATTTCAAAAGTACTTCATTGACTGTAAAGTGCTTTGGGACGTCCGGTGGTGGTGAAAGGCGCTATATAAATGCAAATCTTTCTTTCTTCACTGGTCTCACCAGCGCCCTCTTCTGGCTGTTGGTTGATTGACAGCTGAGAGTCCGCGCATGCGTACGCGGGAAGGCGGTTTGGGCCGAGTCCGGCACAGCGACCCCTCCCGGTCACCAAGGGTAATAACCGCGCATGCCCAGAGGACACCAACCCCCCTCCCCCACTCGGAGCTGCGCCTGCGCACTCGGATCCTGTCGGACGGAGTCAGCGCCGGGCATTCCTTGGTGTCGGTTACAGAGTCGCGATCGGTGACGCAAAGTGAGTTTTCTCCGCTCCGATTGGATGGAGAATCGCGCGGGGTGGGGGGAAGGGGTGGATTGGGAGAGAATAAAGAGAAATAGAAAAACCTGAGAGTCCATGAGGCTCCGGACCGAGCGGCGTCAGTTGGACGGAGCACGTGATCGCCTCGGGGACACGCGACCCGGACCAGCGGCCTGATTGACGGGAGCTTCTGACCAATAGGGAGCGAGCGGGGCGGGGCTGGAGGAGCGAGCCGGCGGCGGGTCCTCCAACCAATCGGGGAGCCCAAGGGGCGGAACTAGCGCCGGCTGATTGTCTGACCCGCAGGGCAGCGAGTTTCTCCAGTCCCTTGTTCAGGGCCCGGGGCCAGGAGAGGCTGTGGGCCTTTATTCCCCTTATTGGACACAAGGCTCTTTGTCTCACAACACACTGGCTCTGCTTTTAATAGAGACTTTTTAAATTCATCAATAAAAGCAGGTAAACCCCGTGCTTCTGTGGAATTAACTTTCTAATATTTTAAAGAATCATAGAATGGTTACAGCACAGAAGGAGGCCATTCGGCCCATCGAGCCCGTGCCGGCTCTCTGCAAGACCACTTCAGCTAGTCCCACTCCCCGCCCTTTCCCCGTAACCCTGCAAATGTCTTTCCTTCAGGTACTTATCCAATTCCCTTTTGAAAGCTGTAATTGAATCTGCCTCCACCACCCTTTCAGACAGTGCATTCCAGATCATAACCACTCGCTGCATAAAAAAGT
Organism: Somniosus microcephalus; assembly: GCF_052327205.1. Classification (NCBI taxonomy): domain Eukaryota; kingdom Metazoa; phylum Chordata; class Chondrichthyes; order Squaliformes; family Somniosidae; genus Somniosus; species Somniosus microcephalus. Next base: position 59,076,384 of record NC_140990.1, on the reverse strand, counting down.
TTTTCCTCATGTCGCCTTTGGTTCTTCTGCCAATCACCTTAAATCTGTGTCCTCTGGTTCTCGACCCTTCCGCCAATGGGAACAGTTTCTCTCTATCTACTCTGTCCAGAACCCTCATGATTTTGAACACCTCCATCAAATCTCCTCTCAATCTTCTCTGCTCTAAGGAGAACAACCCCAGCTTCTCCAGTCTATCCACATAACTGAAGTCCCTCATTCCTTATCCCTGGAACCATTCTTGTAAATCTTTTCTGCACCATCTCTAAGACCTTCACATCCTTCATAAAGTGCGGTGCCCAGAACTGGACACAATACTCCAGTTGAGGCCGAACCAGTGTTTTATAAAGGTTCATCATAACTTCCTTGCTTTTGGACTCTATGCCTCTATTTATGAAGCCCAGGATCCCGTATGCTTTTTTAACCACTTTCTCAACCTGCCCTGCCACCTTCAACGATTTGTGCACACATACCCCCAGGTCTCTCTGTTCATGCACCCACTTTAGGATTGTACCCTTTAGTTTATATTACCTTTCCTCATTCTTCCTACCAAAATGTATCACTTTGCATTTTTCTGCGTTTAATTTCATCTGCCACGTGTCCGCCCATTCCACCAGCCTGTCTCTGTCCTCTTGATGTCTGTCACTATCCTCCTCACTGTTCACTATACTTCCAAGTTTTGTATCATGTGCAAATTTTGAAATTGTGTCCTGTACACCCAAGCCTAAGTCATTAATATATATCAAGTAAAGCAGTGGTCCTAGTACCGACCCCTGGGGAACACCACTGTGTACCCTCCTCCAGTCCAAAAAACAACCATTCACCACTATTCTCTGTTTTCTGTCACTTAGCCAATTTCGTATCCATGCTGCCACTGTTCCATTTATTCCATGGGCTTCAACTTTGCTGGGAAGCCTATTATGTGGCACTTGTCGAACACCTTTTGGAAATCCAGGTGCACCACATTAACCGCATTGCCCTCATCAACCCTCTCTGTTACCTCATCAAAAAACTCAATCAGAATCAGAGCGGTTTCTGGGGCGCGGGGAATTGTGGGTGCTGTGGCCGCCATTAGTCAGTGGCTGTGGGGAAGAGTTTTATAATAATAATAATCAACTTTATTGTCATTGTTAGTGCACAAGTGCAGTACAACGAAATGTAAGCTTGCGGCTCCCGAGAGTGTACATTTTGATTAAGACATTTAACATACATTTGGCTTGTAACATAAACATAATAAAGTGCATTGACAGATGTGCAGGCTTTAGAGTTTATTAGCAGAGTTCAGTTGGATGACAGCCCTGGGAAAGAAGCTGTTCCTAAATCTGGTCGTACGGGTGCGAATGCATCTGTAGCGTCTCCCAGATGGCAGGGGGGTGAACAAACTGTGGCTGGGGTGGGTAGGGCCTTTGATGATGGTCAGTGACCTCCGTAGACAGCGTTTCTGGTAGATGTTCTCAATGGTCGGTAGCCGGGTGCCGGTAATGCGTTGGGCAGTTTTGACTACCCGTTGCAGGGCTTTCCGGTCATTGGAGGTACAGCTGCTATACCACACTGTGATACAGTTCGTCAGGATGCTCTGTATTGTGCAGCGGTAAAAGTTAGAGAGGATCCGGGGTGACAGGTTGCATCCCTTCAGCCTCCTTAGGAAATGTAGGCGCTGCTGGGCCTTCTTCACCAAAGAGGAGGTATTGAGGGACCAGGAGAGGTCTTCCGTGATGTGGACTCCGAGGAACTTAAAGCTGCCCACTCTTTCCACCACAGCCCCTTGGATGTGGATGGGGGGGTGTCTTCTGCCTTTAGACTCCCTGAAGTCCACAATGATTTCCTTGGTTTTCTTGATGTTAAGGGCCAGGTTGTTGTCGGCGCACCACTTCACGAGGTACTGGACCTCCTCCCTGTAGGCTGACTCACCGTTGTTGGTGATCTGGCCTACCACCGTGGTATCATCCGCAAACTTGATGATGGTGTTGGAACCATGAACAGCCACACAGTCGTGGGTGAAGAGGGAGTAGAGGAGGGGGCTCAGCACACAACCTTGTGGGGCCCCCGTGTTCAGGGTCAAGGGGGGGGAGGTGTGGTTACCTAATTTGACAGACTGAGGTCTGTTAGTTAGGAAGTCCAGGGTCCAGTTGCAAAGGGAAGTGTTCAGGCCAAGAGTGTGGAGTTTGGTGGCCAGCTTGTTGGGGACGATGGTGTTGAATGCTGAGCTGTAGTCTATGAACAGCATTCTGATGTAGGTCTCTTTACCATCTAAGTGTTTCAGTGCAGAATGAAGAGCAGTTGTGATTGCATCCTCCGTTGATCTGTTTGCGCGATAGGCAAACTGATGTTGGTCAAGAGAGGCGGGAACACTGGCTTTGATGTGAGCCAGGACCAGTCTCTCGAAACACTTCATTATGATGGGTGTGAATGCGACAGGTCGATAGTCGTTCAGACACGTCAGAGCCGTTTGCTTTGGCACAGGAATAATGGTGGCAGTCTTGAAGCATGTAGGGACTACTGCCTGGGCCAGTGACAGATTGAAGATGGCGGTGAAGACATCAGCCAGCTGATCACATTCCTTGAGTACCCGTCCAGGGATGCTGTCAGGTCCAGCAGCCTTTCGTGTGTTCACTCCGCGTAGAACACCCCTTACGTCGGAGGTCGACAGAGTGAGCACCTGGTCTTCCGGGGGTGGCAAGGCTTTGGTAGCTAGCTCCCTGTTGTCCCTGTCAAAGTGAGCGTAGAAGTTGTTAAGCTCCTCCGGAAGGGAGGCATCGCTAACTGGGGGGGCTGGTGTTTTTACTCTTGTAGTCAGTGATGGACTGGATGCCTTGCCACATGCGCCGGGGGTCCGAGTTGTTGTGGAAATGATCCTCTATCCGCAGTGTCTGTTTTCTTTTGGCAGTCCTGATACCCTTTTTTAGGTTGGTCCTAGCTGCACTGTAAGCCGCCGCGTCGCCAGATTTAAATGCTGCGTCGCGTGCTTTCAACAGCGAGCGGACCTCCCCGTTCATCCAGGGTTTCTGGTTGGGATATGTCCTGATATTTTTATGGGTCGTGAGGACCTCGACGCAACTGTTGATGTAGAATAGCACTGTGGATGCGTATTCCTCGATGTCAGTATGGGCAAACATGCTCCAATCAGTGCGTTCGAAGCAATCCTGAAGCTCTGAGACTGCCCCCTCTGGCCATACTTTCACTGATCTCACTGATGTTCTCCCTCTTTTGATGAGCGGTTTGTATGCTGGGGCTAGAAACAAGGAGAGGTGGTCAGACTTCCCAAGGTGGGGGCAGGGAATGGCCTTGTAAGCGTCTACAATGCTCGTGTAGACTTGATCCAGTGTGTTCTCCCCTCTTGTGGGGCAGGAGACATTCTGGTGGAATTTCGGGAGTACAGATTTTGCAGGCTGACGGAAGTCGCTCCCTGGCCGCCTGTGTAGGTCTTTTTGTTGCTTCAGTTTGAGCTGGAGTGGAGATGGAGGAGAGGCTGCTGGGTTTAACCCCCAGTACTTTGAGCCCAGGAGGACCCAACAATTTCCAATGTGGGACTGTCAAGGGAGGTGGATTCTAGGGGAGATTAGATTGTTAAACAGACACTGTCCCTACAATGTAAAAGAGTATTGTTTTAGGAACAAGTACTTCTGTGAAGGCTTTTAATCCGTTTTACATATACAGATTTTTAAAATTAATTCTTGGGATATGGGCATTGCTAACAATGCCAGCACATATTGCCAATCTCCAGTTTCCTGTTGAGAAGGTGATGGTGGGCCTTCTTGAACCGCTGCAGTCCGTGTGGTGAAGATACTCCCACAATGCCAGGAGTTACCAGATTTTGACTCAGCAACGAACAGTGATATTTGTCCAAGTCAGGATGGTGAGTGACTTGGAGGGGAACTTGGTGGTGTTTGTGTTCCCATGTACCTGCTTCCCTTGTCCTTTTACGAGCTGGAGGTTGTGGGTTTGGGAGCTTTGGTCAAAGTTGTTGTCGAGCTGCTGATGTATAAAGTCTCTCTCCTTTGGCCCCTCCCACTCCCACCTCTCTCTCTCTCTCCTCCCATAGAGGCTAGAGTCGTGTGTAGGCCCAGACCAGGTGGCAGGTTCCCTTCCCTGAAGCACATCAGTGAACCAGTTGGGATTTTACGACAATCCGGCAGCTTTCATGGTCAGTTTCTTCTGGTGCCGACCCCACAAATGACCAGATTCATTGAGCTCAATTTCACAACCTGCCTTTGTGTTTTTGTGTGTTCTCTCTCATGCTCCCTTTTTCCTGTTTTAAATTCATTTTACAGGGTATTAGAAGGGGAGGATTTGAAGACTGGAAACTCAAACAAAACATCACATCAAGATCTGACAGAGTCACTTGATTAATCGGGACCTGAATATCATCAGCCTTTGAACATGGAAGCAAGCAGCACCGTTCACAGTGGGGAGAAACCGTATACGTGTTCTCAATGTGGACGAGGCTTCAGTCGATCATCTGGCCTGTCGAGACACAAGCGCAGTCACACTGGGGAGAAACCGTGTAAATGTGGAGACTGTGGGAAGGGATTCAGTTACCCGTTTGAGCTGGAAATTCATCAACGCAGTCACACCGGGGAGACACTGTTCACCTGCCCCGAGTGTGGGAAGGGATGCACTCATTCCTCTGCCCTGCTGAAGCACCGGCGAGTTCACACTGACCGGTGAGTTTAAATGCCCGGACTGCCGGAAGTGCTACAAAAGTTCCGGGGAACTGACATGCCATCAATGTGTTCACACTGATGAGAGACCGTTCAGGTGCTCTCACTGTGAGACTGGGTTTAGGCGATCATCTGACCTCACTGTACACCAGCGCACTCACACTGGGGAGAGGCCATTCACCTGCTCCGTGTGTGGGAAGGGATTCACTCAGTCATCCCAGCTCACTAAACACCAGCTTGTTCACACTGATGAGAGACCTTTTAAATGTTCTGACTGCGAGAAGTGCTTTAAAAGCAAAAAGGATCTGCTGACACACCAGCGAGTTCACACTGGGGAGAGGCCATTCACCTGCTCCATGTGTGGGAAGGGATTCGCCCATTCATCCCAACTACTGAAACACCAGCATGTTCACACTGGGGAGAGGCCGTTCACCTGCTCTGTGTGTGGGAAGAGATTCACTGATTCATCCAACCTGCTGAGACACCAGCGAGTTCACAAGTGACTGCAGGGGTTGGATTCTGCTGTTATTGCTGCTGTTAATCACATCCAGGACTGAACCATGTTCATTCTGACAGTTGGGGTTTGTTGCTGCTGATGTTAATAACCCTATAACTGGGCTGGAATTTAATATTCTGGATAATATTCCAGAGACGTTAAACTGAGGCCCCGTCTGCGCTCTCAGGTGGATGTAAAATATCCCATGGCACTATTTCGAAGAAGAGCAGGGGAGTTATCCCCAGTGTCCTGGTCAATATTTATCCTTCAATCAACATAACAAAAAAAATAAGATTACCTGGTCATTACCACGTTGATTTTTGTAGGAGCTTGTTGTATACAAATTGGCTGCCACATTACAACAGTGACTACAATTGAAAAGTACTTCATTGCATGTAAAGCACTTTGGGATGTCCTGAGGTCGTGAAAGGTGTGATAGAAATACAAATCTTTCTTTTATAAATGTCAAATAATCAGCTTTGTTTTAAACACATTGTTGTAGATTTTCTTCTTTCCCACCTGAATGTTCAGCATCACCTGGCTGGAGCTCAGAAAGGACAATCTGGGGGAGGATCGTACAGCGGGAACAGAACTTCAGCCTGGACACAGTCCTTCAGGGCCACACTGAGAGGGGCAAACGGCACTTTGGTCTTTCTCGTCTCTCTTCACTGATGGCAAAGGCTCCGTGTGGGTTAATCTCGAGGTCTGTAAGAAATGTGTCCCAGCCGCTCCCTTCCATGGTTCAGAGCTCCTAGGCATGGAACAGAAAGCTCCTTTACAACTGTGTTTAGAGTCAGGAAGAACAACGGTGAATGCTGGAAATCTGCTGTCAAATCAGAGATTGGTGTCAAACTGCGATCTGCTTCTGACTGAAAGGGAGCCTGTTACCTGCTGGTACAATTATACAACAGACATTTGATCTCCAGATAAAGAAGGACCTGCAGCGTGTTTCCAGGAATTCCCTGCTTTATTGATGTGTGTGTTAGACACCAGGATAACTACAAATACATGACCCGGAACATCCATGGGGGTGCGATCCCGACAGTTACTCTGGGATCACTCCCGCTGTGGAACTCCAGCACTGACCCTGCTGAAGGTTGTAGGCTCAGGGAGTGGGGCCTCCAGGAGGGGATGGTAAGAAAGCTGGGTTTTATTAGAAGATCAGATTTAAAATGAAATAGAGTCATAAAAGTAAAGTCTTGCTTTGTTTTATATACATGTATGTTTAATATTAGTGGACTTTGTATTAAAGACCCGTGTCTAGTGAACTATTAGCTTGTAATCACCTCAGACAGAACAGGCTCTAATTATCCCTTTTAAGCTGAAACAGACCTCATGTGAACAGAACCAGCAGAGCTGAGAACTCTGCCTGTGTGGACTGAGCGGAACCGTGAAGGCCATTTGTTTCTTGAAATGCCCCAGTAAAAGCAAACTCTGACATTGTTCTGACTCGCAGATTCCTTGTAGCTCCAATGAACGGGAAGCGGTTACTCGATGAACCCTAAACAGCCATCCAATGGAATGCTTTGTTTGATGAATGTCTTTCAGCTCAATCGTTTGATTGGCTGAGGTAACCAGGGTCACATGGGCTGTACCTGATTGGGCTTTAAATACAGGAACAGTTTGCAGCTCAGGTCAGAGAGCACCCCGGGAAGAAGAAAGCTGACGGCTACAGCCAAGGTGGAACATCCTTCGGGCTGTCCCTGGAGAGGGAGCACGTGGTGTCCGCCGGGATGCTGGAGGCCTTCCGTGACCGGTGGGCACCGGAGGGACTGGAGTCAATTGTCAACACCAGCAACAGTATTCGGATCTGATTTAATTATAATTTGGAGTTGATTGTTTGTGCCCCTTTAAAGGGGGCTCTATCGGTAATGTGACATCGATTGATGACAATGTCATGCTAATTGGCATTTTAAAAGAGTCGAACATCGTTTCCTGCCTCCCAGGCTTGGCAATTATCAAAGTCTGAGTTCATGGATACAGCTTGTTAGATTATGAGTCTTACTATATAACTATAATATTGTAAGAATGTTACAATAGTGGATTGGCAGTTAGGATCAGATCAGCCATGATCTTATTGAATGGCGGAGCAGGCTCAAGGGGCCGATTGGCCTACTCCTGCTCCTATTTCTTATGTTCTTATGTTCTTATGTAAGAAGTATTCCTTTGTAGAATCTCCCATGTAAATATTTTGCACACATTTAGTATAGGAGTTGTATTATTGTAGAATCTACATATTAAAAATAAATCCTGTGCTCAGGGGGATTAAGGTGTGTGGAGTGTTTCATTGGAGATGTCGAACTCAACTAGGAAAAGAGTAAAAGCTCATCAGGATTGTAAACAACTTCAGTCTGACATACACTGGAGATTGGTGTCAGTGACTGTGGGGCTGGTTTATATCAGACAGGAGGAGATTGGTGTCAGTGACTGTGGGGCTGGTTTATATCAGACAGGAGGAGATTGGTGTCAGTGACTGTGGAGCTGGTTTATATCAGACAGGAGGAGATTGGTGTCAGTGACTGTGGGGTTGGTTTATATCAGACAGGACGAGATTGGTGTCAGTGACGGGCTGGTTTATATCAGATGGGAGGAGATTGGTGTCAGTGACTGGGGCTGGTTTATATCAGACAGGAGGAGATTGGTGTCAGTGACTGGGGCTGGTTTATATCAGACAGGAGGAGATTGGTGTCAGTGACTGTGGGGTTGGTTTATATCAGATGGGAGGAGATTGGTGTCAGTGACTGGGGCTGGTTTATATCACAGGAGGAGATTGGTGTCAGTGACTGTGGGGTTGGTTTATATCAGACAGGAGGAGATTGGTGTCAGTGACTGGTGTTGGTTTATATCAGACAGGAGGAGATTGGTGTCAGTGACTGGGGTTGGTTTATATCAGACAGGAGGAGATTGGTGTCAGTGACTGTGGGGTTGGTTTATATCAGACAGGAGGAGATTGGTGTCAGTGACGGGTTTGTTTATATCAGACAGGAGGAGATTGGTGTCAGTGACTGGGGTTGCTTTATATCAGACAGGACGAGATTGGTGTCGGTGAGTGTGGGGTTGGTTTATATCAGACAGGAGGAGATTGGTGTCAGTGACTGTGGGGTTGGTTTATATCAGACAGGAGGAGATTGGTGTCAGTGACTGTGGGGTTGGTTTATATCAGACAGGAGGAGATTGGTGTTAGTGACTGTGGGGTTGGTTTATATCGGACAGGAGGAGATTGATGTCAGTGACTGTGAACCCATTCTTCTCCTGTCTGATATAAACTGTTGTGTCTCAAGGGGTTTTATACCCTTATCTATATAACAATTAAGAAGGACTCTGGGGTGGAGAGTTTAGTTAACGGCCATTTTATTTACAATGTGCTTCTCCACTCAATGCACTACATTTTCCATAGTGCATTGCAAATCACCACTACGGTATCCCGTGTGGGACAATTCTAATACACATTCAAAATACACAACATAAACCAACCCCACAGTCACTGACGCCAATCTCCTTTTTTCTGATACAAACCAACCCCACAGGCCCAGAAAGATTAAACTCAGCCCATTACTTGGATTGGACTTGTCTCCATTCCCATGCCAAGGGGATTGCTGTACCAGACAGGAGGGGCAACATTTGGGGACTCTCGATTCTCCACCAATTCCCATTCCCCTTCTCTCTGGTGGATAATGGAGGTACCACTGTGTGTAATGTGCAAGTCAGCAAGAATTATCAGTGAGGATTAATCAGCACTTTCTAATTGGAGATGATATCAGCGGAACCTTTCAAACACTGAATTATACCAAAGATTAATATAGGATTCAAGTAAAATGTATAATTTTATTAATTAATTTCTGATGAGAGTTCCTGAATTAAGGGGAAAAATCACAGACAGCGGTTCTTAAAGGAACACTGCAGCCTCGAGAACACAATCAACTATATATCCAGAATATTAAACTACAGCCAGTTATAGGGGTTATTAACATCAGCAGAAACAAACCCAACTGTCAGAATGAACAAGGTTCAGTCCTGGATGTGATTAACAGCAGAATCCAACCCCTGCAGTCACTTGTGAACTTGCTGGTGTTTCAGCAGGTTGGATGACTGAGAGAATCCCTTCCCACACACGGAGCAGGTGATGATTGGTTTGAGTTTCCCATCTATAAATCCTCCCCTTCTAATACCCTGTAAAAGGAGTTTACAAAAGTCATCACTGTAAGTACAGGATAGAAATTCAGAACAGACAATTCTAGTTTCTATGGAACATTCTTTCCTCTCTTGCTCCCCCAAAGCTGTAAATCCCCGTCCCACACACTCTCCCTCCTCCCTGTGCTGAAATTCAAATCCATCGCACCATCTCCAACATTTCTTTCCTCACTCCCAGTTTTCCCCCTCCCTCTACTCTGGTTGGATTCTGTTCTCCAACCGCTGTGTGCAGAGTGAGAATAAAATCAATGAGTCAATGATTGTCTCTCCTGGTTACTGGGACCCTGAAGGCCTGCCCACTCTCTGTTCCTGCATAAGATCACTGCATTGCGCCGTGTCCCCGCCCTGTCCAAGATGGCGGCCAGTGACCCCGCTGACCCGGGTCGCCGGGCCTGTCACCACGGGGCAAACACCGGGCCTGTGGGCTCTAATTCGGGGCCTGAGGCCTACACCGGGTGTTTATGAAGCTTCCCAGCCCAGCCGCAGGTCCAATTCCTCCCCAAGCCCACAATCTCCTACCGCCTCCTGAGAGCGTCTCTTCCGCTTCATTCCGTCTCGACCACAAATACTGCGCAAGCTCAGAACACTGCCCCGTGCTGCGCCTGCGCACTGGGCTCCTGTGGTCATTGTTGGGCACCTACTGCCGCGCATGGGATGCCGGGTAAAAGCCCCCATTGGTGAATGGACAATAATGGTTTGACATCACAATACAGATTGGGGCCAGAGGAGCAATACACAAAATAAAGAAATAAATTATACAGAAATCCGAGTGCCCGGGTCCTCCTTCATGATGCGAAGTCTGCTAGCCGCCACGTTTTCTTTCGCACCTCAGGCCCCGCCCATGCTGGTTTAATTGCTAAATCTTTTCCAACTATGTTTTCTAACTCGTGTTCAGGACTGTAATTCTGAGGGAAACTTATGAGGCCTCGTTGTTTGCGTGTCTTGCTCGTAAGTCTGTAAAAGGGTTTAATAATTTGGCAACATGTTTCTTATAAAGGTGGAAGGAGGTGAAAAATGACACCAGCGTTGCCTAAAACACAAAGACAAAGAAGTTCACTTCATCAGCGCCTTGGCACAAGACTCAATATCCACCCCCTCCACCATTGGTTACTGTGTCCACAGTATGTACGATCTACAGGGTGACCAAGGTCAGGCCGTGTGGAGTCAAGGTCCAGGTAGCAGAATGGGTGGAAAGATGGCTCCAAAACAGAACTCAGAGGGTGGAAGTTAAGGGGGGTTTCTCAGACTGGCAGAAAGTGAGAAATGGTGTCCCACATGGATCCGTGCTGGGATAACTGGTGTTCACTATCATTTGGACTCAGAAACTGGAGTCATGTTGTTGGAATTTACAGATTACACCAAGCGTCTTCACATTGTGCAAACAATCCATTGTGCTAAGTGCGATAGAATTTGAACAGACCTAGCAGCTCAAATCTGGGTACCCATAAGGCGCTGTGGGCCATCAGCAGCATTCATCCATCCATAGGGGAGGGCCCCATAGGCACAAGCATTAATCCTCCACTGGGGAGGGCCCATCGGCCCAAGCATTCTATTCAAGAAAGGAGGGAGAGCGAAAACAGAACTACAGGCCAGTAAACCTGACATCAGTCGTTGGGAAAATGCTGGAATCCATTACTGAGGAAGTAGTAACAGGGCACTTGGGCAGAGTGAACATGGTTTTATGAAAGGGAAATCGTGTTTAACAAATTTATTAGATTTTTTAAGGATGTAACTGGCAGGGTAGATAAAGGTGAACCAGTGGATGTAGTATACTTGGATTTGCAAAAGGCCTTCGATAAGGTGCCACATAATAGGTTGCCAAGCAAGCTAAGGGCCCATGTGATTGAGGGTAATGTATTAGCATGGAGAGGATTGGTTGACTGACAGAAAACAGAGAGTAGGAATAAACAGGTCAATTTCCGATTGGCAGGCTGTAACTCGTGGGGTGCCACAAGGATGCTTGGGCCTCAGCTATTTACAATCTATATCAATGATTAGATGAAGGGACCGAGTGCAATGTATTCAGGTTTGTTGACAATACAAAGCTAGGTGGGAAAGTAAGCTGAGAGGAGGACACAAGCAGCCTGCAAAGGGATGTAGACAGGTTAGGTGAGGGGGCAATAAGACGGCAGATGGGGTATAATGTGGAGAATTGTGAGGTTATTCAGTTTGATAGGAAAAATAGGAAAACAGAATTTTTTTAAATATTGAGGAACTATTAAATGTTGGTGTTCAGAGAGATTTAGGTGTCCTCGTACAGGAAACACAGAATGTTAACATGCAGGTACAGCAAACAATTAGGAAGGCAAATGGCATGTTGGTCTTTACTGCAAGGGGGATGGAGTGTAAGAGTAAGGAAGTCTTGCTACAATTGTACAGGGCTTTGGTGAGACCACACCTGGAGTACTGCGCGCAGTTTGGGTCTCCTTATCTGAGGAAGGACATTAGAGGTGGTGCAACGAAGGTTCACTAGATTGATCCTTGGGGTGAAAGATTGAGTAGATTGTGCCTATACTCTCTGGAGTTTAGAAGAATGAGAGGTGATCTCATTGAAACATATATGATTCTGAGGGGGATTTACAGGGTAGATGCTGAGAGGTTGTTTCCCCTGACTGGAGAGTCTAGAACTGGGGGGCATAGTCTCAGGATGAGGCGTCGGCCATTTAAGGATGAGGAGAAATTTCTTCACTCAGTGGGTCTGAATCTTTGGAATTCTCTACCCCAAATGGCTGTGGATGCTGAGTCGTTGAGGATATTCAAGGCTAAAATAGATAGATTTTTGGACTCTAGGGGAATCAAGGAATATAGGGATCAGGTGGGAAAGTGGAGTTGAGGTCGAAGATCACCCATGATCTTATTGAATGGCGGAGCAGGCTCGAAGGGCCGAATGGCCCACTCCTGCTCCTAATTCTTATGTTCTTATGTATGTTCTTAAAGCACCCCATGGGCAAGGGCTGCATAGCTCTGAGCATTAATCCACCCCAGGGCCCCGAGGGCCCGAGTATTAATCCACCCCAGGGCCCCGAGGGCCCAAGCATTAATCCACTCCAGGGCCCCGAGGGCCCCAGTATTAATCCACTCCAGGGCCCCGAGGGCCCCAGTATTAATCCACCCCAGGGCCCCGAGGGCCCGAGTATTAATCCACCCCAGGGCCCCGAGGGCCCAAGCATTAATCCACTCCTGCTGTACATACATAGAATTGACAGCCTAGAAACAGGCCATTTGGCCCAACTGGTCTGTGCCAGTGTTTATACTCTACACGAGCCTCCACCCACTCTAATTACCTCTTCCTACCCTACGCTTAACTCCCTTTATTCCCTTCTCTCATAGATACATCAACCCTGCTCTTAAATATACCATTGCTATCTGCTTCAGTCACTCAGTGTGGCAGCGAGTTCCACATTCTCACCACACTGTGTGTGAAGAACTTCCTCCGAACTTCTTTATTTGATCTGTTAGTGATGATCTTATATTTCTGCCTCCTTGTCTGATTCATCCATAAGTGGAAACAGTTTCTCCAGATCTACCCTATAAACCTCTCATATCAATCAGGACTCCTCTCAGTCTTCTCTTTTCCAGAGAAAACAGCCCAAACCAGCTCAATCGTGCCCGAGAGTTGCAACCTCTCAATTCAGGTAACGTTCTTGTAAATCTTTTCAGCATTTTCTCCAGTGCTTCAATATCCTTTTGTAGAGTGAAGACCAGAACCGCTCACAGTGCTCCAACTGTGGTCTCACCAAGGTTCAATATAAATTGATCATTACCTCCCTGCTTTTGTATTCTATTCTAGAAATGAGCCCCAATACTTTCTTTGCACTCTTTATGGCCTGTTCAACTTGTGTTGCTTCTTTTATGTGACTGTAATCACAGATCTCTTTGCACCTTTATTCCATTTAATTCATTCCCTTCTAACAACAACAACTTGTATTTATTTAACATAGTAAAACGTTCCAAGGCGCTGCACAGGAGTATTTTAAGACAAAATATTTGACACCGAGCCACATACGACTAAATTAGGGCAGGTGACCAAAAGCTTGCTCAAAGAGGTAGGTTTTAAGGAGCATCTTAAAGGAGGAAAGATAGGTAGCGAGGCAGAGAGGTTGAGGTAGGCAATGTCAGAGCTTAGGGCCTAGGCAACAGAAGGCATGACCACCGAAGATTGAGCGATTATAATCAGGGATGCTCACGATGTGGTCTCCTCAACATTGGGGAGACCAAACACAGATTGGGTGACCGCTTTTCGGAACACCTCCGTTCAGTCCGTAAGGGTGACCCCAAGCCTCCGGTTGCCTGTCAGTTTAATTCACCGCTCCATTCCCACTCTGACCTCTCCATCCTCGGCCTCTTACACTGTTCCAATGAAGCTCAGCGTAAGCTCGAGGAACAGCACCTCTTTCGATTGGGCACTTTACAGCCTTCCGGACTCAACATCGTGTTTAACAATTTCAGACTATAATCTCTGTCCCTATTTTTTTTCTTTTTTTCCCCTCTCTCACAAGGCAGCTGTTGACCATCCTGCCATTGCCATTTACACTTCATCTAGAGTCATCTTTTGTTTCTTAACTTGTCCCATTACCATCTCCATTTGCTTTGCACCATCATCCCTTTTGTCTCTTAATCTCTCCTGCCGTCCATCCTATCACAGACCTTCCCTTTTGTTCTTTCCTCCCCTCCCCCCTCTCCCTGCCCCTACACTTGCTTAAAAACCTGTTGCATCTCCAACTTTTACCAGTTCTGACGAAGGGTCATCGACCTGAAATGTTAGCTCTTTCTCTCTCCACAGATGCCGCCTGACCTGCTGAATATATCCAGCATTTTCTGTTTTTATTTCAGATTTCCAGCATCCGCAGTATTTTGCTTTTATGTCATGGTAAACAACACTAGTCCCAACAGCACAGATCGCTGTGGGACACCACTTCTCACTTTCTGCCACACCGAGAAATGTTCTTAAACTTCAACCTCTGATTTCTGTTTTATAGCCATCTTTCCATCTGTTCTGCTACCCGGCCCTTGACTCCACACAGCCTGACCTTGCTCATCTTGTAAACCGTACGTACTGCAGACACACGGCGCCAGTGGTGGAGGGGTTCAATGTTGAGACCTGTGGTAGGGGCGCTGATGAAGTGAATTTCTCTGTCCCCTGTGTTTAGAGGCATTGCCAGTGGTATTTTTAAACTCTTTCCATCTTTTAAAAACTCTTGTTGCCAGTTTATTTAACCCGTTAACAGCCTCTCAGATAGGACACACAGAAAATGAAGCCTCTAGAGTTTCCCTTTGAACAACAGTCATGAATTCGAGTTGAAAACACAGTTAGAAAACATTTAGCGACTAAACCAGGCTGCGAGGAACGGGCCAGAGAAAAATGTTGGTAATGGAAAAGTGGCACCCAGTCAGGTTTCTGTATAATTTCTTGATTGATTTTGTTTATTGCCTCTTCGCCCACAAGCTCGATGGGATTATGTCACCAATTGGAGCTTTCAATGGCGGGATGTATACCCAGAATCCACCGCGGGGCAGAATGTGTCCTATCAATGACTACAGGAGCCCAGTGCGCAGGCGCAGGACAGGGCATGCTCTGAATATGCGCAGTGCCTGTGGTCTCATTGGTTTGAAGCAGAAGAGACGGTGTTGACGAGGCGGTAGGAGATTGTGGGCTCGGGGAGGAATTGGACCCGCGGGTGAGCTGGAAAGCTTCATTAACATCTGGTGTAGGTCTCAGGCCCCGAATAAGAGCCCACCGGCCCCGGGTTTGCCCCGCGGTGACAGGCCCGGCCACCCGGGTCAGCGGGGTCACTGGCCGCCATCTTGGACAGGGTGGGATCACGGCGCATGCGCGGTTAACTTGAACAGGAACAGAGAGTGGGCGGGGCTTCAGGGTCCCAGTGACCGGGAGAGACAATGATTGACTCATTTATTTTATTCTCACTCTGCACACAGCGGGTGTCTCACGATTTTCATAAAGGATTTCAGACATCAGTGTGACTGGAAAAGCACCGAGACACACACACACTCGAGTGAGAGTGTTCCAGTGCACTGACTGTGGGAAGAGCTTTAACCAGTTACACAGCCTGAAGAAACATCGCACCGTTCACAGCGAGGAGAAACCGTACACGTGTTTTGTGGGTGGACGAGGCTTCAACTGATCATTCAACTCGGAGAGACACAAGGACACCCGCACCATGGAGAAACCCTGGAAATGTGGGGACTGCGGGAAGGGATTCAGGTGCCCGTCCGAGCTGGAAACTCATCGACGCAGTCACACTGGGGAGAGGCCGTTCACCTGCTCCGTGTGTGCGAAGGGATTCACTAAATTATCCCACCTTCTGACACACCAGCGTATTCACACTGGGGAGAGACCGTTCACCTGCTCCATGTGTCGGAAGGGATTCACTCATTCTACCACCCTGCGGATACATCAACTTGTTCACTCTGACAAGAGACCTTTTAAATGTTCTAAGTGTGAATTGAGCTTTAAAAGCGCAAGTGGTCTGCTGAGACACCAACGCACTCACACCGGGGAGAGGCCGTTCACCTGCTCTGAGTGTGGGAAGGGATTCACTAATTCATCCCACCTGCTGATACACCAGCGAGTTCACACTGATGAGAGACCTTATCAATGCCCGGACTGCGGGAAGTGCTATAAAAGTTCCGGGGAACTGATGTGCCATCAACGTGCTCACACTGACGAGAGGCCGTTCAGGTGCTCTCACTGTGGGACTGGGTTCAGGCGATCATCTGAACTCACTGTACACCAGCGCACTCACACTGGGGAGAGGCAGTTCACCTGCTCTGTGTGTGGGAAGGGTTTCACTCAGTCATGCCACCTCACTTCACACCAACTTGTTCACAGCAGTAACAGACCTTTTCAATGTTCTAACTGTGAGAAGAGCTTTAAAAGGAGAAATGATCTGCTGAAGCACCAGCGGTTTCACAAGTGACTGCAGGGGTTGGATTCTGCTGTTATTGCTGCTGTTAATCACATCCAGAACTGAACCATATTCATTCTGACAGTTGGGGTGTGTTTCTGCTGATGTTAATAACCCCTGTAACTGGGCTGGAGTTTAATATTCTGTATATTTGTCAAATAAATCAGTTTTGTTTTAAACACCTTGTTGTGGATTTCTCGTCTGTCTTCACTGACAGCAAAGTCGCCGTGCGGGTTAATCTTGAGGCCTGTAAGAAATGTGTTCCATGGTTCAGAGCTCCTAGGCACGGAATAGAAGGCTCCTTTACAACTGTGTTTAGAGTCAGGAAGAACAACGGTGAATGCTGGAAATGTGCTGTCAAATCAGAGATTGGTGTAAAACTGCGATCTGTTCCCGACTGAAAGTGAAACGGCAGGTTTAAGTTTCCAGTCTAAAAATGACTGTGGTAATTATTCTATGTAGATTTAACGTGTTTGTCTGACAGTCCTGAGTCTACCATTTTAAGGCAGGCATTAACCGATTTAAAATAAACCCATTTAAAATAAATTGGTTAAAGTCTGCTTTAAAATATTAGAGGGAGGAGTTCACAGGAGCCTGTTAACTGCTGGTACAATTATACAACAGACATTTGATCTCCAGATAAAGAAGGACCTGCAGCGTGTTTCCAGGAATTCCCTGTTTTATTGATGTGTGTGCGTTAGTCACCAGGATAACTAAAAATACACGTGGAACATCCACGGGGGTGCGATCCCGACAGTTACTCTGGGATCACTCCCGCTGTGGAACTCCACCACTGACCCTGCTGAAGGTTGTAGGCTCAGGGAGTGGGGCCTCCAGGAGTGGACGGTAAGAAAGCTGGGTTTTAGTATCCTGAGAAATATATGGCGAGAACCAGAGGTATCCTTATGAAGGAACCGTCTGGGGTTTTACCTGCCAGCGTAGGTCTTGGGGTGAATGATGCCTGACTCCCCGAACTGTCTTACATTGAATCCAGTTTGGATCAAGATGAATTCAGTTTACAGGAGAATAGGGACAAATATAACCCACAATAGAGGGAGTCAAGAGCAGCCATTAGAGAAGCTCAGAGATCTTTGGAAAAGAAGATGCTGCACAATTGTGGTAATAATTGCAAAAGCTTTTCCAGCTACGTCAGGAGTCAGAAGACCATTAAAGTTGGTTTAAGGCCACTGAAAGACAGTTCAGGACAGATTGGAACAGATTCCCAGGCTGTGACAGAGCTGTTGAATGACTATTTCACATCTGTCTACACTCCTGTGGGTGATGCTCAGATTCCAGCTGTGGGATGTGCTGTCGACCATAACATCATTAATATTAAAATAGAAAGGGATTGTCACCTTGGATAAAATGGGGAATCTGAAATTAGATGGCGCTCCAGGTCCAGATGATATCCACCCAAGGGTGTTTAAAGAGATGGGATGGTGCTCTGTGAGCCCCTTGCCTGTATCATCAACAGCTCCATAGAGTCAGGGATTGTTCCCTGAGATTGGAAGGCAGCTCACCTCATTCCCATTTTCCAAATCGGTGACAGATCAGAGCCGGGGAACGACAGGCCCATCACTGTGACCTCGATCACAGGGAAGATGCTTGAAGGGATCCTGAGAGATGCTGTTTGATGTATCCGGAAAGTGGACCTGGTGATATGCCAAGTCGACACTTAACCCTTTCCCCTGCAGAGCGGACTAAGTGATATACAAAGTCAACGCTCACTATGTACGGATGACAGACTTCGATTGGAGGTTCAAAATGGTCTTTATTCACAGGCCTGGGGGAAACCTTCTGAGACCCTTTTCAGATCCGACTCCACCGAAAGTTTAGTGAGTTACATTTTTATACATAATCTTATCAGTCACATCCTGCCCTGGGGCGGGTACAAATCTATCAATCATAGTCTCTAGTATTCCATTATATCCATTGCTTCTACCGCGTGACATTTTTACGCTTCTCCCCACATCCCGCAGTTAATCATGTTGTTTGCTTGTTTGACTTATTCCAACTCCTCTATCACCGTGGCCACCTTCTTATCTACTCTTGTAGCCTGGAGCCACAGTCGTCCATTGTCTCTGCCAGATGGTCCGGCTCAGTAGCATGTTTTCACAAGATAACAGTTCTTGTTCAATCGGCCTACTGGTCCGAACTATCTCTGCAAAGCACAGGTTCTACCTTATAACCTGGTCATGTTACTTCTGCAAGGTAAGCATATTTGTAATTAGTTCCACCAGACTTTGATGTAAGCCATTTTGTCTTTTAGACAACCATGTTGTAGCTTCACAAACAAGCGAAGGCCGCCTTGTTACTCAATTCTTATGTATGTTATCTTGTATGTGTGTTGCCCTGTCTGGTTGAATAGGCATCCTCCCCAATCTTCCCACAAGCTGCAGTTGGCTTCGCAGTTTAATTTCCCATCACCTCAAGCTTAGCTGGATAAATACAATAAATACAGACCTATATACCGTTTAACTCAGGGTATGAATTAATTCGCTATCCCCACCCTGTACACTGGTGCTACATTATACATATTCTAACATAAACTAAAGTATAATATTAATTTGTTTACTGCGGTCCCCCCTTATGGCCCATTGGTCACCTTGACCCAATATGGCCAATATGCTACAGTTTAAGATTGTTTGCTATGAGTTCCCGTTGCCCTGGTGGTACCAGCCCAGGGTGTCTAGTCCTCATACTTCCACAATCCTAAACATAGTTTTCATAATCATTCTTCTCACACCCTACCCCTTGTTTGTTAGTGGTTAGCAACAGTCTTTCTTTCTCTCCTTCCTTCTTTATTTGTTTGGTTACGGCTTGTGCAAGGTTTCGGTTCTTCCGCCACTGGCAATATCCACAAAGTAGTAACAAAAGGATCATTAATACGGCGCCTTGCACAACTACCAACATGTGTGATATGATCCTTATCCAGGGGAGTATATCGACATTTAGCCCCCAGTTCCAGATCTTGCTATACCAAGGCCATTCCCTTAGGTCATTTTCGATGTTGCTTAGTTGCTTTTTCAGATCACCCTCTATTTTATGATAATGTTTTAAGATCTCTCTCATTTCTTGCTGTAGTTTCTTCCACTTCTCTTGTTCCCATAATTTAGGAATTGCCTTTGGTTCTGGTATAACATAAGTTTCAATTATCCCGTTAAGCTCGGTATTGTTGAGGGAAAAGCTTTTCTCTTCCTGTGGTCTTGGTGGGTGTATATATTGGTGCCCTATCTGTGTAGATACCTTTGGATCAAAACAAAAGTTTGGTTCGGGAATGGGACAAGTCAAATCTTGATATTCATATTTTTGTTCAGCGGTGGTGACACAAAATGTCCCGTTGTCCCCTGGTGCTACCCTTGTTCGGTGTATCCCCTTTGGGTGTACCTCAAGGGTGCAATTGGCGGCTTTTGTAAATCCACACTCGACTGTGTCTCCCTCGGTGGGGGGGGGGCGGGTGTGTTCACATCCATGCCTTTCCCTTGTGGTGGCACCCGTCCATTACCACCCCCTTAAGGTTCCATTCTTCTGGTTATTATCTTCATCCCTTTCCCAAAGTGCCTTGGTGGGGACATCATGATATTTAACTCAACTCTCCCTTTGTAACTCTCCTATATTAATCACATCGTATAGGGGCTGTCCCTCTCCTGGGAGTTGTGGAATGGCCAGTAAAAAGCCAATCACCTTAGTCCATGGGGTCAGACAATCGCCTGCCCGGTATACTTGTCCCATCTTATGCCCTTTACATAGGCTTTTATTTGTGTCAATCCAAGGTTCCAGATCCTCACTAGTAATCCAATCAGGGATTTGTCTATTATTCATTTGCTTCATGTTATGCTGAGCATTCGACAGTAGCGATGAGCATACATGGCACATACTAATTCCTTATGGGTTTGGCGAGATGCATTGTTAAGTCGATCAATAATTGTATTGATTGTTTCTGCATGGGGGGGGCTACTATCTCTTCCACCCCCAACAATTGTGTTGTTGTTTGTTTTCCTACCAGTGCCAATTGCTGGCTATTTCCAGTGGCTTGTTTTAGTAACTTCTCTATTTTTGCTTGTAGTTATTCTACTCCTTCGTTTACTCCTTCGATGTCCAGGCGATTAACTGTTGCTAACCTGGCCACATACCCTGCTCCGGCCATTTCCAATACTCCCCGTTTCTTACGTCTCTGTAAGATAGATTTTCCCTGTGGACCCTCTAATTGTTTTACCCACAGGGAGTCCCATAATTGTTTTGTATGATTGTTACACATCGCGGGCATCTCAAAAGTACTCCTATTAACAGCGAGCTCACTAACTCCATGTATTACACTGAGATACACCTCAACCTGTGTTACACTGAGATAAACCTCACCCTGTGTTACACTGAGATACACCACACTCTGTGTTACACTGAGATACACCTCACTCTGTGTTACACTGAGATACACCTCACCCTGTGTTACACTGAGATACACCTCACTCTGTGTTACACTGAGATACACCTCACTCTGTGTTACACTGAGATACACCTCACTCTGTGTTACATTGAGATACACCTCACCCTGTGTTACACTGAGATACACCTCATCCTGTGTTACACTGAGATACACCTCACCCTGTGTTACACTGAGATACACCTCATCCTGTGTTACACTGAGATATACCTCACCCTGTGTTACACTGAGATACACCTCACCCTGTGTTACACTGAGATACACCTCACCCTGTGTTACACTGAGATACACCTCACTCTGTGTTACACTGAGATACACCTCACCCTGTGTTACACTGAGATACACCTCACCCTGTGTTACACTGAGATACACCTCACCCTGTGTTACACTGAGATACACCTCACCCTGTGTTTCACTGAGATACACCTCACCCTGTGTTACACTGAGATACACCTCACCCTGTGTTACACTGAGATACACCTCACCCTGTGTTACACTGAGATACACCTCACCCTGTGTTACACTGAGATAAACCTCACCCTGTGTTACACTGAGATACACCTCACTCTGTTACACTGAGATACACCTCACCCTGTTTTACACTGAGATACACCTCACCCTGTGTTGCACTGAGATACACCTCACTCTGTGTTACACTGAGATACACCTCACCCTGTGTTACACTGAGATACACCTCACTCTGTGTTACACTGAGATACACCTCACCCTGTGTTACACTGAGATACACCTCACCCTGTGTTACACTGAGATACACCTCACCCTGTGTTACACTGAGATACACCTCACCCTGTGTTACACTGAGATACACCTCATCTTGTGTTACACTGAGATACACCTCACTCTGTGTTACACTGAGATACACCTCACTCTGTGTTACACTGAGATACACCTCACCCTGTGTTACACTGAGATACACCTCACTCTGTGTTACACTGAGATACACCTCACCCTGTGTTACACTGAGATACACCTCACCCTGTGTTATACTGAGATACACCTCACTCTGTGTTACACTGAGATACACCTCACCCTGTGTTACACTGAGATACACCTCACTCTGTGTTACACTGAGATACACCTCACTCTGTGTTACACTGAGATACACCTCACTCTGTGTTACACTGAGATACACCTCACCCTGTGTTACACTAAGATACACCTCACCCTGTGTTACACTAAGATACACCTCACCCTGTGTTACACTAAGATACACCTCACCCTGTGTTACACTGAGATACACCTCACTCTGTGTTACACTGAGATACACCTCACTCTGTGTTACACTGAGATACACCTCACTCTGTGTTACACTGAGATACACCTCACCCTGTGTTACACTAAGATACACCTCACCCTGTGTTACACTAAGATACACCTCACCCTGTGTTACACTAAGATACACCTCACCCTGTGTTACACTGAGATACACCTCACCCTGTGTTACACTAAGATACACCTCACCCTGTGTTACACTAAGATACACCTCACCCTGTGTTACACTGAGATACACCTCACTCTGTGTTACACTGAGATACACCTCACCCTGTGTTACACTGAGATACACCTCACCCTGTGTTACACTGAGATACACCTCACCCTGTGTTACACTGAGATACACCTCACTCTGTGTTACACTGAGATACACCTCACTCTGTGTTACACTGAGATACACCTCACTCTGTGTTACACTGAGATACACCTCACCCTGTGTTACACTGAGATACACCTCACCCTGTGTTACACTGAGATACACCTCACCCTGTGTTACACTGAGATACACCTCACTCTGTGTTACACTGAGATACACCTCACCCTGTGTTACACTGAGATACACCTCACTCTGTGTTACACTGAGATACACCTCACCCTGTGTTACACTGAGATACACCTCACCCTGTGTTACACTGAGATACACCTCACCCTGTGTTACACTGAGATACACCTCACTCTGTGTTACACTGAGATACACCTCACCCTGTGTTACACTGAGATACACCTCACTCTGTGTTACACTGAGATACACCTCACTCTGTGTTACACTGAGATACACCTCACTCTGTGTTACACTGAGATACACCTCACCCTCTGTTACACTGAGATACACCTCACCCTGTGTTACACTGAGATACACCTCACTCTGTGTTACACTGAGATACACCTCATCCTGTGTTACACTGAGATACACCTCACTCTGTGTTACACTGAGATACACCTCACTCTGTGTTACACTGAGATACACCTCACTCTGTGTTACACTGAGATACACCTCACTCTGTGTTACACTGAGATACACCTCACCCTGTGTTACACTGAGATACACCTCACCCTGTGTTACACTGAGATACACCTCACCCTGTGTTACACTGAGATACACCTCACTCTGTGTTACACTGAGATACACCTCACTCTGTGTTCCACTGAGATACACCTCACTCTGTGTTACACTGAGATACACCTCACTCTGTGTTACACTGAGATACACCTCACTCTGTGTTACACTGAGATACACCTCACTCTGTGTTACACTGAGATACACCTCACCGTCTGTTACACTGAGATACACCTCACCCTGTGTTACACTGAGATACACCTCACTCTGTGTTACACTGAGATACACCTCACTCTGTGTTACACTGAGATACACCTCACCCTGTGTTACACTGAGATATACCTCACCCTGTGTTACACTGAGATACACCTCACTCTGTGTTACACTGAGATACACCTCACTCTGTGTTACACTGAGATACACCTCACCCTGTGTTACACTGAGATACACCTCACCCTGTGTTACACTGAGATACACCTCACTCTCTGTTACACTTCGATACACCTCACTCTGTGTTACACTGAGATACACCTCACCCTGTGTTACACTGAGATACACCTCACCCTGTGTTACACTGAGATACACCTCACCCTGTGTTACACTGAGATTCACCTCACTCTGTGTTACACTGAGATACACCTCACCCTGTGTTACACTGAGATACACCTCACTCTGTGTTACACTGAGATACACCTCACTCTGTGTTACACTGAGATACACCTCACTCTGTGTTACACTGAGATACACCTCACTCTGTGTTACACTGAGATACACCTCACCCTGTGTTACACTGAGATACACCTCACTCTGTGTTACACTGAGATACACGTCACCCTGTGTGACACTGAGATACACCTCACTCTGTGTTACACTGAGATACACCTCACTCTGTGTTACACTGAGATACACCTCATTCTGTGTTACACTGAGATACACCTCACTCTGTGTTACACTGAGATACACCTCACTCTGTGTTACACTGAGATACACCTCACTCTGTGTTACACTGAGATACACCTCACCCTGTGTTACCCTGAGATACACCTCACCCTGTGTTACACTGAGATACACCTCACTCTGTGTTACACTGAGATACACCTCACCCTGTGTTACACTGAGATACACCTCACCCTGTGTTACACTGAGGTACACCTCACTCTGTGTTACACTGAGATACACCTCACCCTGTGTTACACTGAGATACACCTCACTCTGTGTTACACTGAGATACACCTCACCCTGTGTTTCACTGAGATACACCTCACCCTGTGTTACACTGAGATACACCTCACCCTGTGTTACACTGAGATACACCTCACCCTGTGTTACACTGAGATTCACCTCACTCTGTGTTACACTGAGATACACCTCACCCTGTGTTACACTGAGATACACCTCACTCTGTGTTACACTGAGATACACCTCACTCTGTGTTACACTGAGATACACCTCACCCTGTGTTACACTGAGATACACCTCACTCTGTGTTACACTGAGATACACCTCACCCTGTGTTACACTGAGATACACCTCACTCTGTGTTACACTGAGATACAACTCACCCTGTGTTACATTGAGATACACCTCACCCTGTGTTACACTGAGATACACCTCACTCTGTGTTACATTGAGATACACCTCACCCTGTGTTACACTGAGATACACCTCACTCTGTTACACTGAGATACACCTCACCCTGTGTTACACTGAGATACACCTCAACCTGTGTTACACTGAGATACACCTCACCCTGTGTTACACTGAGATACACCTCACCCTGTGTTACACTGAGATACACCTCACCCTGTGTTACACTGAGATACACCTCACCCTGTGTTACACTGAGATACACCTCACCCTGTGTTACACTGAGATACACCTCACTCTGTGTTACACTGAGATACACCTCACCCTGTGTTACACTGAGATACACCTCACCCTGTGTTACACTGAGATACACCTCACCCTGTGTTACACTGAGATACACCTCACCCTGTGTTACACTGAGATACACCTCACCCTGTGTTACACTGAGATACACCTCACTCTGTGTTACACTGAGATACACCTCACCCTGTGTTACACTGAGATACACCTCACCCTGTGTTACACTGAGATACACCTCACCCTGTGTTACACTGAGATACACCTCACCCTGTGTTACACTGAGATACACCTCACTCTGTGTTACACTGAGATACAACTCACTCTGTGTTACACTGAGATACACCTCACTCTGTGTTACACTGAGATACACCTCACCCTGTGTTACAGTGAGATACACCTCACCCTGTGTTACACTGAGATACACCTCACCCTGTGTTACACTGAGATACACCTCACCCTGTGTTACACTGAGATACACCTCACCCTGTGTTACACTGAGATACACCTCACCCTGTGTTACACTGAGATACACCTCACTCTGTGTTACACTGAGATACACCTCACCCTGTGTTACACTGAGACACACCTCACTCTGTGTTACACTGAGATACACCTCACCCTGTGTTACACTGAGATATACCTCACCCTGTGTTACACTGAGATTCACCTCACTCTGTGTTACACTGAGATACACCTCACCCTGTGTTACACTGAGATACACCTCACTCAGTGTTACACTGAGATACACCTCACTCTGTGTTACACTGAGATACACCTCACCCTGTGTTACACTGAGATACACCTCAACCTGTGTTACACTGAGATACACCTCACCCTGTGTTACACTGAGATACACCGCACCCTGTGTTACACTGAGATACACCTCACCCTGTGTTACACTGAGATACACCTCACCCTGTGTTACACTGAGATACACCTCACTCTGTGTTACACTGAGATACACCTCACTCTGTGTTACACTGAGTTACACCTCACCCTGTGTTACATTGAGATACACCTCACTCTGTGTTACACTGAGATACACCTCACCCTGTGTTACACTGAGATTCACCTCACTCTGTGTTACACTGAGATACACCTCACCCTGTGTTACACTGAGATACACCTCACCCTGTGTTACACTGAGATACACCACACCCTGTGTTACACTGAGATACACCTCACCCTGTGTTACACTGAGATACACCTCACTCTGTGTTACACTGAGATACACCTCACCCTGTGTTACACTGAGATACACCTCACCCTGTGTTACACTGAGATACACCTCACCCTGTGTTACACTGAGATACACCTCACCCTGTGTTACACTGAGATACACCTCACCCTGTGTTACACTGAGATACACCTCACTCTGTGTTACACTGAGATACACCTCACCCTGTGTTACACTGAGATACACCTCACCCTGTGTTACACTGAGATACACCTCACTCTGTGTTACACTGAGATACACCTCACTCTGTGTTACACTGAGATACACCTCACTCTGTGTTACACTGAGATACACCTCACCCTGTGTTACACTGAGATACACCTCACCCTGTGTTACACTGAGATACACCTCACCCTGTGTTACACTGAGATACACCTCACCCTGTGTTACACTGAGATACACCTCACCCTGTGTTACACTGAGATACACCTCACCCTGTGTTACACTGAGATACACCTCACTCTGTGTTACACTGAGATACACCTCACCCTGTGTTACACTGAGACACACCTCACTCTGTGTTACACTGAGATACACCTCACCCTGTGTTACACTGAGATATACCTCACCCTGTGTTACACTGAGATTCACCTCACTCTGTGTTACACTGAGATACACCTCACCCTGTGTTACACTGAGATACACCTCACCCTGTGTTACACTGAGATACACCTCACTCTGTGTTACACTGAGATACACCTCACCCTGTGTTACACTGAGATACACCTCACCCTGTGTTACACTGAGATACACCTCACTCTGTGTTACACTGAGATACACCTCACTCTGTGTTACACTGAGATACACCTCACTCTGTGTTACACTGAGATACACCTCACCCTGTGTTACACTGAGATACACCTCACCCTGTGTTACACTGAGATACACCTCACCCTGTGTTACACTGAGATACACCTCACCCTGTGTTACACTGAGATACACCTCACCCTGTGTTACACTGAGATACACCTCACCCTGTGTTACACTGAGATACACCTCACTCTGTGTTACACTGAGATACACCTCACCCTGTGTTACACTGAGACACACCTCACTCTGTGTTACACTGAGATACACCTCACCCTGTGTTACACTGAGATATACCTCACCCTGTGTTACACTGAGATTCACCTCACTCTGTGTTACACTGAGATACACCTCACCCTGTGTTACACTGAGATACACCTCACTCAGTGTTACACTGAGATACACCTCACTCTGTGTTACACTGAGATGCACCTCACCCTGTGTTACACTGAGATACACCTCAACCTGTGTTACACTGAGATACACCTCACCCTGTGTTACACTGAGATACACCTCACCCTGTGTTACACTGAGATACACCTCACCCTGTGTTACACTGAGATACACCTCACCCTGTGTTACACTGAGATACACCTCACTCTGTGTTACACTGAGATACACCTCACTCTGTGTTACACTGAGTTACACCTCACCCTGTGTTACATTGAGATACACCTCACTCTGTGTTACACTGAGATACACCTCACCCTGTGTTACACTGAGACACACCTCACTCTGTGTTACACTGAGATACACCTCACCCTGTGTTACACTGAGACACACCTCACTCTGTGTTACACTGAGATACACCTCACCCTGTGTTACACTGAGATACACCTCACTCTGTGTTACACTGAGATACACCTCACTCTGTGTTACACTGAGATACACCTCACTCTGTGTTACACTGAGATACACCTCACTCTGTGTTACACTGAGATACACCTCACCCTGTGTTACACTGAGATACACCTCACCCTGTGTTACACTGAGATACACCTCACCCTGTGTTACACTGAGATACACCTCACTCTGTGTTGCACTGAGATACACCTCACTCTGTGTTACACTGAGATACACCTCACCCTGTGTTACACTGAGTTACACCTCACTCTGTTACACTGAGATACACCTCACTCTGTGTTACACTGAGATACACCTCACCCTGTGTTACACTGAGATACACCTCATCCTGTGTTACACTGAGATAAACCTCACCCTGTGTTACACTGAGATACACCTCACCCTGTGTTACACTGAGATACACCTCACTCTGTGTTACACTGAGATACACCTCACTCTGTGTTACACTGAGATACACCTCACTCTGTGTTACACTGAGATACACCTCACTCTGTGTTACACTGAGATACACCTCATCCTGTGTTACACTGAGATAAACCTCACCCTGTGTTACACTGAGATACACCTCACCCTGTGTTACACTGAGATACACCTCACTCTGTGTTACACTGAGATAAACCTCACCCTGTGTTACACTGAGATACACCTCACTCTGTGTTACACTGAGATACACCTCACTCTGTGTTACACTGAGATACACCTCACCCTGTGTTACACTGAGTTACACCTCACTCTGTTACACTGAGATACACCTCACTCTGTGTTACACTGAGATACACCTCACCCTGTGTTACACTGAGATACACCTCACCCTGTGTTACACTGAGATACACCTCACCCTGTGTTACACTGAGATACACCTCACTCTGTGTTACACTGAGATACACCTCACCCTGTGTTACACTGAGATACACCTCACCCTGTGTTACACTGAGATACACCTCACTCTGTGTTACACTGAGATACACCTCACTCTGTGTTACACTGAGATACACCTCACCCTGTGTTACACTGAGATACACCTCACCCTGTGTTACACTGAGATACACCTCACTCTGTGTTACACTGAGATACACCTCACTCTGTGTTACACTGAGATACACCTCACTCTGTGTTACACTGAGATACACCTCACCCTGTGTTACACTGAGATACACCTCACCCTGTGTTACACTGAGATACACCTCACCCTGTGTGACACTGAGATACACCTCACTCTGTGTTACACTGAGATACACCTCACCCTGTGTTACACTGAGATACACCTCACCCTGTGTTACACTGAGATACACCTCACCCTGTGTTACACTGAGATACACCTCACTCTGTGTTACACTGAGATACACCTCACCCTGTGTTACACTGAGATACACCTCACTCTGTGTTACACTGAGATACACCTCACTCTGTGTTACACTGAGATACACCTCACCCTGTGTTACACTGAGATACACCTCACTCTGTGTTACACTGAGATACACCTCACCCTGTGTTACACTGAGATACACCTCACTCTGTGTTACACTGAGATACACCTCACTCTGTGTTACACTGAGATACACCTCACCCTGTGTTACACTGAGATACACCTCACCCTGTGTTACACTGAGATACACCTCACGCTCTGTTACACTGAGATACACCTCACCCTGTGTTACACTGAGATACACCTCACCCTGTGTTACACTGAGATACACCTCACTCTGTGTTACACTGAGATACACCTCACTCTGTGTTACACTGAGATACACCTCACTCTGTGTTACACTGAGATACACCTCACCCTGTGTTACACTGAGATACACCTCACTCTGTGTTACACTGAGATACACCTCACTCTGTGTTACACTGAGATACACCTCACCCTGTGTTACACTGAGATACACCTCACCCTGTGTTACA
Organism: Somniosus microcephalus; assembly: GCF_052327205.1. Taxonomy (NCBI): domain Eukaryota; kingdom Metazoa; phylum Chordata; class Chondrichthyes; order Squaliformes; family Somniosidae; genus Somniosus; species Somniosus microcephalus. The sequence continues at coordinate 59,046,625 of NC_140990.1, read as the reverse complement.
CTGAGATACACCTCACTCTGTGTTACACTGAGATACACCTCACTCTGTGTTACACTGAGATACACCTCACCCTGTGTTACACTGAGATACACCTCACTCTGTGTTACACTGAGATACACATCACCCTGTGTTACACTGAGATACACCTCACCCTGTGTTACACTGAGATACACCTCACCCTGTGTTACACTGAGATACACCTCACCCTGTGTTACACTGAGATACACCTCACCCTGTGTTACACTGAGATACACCTCAATCTGTGTTACACTGAGACACACCTCACTCTGTGTTACACTGAGATACACCTCACCCTGTGTTACACTGAGACACACCTCACTCTGTGTTACACTGAGATACAACTCACCCTGTGTTACTCTGAGATACACCTCACCCTGTGTTACACTGAGATACACCTCACCCTGTGTTACACTGAGATACACCTCACCCTGTGTTTCACTGAGATACACCTCACTCTGTGTTACACTGAGATACACCTCACCCTGTTACATTGAGATGCACCTCACTCTGTGTTACACTGAGATACACCTCACCCTGTGTTTCACTGAGATACACCTCACTCTGTGTTACACTGAGATACACCTCACTCTGTGTTACACTGAGATACACCTCACTCTGTGTTACACTGAGATACACCTCACCCTGTGTTACACTGAGATACACCTCACCCTGTGTTACACTGAGATACACCTCATCCTGTGTTACACTGAGATACACCTCACCCTGTGTTACACTGAGATACACCTCACCCTGTGTTACACTGAGATACACCTCACCCTGTGTTACACTGAGATACACCTCACCCTGTGTTACACTGAGATACACCTCAGTCTGTGTTACACTGAGATACACCTCACCCTGTGTTACACTGAGATGCACCTCACCCTGTGTTACACTGAGATACACCTCACCCTGTGTTACACTGAGATACACCTCACCCTGTGTTACACTGAGATACACCTCACTCTGTGTTACACTGAGATACACCTCACTCTGTGTTACACTGAGATACACCTCACTCTGTGTTACACTGAGATACACCTCACCCTGTGTTACACTGAGATACACCTCACTCTGTTACACTGAGATACACCTCACCCTGTTTTACACTGAGATACACCTCACCCTGTGTTACACTGAGATACACCTCATCCTGTGTTGCACTGAGATACACCTCACCCTGTGTTACACTGAGATACACCTCACTCTGTGTTACACTAAGATACACCTCACTCTGTGTTGCACTGAGATACACCTCACTCTGTGTTACACTGAGATACACCTCACCCTGTGTTACACTGAGATACACCTCACCCTGTGTTACACTGAGATACACCTCATCTTGTGTTTGTCTTTTTATTACGCCCCCTCATGCTCCTTGTTCCAGTGACAGGCACGTTAGTGGATTGTGGATGGTGGCAGGATGGTTGTTGTACTTGTTATGTCTTCCACACAGAAGGTGCCATTTAAACACGTGCCCCATTGTCCAGGGATCCCCATAACCACACACTCCAGTGGTAGCCCGCATGATCCATCACCGTATCTGATCCCCCTACCACTCTCATCATATGTACAGATTTCGTTACTACATACTGTAAATCCTGCTGGACAGCGCCTCTCTCCCTCTTTATTCCCGACAGACTCAGAGCGTATACTTAACCATAAACTCCCGAGTTGCTCGCGCCTCCCACTAGACTCAGCGCTTATACTTAGCCATAGAAACCCGATGAGAGCGCGAACGATGCTCCACGTCACCTTCCTGCAAGTTTATCGTTCCTGTAAAGATAGATAAAGGGGCCAGTCGTCACCAGCTGATTAGGATTATTCTATTCTTATTTGTTCTATCAGTTCAAGATGTTGTACATCTTGTTCATTTCTTGGTCTGTGGCTCTGTTTCCAGATATACTTGAAGATGCAAATCACGGTGTATAATATTAACATCACGCACAGCCCTATTATTGATATATGTGTGGTGTATGTACCTTTAAGAGCCCCTGTGTACTGTAATGCCGGTAGTGGCCACTCGGGCTATATAAGCCTGTATAGTGTCTTGTATCTTTTAGTTCACCTCCAGACTTTGTTCAGTAAACACCTGTTAAACCAACTCCTGCATTCCGTGTCTCCATTAACACACGGATACAACAGTGGTGACAAATTGGAAATGGACTTACCTGCAATTCGGCAGCACCTCAAGGAGATCGATTCCTCAGACAAAGGTCGAAGAAAAAAACAACTGTGGTTTCACCAGCTAGCCGGGCTGGTGGCAGGTACTGCACTAATCCTTCCTGGGCGGCGGGCTGGGGCTCGATCGGGTGGCTCTGCAGCGGGGCCGAGCAGCGAGTCGGAAGGCGGAGGCAAACAGAGACGGAGGGTGGAGACGGCCGGCGCTGCAAAGCAGGTCGGCATTCGGACCAAGCAGAGGGAGGGAAATGTCCCAAAGAGTCCGGCGGGAACGAGTCTCCAACTATTAAAAATATCTGTGTAAATAAAAGCCGCAGGGAACAGCGTTGTCAGCAGCGGCAGCGGCGGGAAAGCGCGGGAGGCACCATTTTTTCTCGGCAGGGAAGAAAGGAAAGTGCGGGAGGCGCCTTTTTTGATTTTCAGGATGCCTAAGAATGGCAATATTACTGCTTTCGATAGTGATATAGAGGATTGGACCACATATGTCATAAGAGTGGAGGTTTATTGCACAGCGAATGAAATAGAGGATGATAAAAAGGCATCGGTACTTCTAAATCTGATGGGCGCAAGGACATACGGGCTGTTATGAAACTTAATCACTCCAGCCAAACCGATGGACAAGAATTTTAAGGAGATTGTTGATACCCTACAGGAGCACTTAAACCCAACACCGCTGCTGATAGCAGAACGATTCAAATTCTTCAGGAGGAATCAGCACAAGAATGAAAGAAAAGCTGATTACCTCACCGAATTAAGAAAGCTGTCAAAGCACTGCCAATTCGGGGCAGGACTGGCAGATTCTCTACAAGACAAATTCGTCTGCGGTCTCCTAAGTGAAGGAACACAGAAAAGGCTACTTTCTGAGAAAGATTTGACACTGGACAAGGCTTTCAATGTGGCTGTATCATACGAAGCAGCAGCAAGAGGAGCTGCAGAGATACAGCAAAAGCCACAGGACTTCGGCACCCATGAAATGACACGGGGTTTCGAGAGATGTTACTGCTGCGGCAGATCCACCCATGACCAGAGGGACTGCTGGTTCAAGGACAAAGCATGCAGGCAATGCGGAAAGATGGGACACATTGCACGTGTATGCCGATCTGGAAACAAAAAATCCACTGACAGAAAAAAAATCAATAAGGAAAAGTACAGAAAGGTACAAATGATGACAGACAGTAGCTCCGAAGACCAGAAGAGCGACAGCGACTCCGGAAACAAGAGACTAAGCTGTCTCAAATTACATAATGTAATTGCCAAAGAAGATTACCAGACCATTTGGGTTACCCTCACGATAGCGGGGTCCCCAGTTAAAATGGAGCTAGATACAGGATCAGCTCTGACCATCATAAGTTGACAGGATTACGAGCGGCTATTTCCGCATATAACTTTGAAAGACACATTCATTATCTTGAAAACATATACGGGGCAGAAAGTACACCCCAGAGGGAAAATAAAGGTGCCTGTTGTATACAACAGCAAGGAAATACAGAAGTTGTATTTATACATTCTGCAAGATGGTGGTCCACCGTTGTTGGGATGTGAATGGATCAGGAAGATACGTTTAGACTGGCACTCCATTCAGGCACTGACGGTGACCAGTAAGAAAAAAAATTATGATGACGTCATACCTGAACGATTAAAAAACATCTTGGCTAATGCCAAAGAAGTGTTTCAACAGGAACTAGGAACCTTGAAAGGCGTCACCGCCTCAATAAAAGTGGAAGATGCAGCAATTCCCAAGTTTTTTAAGGCAAGGCCGGTGCCATACGCAATTCGTCCAGCCATCGAGGCAGAGCTGGAGAATTTGGACAAAGCAGGCATGTTATCCAAGGTAGATTGGAGTGAGTGGGCAACACCCATCGTCCCGGTCATGAAGAAAACGTTGAACAATGATAAATCTGAAGAACAGAGAAAAATTCGCATCTGTGGGGACTTCAAGGTGACTGTAAACCCGGTTCTTCACACGGTACAGTATCCTCTTCCAAGGATAGAAGATATTTTTGCCTCACTATCCGGAGGGAATCGTTTCACCAAAATTGACTTGGCACAGGCATATCTACAGATGGAGGTTGAGGAGACCTCTAAAAAGTATCTCACGATAAACACACACAAAGGCCTGTACCAGTACAATCGACTGGTTTTCGGAGTAGCATCAGCTCCAGCTATCTGGCAAAGAGCTATGGAGCAAGTCCTCCAAGGGATTCCGGGGACTCAATGCTACCTAGACGACATCCTTGTAACAGGAGAAAACGACAACGAGCACCTTGCCAATTTGGAGCAGGTGCTCACTAGGCTGAGAGAACGGGGCCTACGAGCAAATCGCCCCAAGTGCGATTTTTTCCAGAAACAAATATCATATTGTGGCCATATAATTAATGAAGAAGGGTTGCATAAGTCACCTGAAAAAATTGAAGCGGTCATAAAAGCCCCAGCACCTGAAAATGTCTCACAATTAAGGTCGTTCCTGGGATTGACAAATTACTATCATAAATTTTTACTGAACTTGTCAACTGTTCTGCACCCTCTTAACGCACTGCTACAAACGGGAGTAATTTGGAAATGGAGCGAAGAATGTAAACGTGCCTTCCATAAATGCAAAGGCTTGATCACGTCCAAGGAAGTGTTGGCTCATTACAACCCATCACTGCCAATCAGACTGGCGTGCGATGCATCCCCTTATGGCATAGGAGCGGTCTTATCACATAGATTCCCTGATGGCTCGGAGCGGCCGATAGCTTTTGCGTCACGCTCATTGAACTCAGCTGAGCATACGTAACTATGCCCAGGTCGACAGGGAAGCACTCAGCCTGGTGTGGGGAGTGAAGAAATTCAACCATTACCTACACGGACAAAAATTTACCTTGTTGACTGACCATCAACCCCTCATCTCCATATTCAATCCTAAAAAGGGCGTTCCCATTATGACAGCGCAAAGGCTACAGAGGTGGTCCCTTTTCCTAGGGGCACACCAATATGACATAGAATACAAAGGATCAAAACAGCATGGGAATGCTGATGGTTTATCGTGCCTACCGTTGCCAACGGTAGAAGAGGCACCTACAGTGGACCCAGTGGAGATGTTCCACTCAACCATAGTAGAATGTCTACCAGTAACAAATTCTACCATTGAAAAGGAAACGAGAAATGACCCGACCCTCTCACGAGTCTACGATTTAACGGTGAAGGGATGGCCAGCACATGGCGAACCACTGTTGCCAGCATTCTCGCAAAGAAGAGAACAGCTGTCAGTGTGCCGAGGAACCTTGATGTGTGGATCCAGAGTGGTGATTCCACCCAAACTCCAGGATAAAGTGCTAAAGGAGCTTCACGAGGGGCATCTGGGTGGAGTGAAAATGAAGAACCTAGCCAGGGCATTTGTGTGGTGGCCAGGTATCGATGGAGACATCGAAGAAATGACCAAGAGCTGTCTAGGATGCCAGAAGGTCCAAAACGCCCCACCACAAGCCCCTCTACATCCATGGGAGTGGCCCTCACCTCCATGGCAAAGGGTACATATCCACTTTGCTGGTCCATTTATGGACTCAATGTTCTTAATCGCGGTTGATGCACACTCCAAGTGGCCAGAGGTAATAAAGATACCCTCCACCACCACGGGAAAAACCATCACAGTATTAAGGGCCATATTTGCCAGGAATGGGCTGCCTGAACAGATCTGTTCTGATAATGGACCGCAATTTGTGTCTGAAGAATTCCGGAAGGTCTTAAAAAACAATGGGGTTAAGCACTACACATCCGCCCCATACCATCCCGCCACCAATGGATTAGCTGAAAGGTTTGTCCAGACCTTCAAGAAGGCCATAAAGGCCATGGGTAATGATGACATAAATCTACAACATAAGGTAGATAACTTCTTGTTTGCATACAGGAATGCAACACATGTGGTTACAAACCAAACTCCCGCCATGATGTTTTTCAATTGAAGACTAAGATGCTGGCTGGATTTGATCAAGCCAAACATCAGAAGGGACGTAGAGAACCAGCAATTTCAAGGCATGAATGAAAGGCCAACTAGAACCTTCCAGATAGGTCAACAGGTTTTGGCCCGGGACTACCGTACCGAGAAATGGCAGCCTGGAACTATTTGCACATGACTAGGACCGCTGATGTATACCGTGGACATTGGTGAAAGCATAATAAGGTGCCATGCTGACCAGATCAAAGAGTCATCCGAAAAGGGACAACCTACACCACAACTCTATACGCCTAATGATGAAGCAGAGACACGCATAGTATCTACCTCCGATCCGGTGATACTGGAACCAGATGAACCTGACACTGGCATTCAAGCCGAATCGACCTTGCCAAAAGAACCTACTACACCACCAGAAACTACTACACCACCGAGGCGTTATCCGGACTGAGTCAGGAAGCCTCCAGAGAGACTGACTTATAATTGATTGACTGCAGCAAATGTGTAGATTATTGTTCTTGTAAACATGTTAATTAATGATTACTTAAAATGTTATGTACTAATTATCTAAAAGGGGAGGAATTGTAGTGTATGTACCTTTAAGAGCCCCTGTGTACTGTAATACCGGTAGTGACCACTCGGGTATATAAGCATGTATAGCGTCTTGTATCTGTTGGTTCACCTCCAGACTTTGTTCAGTAAACACCTGTTAAACCAACTCCTGCATTCCGTGTCTCCATTAACACACGGATACAACAAGGAGCACTTACAAGGGCTTGTTTCACTTTACAAATACTGTTTCATGGTCGGGGCCACAGTCCACCAGCTCCTGGGATGGTTTCCCCCTCCCCCTTGATCAAATCCTGTATAGGCTGGGCCATTTCTGCATATTCTGGGATAAAGTTCCAGTAATAATTAAATAGCACTTGTACCTGCTTGAGCCCCCCCCACCCCCCAGCTATGGCGTGGTCCCTTCCTGCTGCCATCTCCAGCTGCTTGTAAGTACGGGAGACTGTGAGAAATCAAAGCATGCAGCCAGTGGTTGCGTGCTGCTCCTGCTAGCTTTTCTCTTGGTCCTAGTGCCCCTCCCATCCGCCTTCAGGCATATGTCTCTTCCCTTGTGTTATTATGTATCCTAGGTAGATTACTTCGTCCTTCCCTACCTGTACCTTTCTAAGGTTTACCTTTAGTCCCACATTCTGTAGGGCTCCCAGTACCATAGTCAATTAAATATTGTAGAGGGACCTGCCACTATCGGATGTTCTTGCGGAGTGGAGTTATCTTATTCAATGCGGTCTACACAAATTTACACCAACCAGAATTTCACCATGGCCACAATGAAAATCTGGTTTTAATAGGTTAATTAACCTCATAGCTCCAATTTAATCCAGATCTATTTTTTTTAACTAACCAGTATCACTTGAAAAAAGAAAGAAGCCATTTTTAACAAAGAAACAATCACTCATGCCTTGTAAATATTCAAATTCATTTTCTTCCAGGCACATTGGCAACTGTAACTTCAAGGCTGAAGCTTATCTTTTGTAAAACAGTGAACAGATAAAACAAAACAAAATAGCACATTCTTGCAGAAAACAGTAAACTACGACATATTTCTTATTGTCCTTTCTTCAGATGGCTTTCCAAAATACTGTAAAAACATTGAATATAACTGGAGAAAAATTAGTTTTTCACATTTAAACAAATCAAATCAAACTGCTTTGGAAGATTTCACCATAGCAACCGCGACTCCAGTGTTAAATCTTAGACTGAAACTTAATCTTTTGTTAAACAAATTGATTTTGTTCTTCTCAGTTTTTTTTTACACACCAGCTTAACTTAAATTAGTTCAAAGTTTTTTTTCAATTCTGGGGGCACAATCTTATTCGCACATTCTTAAAACTTCCAAAATCCAAGACAAGACAAAAGAGATAAATATTTTTAACACAGAGAAGTGGGTGGAGCTAAAACAAACATAACAGAATCTTTCTTTTAAAGACAGACTTTCAGACAAAAGAAATACTGTAACTTCTTAAACATTCATAGTCAGGAAAACTTTAGCACTTTAACACACATTCTCATACAAACTGAAATTCCAGCACATTTTTAAGGTTCCTTTCACTCAGCAAATCTTGTGTTTTATTTGTCTCGGCATAGATGATAATAACTTCCATGTTGGTAAAGCTTTAAGTTTATCTTTTATTTCCTTTTTAAATCAGTGACTCAGCAGCTTTTCCTGGCTTTGCAAATCCTTTTTTTTTTTTCTTCCTTTGCTGAGTTTTCAAATTGGTTAGCCTGCAAATTAGATCTTTTTCCTTCTTTATCTCTCCCTTCTGTTTCAATTCCTTACATTGTTTCTGGTAGCACGCTAAGATTACCATTCCCCCTTTTCCCCCTTTATCTTTGGTTTGTCCCCTCCACCAAGTCCTTTGTCTTTCTGCACTGTATTCGGAATCCCACCCTTTCTTTTTCATCGTTTCAATGAGTTTCTGATTTTTGTCCGCTAAATAGCATCTGACGGAGTCGGGATCTCCCCAAGGGGATGGTTCGTCCCTCCTTTACTTCTGCATCCTGTTTAGGTATTCTATATAACTTCCGACTTACTTCTCAATGGTTCTTATGTTACTCTCTCATTCACACACACACACTTATTTAGTGCACACTCACTCGTCACAGGATCACGATCCTGTGGTGTTCAGTTCCCTACACCTACTTGATCCTGGCCATCACGTGGGACTACGTCCTCTTAATTCAGGCTCAGGCAAGGTGTTTGGGATAGTGCACCACCCTTGTCCGTGTCGATCACCCCGTGACTCTCAAGGATCAATATTCATAGGACTTTACTGCCTATTTAGCCGCCTCCTGGCTTTGTCGCCTTCCCGGCTTAGAGGATTTTGCCACCTTCCCGGCTTAGAAACATAGAAACATAGAAACATAGAAGATAGGTCCCTGCTTTCTCCCCATACCCCTTGATCCCTTTAGCCTTGAGAAATATATCCAACTCCTTCTTGAATATATTTAATGAATTGGCCTCTACGCCTTCTGTGGTAGAGAATTCCACAGGTTCACCACTCTCTGGGTGAAGAAATTCCTCCTCATTTCTGTTCTAAATGGCTTACCCCTTATCCTTAGACTGTGACCCCTGGTTCTGGACTCCCCGACCATCGGGAACATCCTTCCAGCATCTAGTCTGTCTAGTCCTGTTAGAATTTTATAAGTTTCGATGAGATCCCCTCTCATTCTTCTAAACTCCAGCGAGTACAAGCCCAATCGATCCAATCTCTCCTCATACATCATTCCTGCCATCCCAGGTATCAGCCTGGTGAATCTTCGCTGAACTCCTTCCATGGCAAGAACATCCTTCCTCAGATAAGGCGACCAAAACTGCACACAATACTCAAGATGTGGTCTCACCAAGGCCCTGTACAACTGCAGCAAAACATCCTTGTTCCTGTACTCAAACACTCTCGCTACGAAGGCCAACATACCATTTGCCTTCTTAACCGCCTGCTGCACCTACATGCTTACCTTCAGCGTCTGGTGCACAAGGACACCCAGGTCTCGTTGCACTTCCCCTTCTCCCAATCTATTGCCATTCAGATAATAATCTGCCTTCCTGTTTTTGCTACCAAAGTGGATAACCTCACATTTATCCACATTATAGTGCATCTGCCATGCTTCTGCCCAATCACCCAACCTGCCCAAATCATACTGGAATTTCTCGACATCCTCCTCACAGCACACACGCCCACCCAGCTTTGTCTGCAAATTTGGAGATATTACATCTAGTTCCCTTGTCTAGATCATTAATATACATTGTGAATAGCTGGGGTCCAAGGACCGATCCTTGCGGTACCCCACTAGTCACTGCCTGCCACTTGGAAAAGACCCGTTTATTCCAATTCTTTGCTTTCTGTCTGCCAACCAGTTCTCTATCCAAGTCAATACCTTGCCCCCAATCCCATGTGCCTTAACTTTACACGCTAATCTCTTATACGGGACCTTATTGAAAGCCTTCTGAAAGTCCAAATACACCACATCCACTGGTTCTCCCTTATCTATTTTACCAGTTACATCCTCAAAAAAGATTAGTGAAGCACGATTTACCCTTTGTAAATCCACGTTGACTTTGTCCGATCCTGTCACTGTTTTCCAAGTGCTCTGCTATTACATCTTTTATAATGGACTCTAGCATTTTCCCCACTACCGATGCCAGGCTTACCGGTCTGTAATTCCCCGTTTTCTTTCTACCACCTTTTTTGAATAGTGGGGTAACATTAGCTACCCTCCAATCCATGGGTACTGTTCCAGATTCCATCGAATGTTGGAAGATGATCAGCAATGCATCTACTATTTCTAGGGCCACTTCCTTAAGTACCCTAGGATGCAGATTATCAGGCAAATACATGACAGATGCAGTATAACGTGGCTAAATGTGAAGTTATCCACTTCGGTAGAAAACACAGAAAGGCAGAGTATTATTTAAATGGTGATAGATTGGGAAATGTTGATGTACAGAGGGACATGGGTGTCCTTGTACACCAGTCACTGAAAGCAAACATGCAGGTGCAGCAAGCAGTTAGGAAGGCAAATGGTATGTTGGCCTTCATTGCAAGAGGATTTGAGTACAGGAGCAAGGATGTCTTACTACAGTTATACAGGGCCTTGGTGAGACCACACCTGGAGTACTGTGTGCAGGTTTGGTCTCCTTTCCTAAGAAAGGATGTACTTGCCACAGAGGAAGTGCAGCGAAGGTTCACCAGACTGATTCCTGGGATGGCAGGACTGTCGTATGAGGAGAGATTGGGTCGACCAGGCCTGTATTCACTAGAGTTTAGAAGAATGAGAGGGGATCTCATTGAAACGTATAAAATTCTGACAGGGCTAGACGGACTGGAGGATGTTTCCCCTGGCTGGGGGTCTAGAACGAGGGGTCACAGTCCCAGGATATTTAGGACATTTAGGACTGAGATGAGAAGACATTTCTTCACTCAGAGGGTGGTGAACCTGTGGAATTCTCTACCACAGAAGGAGATCGATAGATTTCTAGACACAAAAGGCATCAAGGGGTATGGAAGAGAGTGGGAATATGGTATTGAGATAGAGGATCAGCCATGATCACATTGAATGGTGGAGCAGGCTCGAAGGGCCGAATGGCCTACTCCTGCTTCTATTTTTCTGTTTTCTATGTTTCTATGCAATGTGATAATGACTAGATAATCTGTTTTTTTTTAGTGATGTTGATTGAGGGATAGATATTGGCCAGGACACCGGGGATAATTCCCCTAATCTTCTTCGAAATAGTGCCCTGGGATCATTTACGTCCACCCGAGAGAGCAGACGAGGCCTCGGTTTAACGTCTCCTCTGAAAGACGGCCCCTCCGACAGTGCAGCAGTCCCTCAGCACTGCACTGGAGTGTCAGCCTGGATTTTTGCTCTCAAGTCTCTGGAGTGGGACTTGAACCCACAACCTCTGACTCAGAGGCGAGGGTGCATTTATTCGCCGCCCTTCGCGACCCCAGGATGCCCAAAGTGCTTCACGGCCAATTCATTGATTTTGAATTGCTGTCACTGTTGTAATGCAGGGAAAGCCGCCAGCCAATTTATATTGGGGACCCTCCGTTATTCCTTCCCCTGGCTTCGCTCAGAATCCTCGGATGGAAACCATCATGTCCCTGGGATTTGTCCCCCCTCCATTTGAGGAACGTCTTCAGTCCCGTATCTTGTAGCTTTTAAAAGCTCTTTAGAATAATTTGTCCGTGACTACACTGTTGTGGAGTATTTTAAACCAACACTCGACACAAGGTTTTAGATCGATAGTCAAGTCGTCTTTATTGCACCGGTGGGGAAACAGTCTGCTCTGTCTTAGCCAGACCTTTCCAAATTGGTACAGCAAACACTGCATTTTTATACATTACAATACACACATCAAAATTCATTCCTGCCACCCGATTGGATCCCGGCCCACATGCATCTTCACTGATTGGTTGCCTGTGCCACGTTACATTAAAGCACCGCCTTTATTATTCCCTGCAAAGTCTGATATAAAATTCCTGCAGTAGTTAAACAGTCCCAACACTTTCCTCACTCCCCGGACGGTCACTGGCCTTGGCATGTCTTTTATGGCTGCCTTTCCTTCCTGCGGGAATGCCTTATACCCCTGGCTCATTTCGTGCCCCAGATACTTTACTTTGGACAGTCCAACCTGTGCCTTTTTTTGTGGGTTCAATTTAAAGCCAACTTTCTTAAGTGTCTGGAGGGTGTCTAGTACTGCTCCCATGTATCTTTGGCATCCTCTGATGCAATCATTATGTCATCGACATATTGGAGTAGGGCGCTCTGGTACTTTGATAGGTCTAACTCGTCTAAGGCTTGACTCAGTACACGGTGGAATATATTTGGACTATTGTGGAACCCCTGCGGGACCCTGGTCCATGTATACTGTCTATCCCCACACAGGTTCGAATCCTATTCGTGACGCCAATTGTTGTGGAGTATTTTAAACCAACACTCGACACAAGGTTTTAGATCAATAGTCAAGTCGTCTTTATTGCACCGGTGGGGAAACAGTCTGCTCTGTCTTAGCCAGACCTTTCCAAATTGGTACAGCAAACACTACATTTTTATACATTACAATACACATGGCCATCTCATGCACAATTCATTCCTGCCACCCGATTGGACCTTGGCCCGCATGCATCTTCACTGATTGGTTGCCTCTGCCGCATTACATTAAAGTACCGCCTTTATTATCGGCCGTTATCCCACAAGCTGTTGTTGCACCTCTGACCTTTGTTTATGCCAGATGGGTCTCATCAACATTGTACTTCTGACTCATTGTCCTCCTTTCCTGCCTCTCTCAGCCTCTTTCATTGTTTTACTTTCCTGCCAGAACAGAACTTACATCCTCTTAGGTCTCTTATGGTTTCCACATCCGACTATCAACTATATCAACATAGAAAAAGCTTACTACTGCAAAAGGCCCATTAGATTATTGTCTTTATTACACCATTCAGTGAAACTGCCAGCGATGTCAGTTTAACTCTTTCCCCACTGCAATCCCCCCTTTTGGTACTTGACCCTTGCCCAAGTTAAACCACATGTAATAAGCATCGCTGTGCCTCCTGCCCCATGTGGTGATCAGGTGCTGGTTCGGGAGGCCCTGCATACCCATCATGTTCAGAGCAAACTTGTGTCTTCCGACTCGCTTTAGCTCTTTGTTTCGTCTGTTTCTTTTTACAAGTGGTGCATGCTGCTATTCCCCATCCTACAGCCATGACTAACTGTACAATCACTAATATATGAGAAATGATGCGGATCCATGGGTGTATGTTGACATTCACTCCCCAATCCCACAGCTTCTCATACCACAGGACTTCCTGTAGCTCTACCTCTATGTCCCTTTCTAATTCCCCAAGATTCCTTTGCAACACTATGTATTGTTTCACCATCTTACTTAAATAGAAACATAGAAACATAGAAGATAGGAGCAGGAGTAGGCCATTCGGCCCTTCGAGCCTGCTCCGCCATTCAATGAGATCATGCCTGATCATCCAAATTCAGTACCCTGTCCCTGCCTTCTCCTCATATCCCTTGATCCCTTTAGCCTTAAGAAATATATCCAACTCTTTTTTGAATATATTTCATGAACTGGCCTCCGCCGCCCTCTGTGGCAGAGAATTCCACAGGTTCACCAGTCTCTGGGTGAAGAAATTCCTCCTAATTTCAGTCCTAAATGGCTTACCCCTTATCCTTAGACTATGACCCCTGGTTCTGGACTCCCCGGCCATCATAAACATCCTTCCTGCATCTAGTCTGTCCAGGCCTGACAGAATTTTATAAGTTTCGATGAGATCCCCTCTCAATCTTATACACTCCAGTGAGTATAAGCCCAATCGACACAATCTCTCCTCATACGTCATTCCTGCCATCCCAGGTATCAGCCTGGTGAATCTTCGCTGCACTCCTTCCATGGCAAGAACCTCCTTCCTCAGGTAAGGCGACCAAAACTGCACACAGTACTCAAGGTGCAGTCTCACCAAGGCCCTGTACAACTGTAGCAAGACATCCTTGTTCCTGTACTCGAACCCTATTGCTACGAAGGCCAACATACAATTTGCCTTCTTAACCGCCTGCTGCACCTGCATGCTTACCTGCAGCTACTGGTGCTCAAGAACACCCAGGTCTCTTTGCACTTCCCCGTCTCCCAATCTATTGCCATTCAAATAATAATCTGCCTTCCTGTTTTTGCCACCAAAGTGGATAACCTCACATTTATCCACATTATAGTGCATTTGCCATGTTTCTGCCCAATCACCCAATCTGTCCAAATCGTACTGGAGTTTCACGACATCCTCCTCACAGCTTACCCTCCCACCCAGCTTTGTGTCGTCTGCAAATTTGGAGATATTACATCCAATTCCCTCGTCCAGATCATTAATATATATTTTGAACAGCTGGGGTCCTAGGACCGATCCTTGCGGTACCCCACTAGTCACTGCCTGCCACTCGGAAAACGACCTGTTTATTCCAACTCTTTGCTTTCTGTCCGCCAACTAGTTCTCTATCCAAGTCAATACCTTGCCCCCAATCCCATGTGCCATAATTTTGCACGCTAATCTCTTATGTGGGACCTTATCGAAAGCCTTCTGAAAGTCCAAATACACTACATCCACTGGTTCTCCCTTATCAATTTTACCAGTTACATCCTCAAAAAATTCCAGTAGATTAGTCAAGCATGATTTACCTTTTGTAAATCCATGTTGACTTTGACCGATCCTGTCACTGCTTACCAAGTGCTCTGCTATTACATCTTTTATAATAGATTCTAGCATTTTCCCCACTACCGATGTCAGGCTTACCGGTCTATAATTCCCCGCTTTTTCTCGACCACCTTTTTTGAATAGTGGGGTAACATTAGCTACCCTCCAATCCATGGGTACTGTTCCAGAGTCTATCGAGTTCTGGAAGATGACCAGCAATGCATCTACTATTTCCAGGGCCACTTCCTTAAGTACCCTGGGATGTAGATTATCAGGCCCTGGGGATTTATCGGCCTTTAGTCCCATCAATTTTCCTAACACCATTTCCCTACAAATACTGATTTCTTTCAGTTCCACCCTTTCATCAGGCCCTATGTTCCCCGGCATCTCTGGGAGGTTATTTGTGTCCTCCTTTGTGAAGACAGAACCAAAGTATGAATTTAGTTGGTCTGCCATTTCTTTGTTTCCCATTATAAATTCCCCTGATTCTGACTGTAAGGGACCTACGCTTGACTTCACCAATCTTTTTCTCTTCACATATCTATAAAAGCTTTTACAGTCAGTTTTTATGTTCCCTGATAGCTTACTCTCATATTCTATTTTCCCTTTCTTAATTAATCCCTTTGTCCTCCTTTGTTCAATCCTGAACTGCTCCCAATCCTCAGGATTATTGCTTTTTCTGGCCAATTTATATGTCGCCTCCTTGGATCTTATGCTATCCCTAATTTCCCTTGTTAGCCACAGTTGAGTCACCTTCTTTGTTTTATTTTTATGCCAAACTGGGATGAACAAATTCTGTAGCTCATCCATTCGGTCTTTGAATGTTTGCCATTGCCTATCCACCGTCAACCCTTTGAGTGCCATTCCCCAATCTATCCTACCCAACTCGCTCCTCAGACCATCATAGTTTCCTTTATTTAAATTGAGGACCCTAGTCTCTGAGTCAACTACTTCATTCTCCATCTTAATGAAGAATTCGATCATATTATGATCGCTCAGACCCAAGGGGCCTCGTACAACAATATTGCTAATTAATCCTTTCTCGTTACATAATACCCAGTCTAAGATGGCCTGATCTCTGGTTGGTTCCTCGACATATTGGTCCAGGAAACCATCCCGTAAACACTCCAGGAATTCCTCCTCCACAGTATTGTTACTAATTTGGTTGGCCCAATCTATATGTAGATTAAAGTCACCCATGATGACTGCTGTGCCCTTATTGCACGCTTCTTTAATTTCCCTTTTAATGCCATCCCCAACCTTCGCCTTACTGTTGGGAGGTCTATATACCACTCCCACTAATGTTTTTTTCCCCTTAGCATTTCTCAATTCTACCCATACAGATTCTTCATCATCAGAGCTAATATCCTTCATTACAATTGTATTAATCCCTTCTTTAACCAGTAATGCTACCCCACCTCCCTTTCCTTTTTGCCTATCTTTCCTGAATATCGAATACCCCTGGATGTTGAGTTCCCAGTCTTGGCCATCCTTGAGCCACGTTTCCGTAATCCCAACCAAATCATATTCGTTTACCTCTATTTGCGCAGCCAATTCGTCCACCTTATTACAAATGCTCCTTGCATTAAGACACAAAGGGCTAGATTTTCAGTTGCTTGCGCCAGCAGTTAGCGCCTTAAGAGAAGTGATTTCCGGGCGCTATGCGTGTAGCGCCCGGGCGCAGCGCAGTTTGCGCCCCGCCCCAAATTAAGTTGCCCGTTAGCGCCGGCGCAAAGTTTAGCGCCCGCCCGGATGCGCGCGCAGAAAATGACGTCACATCCTCGTGCAACGCCCTTTGGCCGCCCCGATTGCAAACTTCAGTCGGACCGCCCCATTGTGCGGCGGGCGGCCGGAGCGTTTGGAAAAAGGAACGCAACACAACCAGCGCGGGCCCCGGGGGGCGCTAATTAAAGGGAACGTCCTCTCCAGTATAAAGGCCATCCTTTTTTCAGAAAACAGTCTTGTGCAACGCATTTCTGGAGACACAACAAGGAGGATAGCTAACTGGTTTCAAGCAGCAAGAGCCAGGTATTTTTGGACTCAGGCAACAGCGCTGCAAGTGGCCATTTGGAAATTAGAGTGTTTGCCAGGATTTGATGGGGGTTGCATGGGGTGCCAACGCGGTGCTGCAGCTCCATGTCCGTAGGGCTCGCAGACGCATTGTGAGAGGGGCAGCCCTGGCTAGAGGCAGAGGGGGCTACAGGCGTCGGCCACGTAGGCCTTACCCAGTCAGGCTATACCGCCAGCAGCGCTCCTACCTAAACATGAGTGCCGCGCGATGTGTTAAAAGGCTCCGATTCCGAAAGGGGGTGATTGCAGAGATCTGCCACCTGCTTCGCCGAGATCTGCGGCCAAAGCTCAGGTGCAGGACGTCTCTGTCGGTGGAAGTGAAGGTGACGGTGGCATTGAACTTCTATGCCACCGGCTCCTTCCAATACGCTGCTGGGGACATAGCAAACATCTCCCAGTACGGCGCACATCGCTGCATCCGCCAGGTGACTGAAGCACTGTTCAGAAGGAGAAGCCAATTCATCTCCTTCCCCATGGCCCTGGAGAGCCAGCATCAGCGCGCATTGGGATTTTCCAGACTCGGGGAATTCCCCTTGGTGCAGGGCGCCATTGACTGTACGCATGTGGCTTTGCGGGCCCCTCTGGAGCATGGCGAGCAGTATCGCAACAGGAAGGGCTACCATTCTCTGAATGTGCAGCTGGTCTGTGACCACAAGCAGCGCATCATGGCAGTCAATGCCAGCTTCCCAGGCAGCAGCCACGATGCCTTTATCCTGCGGCAGAGTACTGTGCATGACATGTTCCAGGCACAGCCTCCCCCAAGAGGATGGCTACTCGGGGACAAAGGCTATCCTTTGTGCACCTGGCTCATGACCCCGCTCCGCGCGCCCAGGACCGCTGCTGAAGAGGCCTACAACGAGAGCCATCAAACCACCCGCAACATCATCGAGCTAACTATTGGGGTCCTCAAGCAGCGGTTCCGCTGCCTTGATCGCTCCGGAGGAGCTCTCCAGTATTCGCCGGACCGGGTCTCCCAATTTGTGGTGGTTTGCTGCATGCTACACAACCTGGCTATCCGCAGGACTCAGGCACTGCCACCTGACGTTGGACCAGCACCTCAGGAGGAGGAGCAGGAGGAGCATGAGGAGGAGGAGGAGGAGGAGGAGGAGGAGCAGGAGTACGTTCCCAGGAGGGAGCGACCAGGGCCAAGGGCCGCACGACGCCACCTTATTACACGGTACTTCTAAGCCCCCTGTCAGGGAATGGCCAGGGGCCATGAGGGAAGATGAATGCAGCCGCTCCGCAAGCCCTCAGCCGGCGAAGCCAACAAACACTAAGAAGAACAACCATGGAGACTGCATGAATAAAGATAATTTTTTATTACACAAAAATGAAAAGCCCTTCCCACATGAATCCCCAAAAACAATAAACGGGCCCCACAAAAAGCCCAACAAACGACTCACTCCCACAAACTGGGGAGGAGCCACTCCACCTTTATTGAAACCGGGCCTCAACGTCGGCCTAACGCAAAAAAAAAGCCCTCCAAAAGCACAACCATGGGCAAAATAAAGATGGCCACCGCCATATTAAAGGAAAGCTGGCCACACCCTCTACTGAGTGGCCCGCGAGGGCGAGACCTTGGCCAGCATTTTGCCTCCCCTGCCCTGCCTGCTGCTCCTTCGCAAGCTCTGCCCAGTGGCTGCTGCGAGGCTGGGGGAAGGCGCCTGAGGCTCAGATGCCCTTCCGCCAGATGCCGCTGGGGGGCGGCCTACATGGCGTTTGGGCCTCGAGGGGCCGTCTCCTGAGTGGCGCACCTGAGCCTGGCCACCATCAGCTGCAGCCGCTTGCCCTTGACGCCCCAGAGGGGGAATGGCGGCGACGGATGGCGCAATGTGGGCCAGCTGGCGTCTGGGATGCGCTGGCTGGTGCTGTGGCGCGGTGGCACTCGGCCGGGCCCGCACTGCAGGATCCGCAGCAATCAGCCGACGGCCGGCTTGCTGGGATGGTCCAGCGCGGCGCCTGCCCTGGCGATGCCTGCCTGAGACAGCGCGTGTGGCAGCAGTGAGTGGCCCTGTGGTCCTGGTGTGCGCGCGCATCACATCCGCCAGGGTCTTGACGGCATCAGTTAGCATGCGGCCAGTCGCGGCAGTTGCTGCCCCGAACTCGCGCACACTGGTCGCCAGCGACTCGATGGCCTCAGGCATGCGCCCCACCATGCTCATGAGCTCCGTGTGGCGCCGGTCCGAGTCGTCGGCCATCTGATCGAGCTTCCGCACCTCCTCCGAAGTGAAGGTGTCCGGACTGGAGTCGCGACTCTCCCGCTGGGGAGGAGGGGGCCGAACTAGGGGACCCTTGCCGCGTTGGTGACGGCGAGTGTGCCGAGCAGCAGCACTCCCCTCTGATCCTTCCCCCCTTTGGGGGGAAGGCCGCGGGCCACGCGCACGGCTGCTGGGTGGCTGGACGCCACTGGTCCCAGAAGCTGCATTGCCCTGCGACAGTTCCTCCAGGCACTCGTCCAGTGAGGAGGTGTCGAGCATTTCCTCCTCTCCTGCGGGACGTGACTGTTCCCCCGAAGGTCCGGCTTGCTCCTCCTCCTCCTCCTGGTTGGAGGTGCTGTCACTGGCAGCCTCAGGGTCCTGGTCGTCACCAGCTGAAAGCAGGAATGCACAAGAGTAGCTTCAGAGTGAGGAGACGGCGTCAGCGAGGGAGTTAGGACTGGTGGGATTCAGCGCATTGGTGGGACAGTGGCAAAGGAGGTAGCTCGGATGGGCCAGTGCGACGCGAGAGGGCCAAAAGGCGAGGTCCTTACCATTGCCGGGCAGTGGAGGGTCGGATACACCGCACGCTGTGGGGACAATCACACGGGCTCCCATGAGCACACACACGCGCTCCTCCAGCCGAGTGAGCTTCTGCAGCTTGGCGCGGCCACCCCTGGCACGGGCCTGGCGATTAAACGCTACTTTAGCCTGCAAGAGAAAGGACGGGCTGTAAGTGCGCAGTGAAGCCCTGATGTAGTGTGCACTGCCTCCCATGGTGGAATAGCTTGGACAGAGTGAAGCCCTGATGTACTGTCCACTGCCTCCCATGGTGGAATAGCTGGGCCAAAGTGTAGAGTGCCGAATGGCCATTTGATGCTCATGACTGTCCCAATGCTGCTGGCTGAGGGCTGGCCAAAAGGACTTTCAGGTCCCTTTGCCCATCATGTCAGGTGTACATGCAAGAATGAGGAGGAGACTGGAAAGGCTACTCACCCTCACAATCCTGGTCAGATCGTTGTATTTCTTACGGCATTGTGTGTGGGTCCTGGGGGCCTCGCCGGTGAACGTCACCCTCTGGGCGATCTGCTTCCAGGCTTTGGTGTAGTCGTGGTGGGTTGGATTCCTCCCACTCTCTGGAAACAAGATCTTGCGCCTCACCTCCAGAGCTGTGACCATTATGTCCAGATCACCCTCTGAGAAGCGCAGGGCACGCTGACGGGCCTTCTCTGGCGTTGCCATGACTCCCTGGGGCTGAGCAGTAGTGTTGAGGCCTCTTTGCAAGGCTGCAGTGTGCAGGGCGTGGCAGCAGACCAATTCGTCCCTTCCCCCTTTAAGAGCTGGTCGGCACCACGGGGTCTGCTGTCAGTGCAAAAATGACCGCACCCGTGCTGCGCCCCGCCTGGGCGCTATCCCTCTGGACCGCCGGCTTAGCGCCTAAAGAGAGTAGTGGAACGCCTCTTTTAGCGCTCCACCAACCTCTTAGGGCGAAGCCACTGAATTCCCGGCAACGGGGCGCTACTTTGGGGCGGGCGCTAACTTCGGGCGGGCGCTAAGGTTAGCGCCCCAAAACTGCCTATACTGAAAATCTAGCCCAAAGCCTTCAGGCTTGTTTTTTTAATGCTCTTAGACCTATTAGAATTATTATTTACTGTGGCCACGTTTGATTTAAACCGTTGATTTCTCTGGCTGCCACTTTTGTTTTTCTCCTTCCTATCTTTTGCTTTTATCCCTGTTTCCCTTTCCTCTGTCTCCCCGCTCAGGTTCCCAACCCCCTGCCATTTTAGTTTAAACCCCCCCGAACAGTGCTAGCAAACCTCCCCACAAGGATATTTGTCCCACTCTGGTTCAGGTGCAACCCGTCTGACTTGTACAAGTCCCACCTTTCCCAGAAGCAGGCCCAGTGATCCAGGAAACTAAAGCCCTCCCTCCTGCACCAACTCTTTAGCCATGCATTCATCTGCTCTATCCTTCTATTCCTATACTCACTAGCACGTGGCACCGGGAGTAATCCAGAGATTACAACCTTTGAGGTCCTGCTCTTTAATCTGCTACCTAGCTCCCTAAATTCTTGCTGCAGGACCTCATCCCTCTTCCTACCCATGTCATTGGGCCCAATGTGAACCGCAACCTCTGACTGTTCACCCTCCCCCTTCAGAATGCCCTGCAGCCGTTCAGTGTCATCCTTGACCCTGGCACCAGGGAGGCAACAAACCATCCTGGAGTCAAGTCTATGGCCACAGAAACGCCTATCTGTACCCCTTACGATAGAATCCCTTACCACTATTGCTCTCCCACTCTTTTTCCTCCCTTCCTGAGCAGCAGAAGCACCCCTGGTGCCAGGAAGTTGGCTGCTGCTGCCTTCCTCTGGTAAGTCATCCCCCTCAGCAGTATCCAAATCGGTATACCTGTTTGAGAGGGGGATGGCCACAGGGGTCCCCTGCACTACCTGCCTGCCTCTACTGCGCTGCCTGATGGTCACCCATTTCCCTTCTGCCTGTGCAGCCCTTACCTGCGGTGTGACCAACTCACTAAACGTGTTATCCACGACCCTCTCAGCATCGTGAATGCTCCAAAGCCCATCCATCCACAGCTCCAGCGCCGCAATGCGGTCTGCTAGTAGCCACAGCTGGATGCATTTCTGGCACACGTGGTCATCAGGGACACCGGCAGTGTCCCTGAATTCCCACATAGAGCAAGAGGAGCATAACATGGGGCTGGGCTCTCCTGGCATGACTTACCCTTTAATTAATTTTAATTAATTCACTATCACCAATTAAAGATAACTCTAAGGCGCTTGTATGGTTTACCAACAGTCCCTGCTACACCAGAAAAGACCTTAGTAACTATAAACTACAGAGTTAAAGTTTAAAAAAGAGAAATACTCACCGACCAATCACTTACCTGCTCCCTGGTGACGTCACACTCAGATTACTTTTTACCTCTCTCCCCGCTGCTGAGTTAGTCGGGCCTCGCCTCGCTCCGCCTTTTATACTGCCGCCTCGGTGCTCTCCTGGTCCGATCTGGTCGGGCCTCGCCTCGCTCCTCCTTTTATACTCGGCCCCGGTGCTCTCCTGGTCCGATCTGGTCGGGCCTCGCCTCGCTCCTCCTTTTAACTGCCGCCTCGGTGCTCTCCTGGTCCGATCAGGTTGGGCCTCGCCTCTCTCCTCCTTTTATCCTCGGCCCCAGTGCTCTCCTGGTCCGATCTGGTCGGGCCTCGCCGCGCTCCTCCTTTATACTGCCGCCTCGGTGCTCTCCTGGTCCGATCTGGTTGGGCCTCGCCTCGCTCCTCCTTTTAACTGCCACCTCGGTGCTCTCCTGGTCCGATCTGGTCGGGCCTCACCTCGCTCCTCCTTTTAACTGCCACCTCGGTGCTCTCCTGGTCCGATCTGGTCGGGCCTCGCCTCGCTCCTCCTTTTAACTGCCGCCTCGGTGCTCTCCTGGTCCTCTTTCACTTCTTGCAGATCCTCTTGCAGGCAGGGTATTGGGGCCCCAACCAGATCTTCATAATTAACCAACTCGTCCTTTAGACTATCTGGCACATTTAGTTTTATCTCGTCCCTTGAATGTACATACACCAATCTGGTGTGTCCAAAGATGTGCGAGTTAGGTTGATTGGCTATGATAAATTGACCCTTAGTGTTAGGGGGATTAAATACGTGGGGTTACGGGGATAGGGTGGGATATGTGTTGGTGTAGGGGTTACGGGGATCGGGTGGGATATGTGTTGGTGTAGGGGTTACGGGGATCGGGTGGGATATGCGTCGGTGCAGGCTCGATGGGCCGAAATGGCCTCTATCTGCACTGTGGGGTTTCTGTGATTCTGTGATTCTGTGATTATCACAGGGATCTTTGGCGTAAAGCAAAAGTTAGGCATTGTGATTGCACATACAAGATTACTATATTGGTACTCAGTCTCTGTGGTGGCTATACAATACTCCCCTTCGCCTCTGTATCCCGAGCGCGTGTGATGGTGATCAACATGTGATAATTCCGACACACACCCCTCTGTCTTATTGTAGCCGTTACTCATCCTTAGAGCCTTCTCCTACCGGATTTGGGCATATCGTAAGCGTGCCTTTCCCGTGGCATCTGTTTAGGGAGACTCCTCTCATAGTACCATTCTTCCTGATGGCATAGGTATCAATTGGATAGTATTAGAGGTATGTCTCACCCCTCACTATGCCTATGTTTGTTACCTGGTACTGTGGGTATGGAGTCATGTCTAGTCCCACCACTGGTATCAGGAGTAACATGCCTATCATTGCTGTCACTTCTGCTTTACATTTTTGTATCACTGGATATACTCTGGTCATCCCTTTGAGGGTACAAGCACGCAGAGGGCCTGGATTCTGGCTCAGGCCATAGAGCTGTGTGCTGTTAATCCAGTCTGGTACCTCACCTCGTTGTATCTGTGCCAGATTATGTTTTAACTGTCAGGTGATCCATTGGCCATAGGCATGACACAAGCCTCTCCCTACCCCGTCTTTTGCCTGTTCCTCATCTCTATGGTTTAGTTTGTTGATAATGCTAGCATGGTCCTCTATAACCTTGATTCCCTCGAGTAATTTCCTTATCGTATGTCCTCCCAACTCTGATCCTTGTCGAACCAAACCAGTTTCCTTCTCTAAAATCTGCTGTATTACCCTTTGTAGTCGTTCCACATGACTCTGGACTCCTTGTATATCTAGGGCATTAATGAATGATGTCCCCGTGTTTATTCCCATGTTTATTCCCATGAGTATATCGGTTCCTAAGCTCCTCTTAATCCTTTGGTGGAATGCAGCATGTCCCCTAAAATTAGTCGCCCCTGTCGCATCAGCAGCTTGGTTAATTACATTCTTCATCATATATGCATACAATTCTCTAGTTTTAGTAAACCTTTCACAATATCCTGGCCATTGTAACATGGTTAAGTTCATTAGCACCGGTACAATTTTGTGTCTCACGTTATCATACAATTGTTCTCCCTCGGTAAATAATACTAGTCCATTCATGGGTCCAGGTTTCATATCTGGACATTGTAGCATCCTCGGTTCGCTTGTCTCTTCTTTCTGTGTATTGGGAGCCGTGGATGAGACTCTGAATGTGATTGTTCCATTAAAACATGATGCTTCTTCATCATGTACTTGTCATGTAATGTGGGATGTCCCTTTGCTTATTTCGTGTCCCAGCAGTAATCCCACCTTCATGGTGAAGGTTCCCTGTAAATTAAGCAGAAGCCTGGTCGTCACCAGAGGTTAGTTTATCTCCGGTGTTTATTCCATTGTTCCTGTGGGATTTAAGATCAGATGAGTTATTGTTGTACCGTTTTAGTTGAGTCCAATGTTTCTATCTACCCTTTCCCCTCATATCTATACATGCGCACGTATCGCTGGTCATGATAACCTCAAATGATCCGGTCCATCTAGGTGAGAATCCCGATCTCTCTGTCAATATTTTAACAAATACTTGCTCGCCCACCTTGGGTAGGGGCTCCGAGGACCCCTGCTTTTGTGTATTTTTATCTCTGATGTCTTGTTGTGCTTTAACTTCTTGTTTGAGCTCCTTCAATTGATTATCCAATGTTTGTACGTAGTTCCTAATTTTATCTTTTAAGGGTCCTAGTCCCTCGCTACCAGATGCTACTCCTTCCGGCAGACACACTGCTCGTCCAGTCCTGAGTTCATATGGTGTCAGTCCGGTCACCCTGTGATCCTTTTTCCATATTCCATCTCTACCTTTGGCTACGCCTCTCTTTGTCCACTGCTCCTGCTCCTCCATTTCGGTCTCCTCTTGGATTCTTTTAATGTTCACTTCCTCTGCTGTTATTCTACCTGCTGCTCTTTCTGCCTGATCAGCCAGCATATTTCCTGTTTGTTGCTCGCTCACTATCTTGCAGTGTGCCTTTATTTTAACCACTGCTACCTCTTCTCCTTTTACCGCTTCTACTAGGTCTCTCACTACCTCCTCATGCTGTATTTGTCCTCCTCCGGAGGTTACATATCCTCCCCTATTCCATGCTATCATATAATCACGCACTACCCCAAACGCATACCCACTATCTGTGTATATATTTACTCGTTTTCCTTTTGCCAATTTCAATGCTTCCGTGAGAGCCACTGGTTCTGCTACTTGAGCTGAGGTTCCTCCTTCAAGCCCTCCCTTTGTGACTGTTTCTCCGTTCTCAGATACTACTGCCCAACCGTGTGTGGCTCCCCATTTATATATCGGCGAGATCCGTCTACATAAAAGGTGTTTTGGGGATTTTCAAGGGGCAATTCTGATACGGTTCCTCTGACCTCTTCTTCGATTACTAACTGACACTCGTGTGCCTCACCCTCTGATAGCATTCCCTCTGCGGGGTTGACTCTATGTTCCCTTATAATCTGGACTGATCTGTCCTCGGGTATCAATACTGCTTCCCAAGCTGCCCTCCTTCTGTCTGATACAGCCTTCATTTTGCCTGTGTTTAGCAGCTCCACACTGTGTGTTGCGTGTGTAATATCAGCTGTCCTGACATAGTGATGGGCTCGCATATCCGCACCGCCCATGTGGCGCAGCCGAGGGCCGCCACGCATCTTGCTATTCCTTTAGCCACGGGGGTTTGTTGGGTGGAGTAATAGGCAATTGGCCTCATATCTCCCCCATACTCTTGGGTGACTACAGCGTTATAGAAGTTCCCATCTATACTATAGTATATATGGAATGGTTTGACTATATTTGGCAATCCTAGTGTGGGTGCAGACGTCAGGGCTGCTTTTAATTTTGCATAAGCCTCGTCCTGCTCCGATTCCCATTCTATCTTATCAGTGGCGGGTCTCCCCCTTTAACTAACCATTGAATCCGCTCTGCTTTCCCTGCAAAGTCTGATATAAAATTCCTGCAGTAGTTAAACAGTCCCAACACTTTCCTCACTCCCCGGATGGTCACTATCCTTGGCATGTCTTTTATGGCTGCCTTTTGTTCCTGCGGGAGTGCCTTATACCCCTGGCTCATTCCGTGCCCCAGATACTTTACTTTGGACAGTCCAACCTGTGCCTATTTTTTGTGGGTTCAATTTAAAGCCAGCTTTCTTAAGTGTCCGGAGGGTGGCTAGTACTGCTCCCATGTGTCCTTTGGCATCCTCTGATGCAATCATTATGTCATCGACATATTGGAGTAGGGCGCTCTGGTACTTTGATAGGTCTAACTCGTCTAAGGCTTGACTCAGTACACGGTGGAATATATTTGGACTGTTGTGGAACCCCTGCGGGACCCTGGTCAATGTATACTGTCTATCCCCGCACAGGTTCGAATCCTGTTCGTGACGCCAATTGTTGTGGAGTATTTTAAACCAACACTCGACACAAGGTTTTAGATCGATAGTCAAGTTGTCTTTATTACACCGGTGGGGAAACAGTCTGCTCTGTCTTAGCCAGACCTTTCCAAATTGCCACAGCAAACACTACATTTTTATACATTACAATACACATGGCCATCTCATCCGCAATTCATTCCTGCCACCCGATTGGATCCCGGCCCACATGCATCTTCACTGATTGGTTGCTTATGCCGCGTTACATTAAAGTACCGCCTTTATTATTGGAAATGTATATGTCAAGCAGTGTGTAAAACCTCTGACCTCTATTTATGCCAGATGGGATACTCATTGTCCTCCTTTCCTGCCTCTCTAGGCCTCTTTTACTTCCAACTCATTGTTTTACTTTCCTGCCAGAACAGAACTTACATCCTCTCGGCCTCTTATGGTTCCATGTCTGGCTACGTTATCTCCGCTGCCAATTCAGCAACTTAGAAAAATCTTATTACTCCAAAGTATGGTCTTTATTACACCATTCAGTGAAACTGCCAGCGATGTCAGTTTAACTCTTTCCCTACTGCAACACTCCTCCTCCCTGATTGCAATGTCTGCATCGTCCCTCTCTTTTGTGAAAACAGACGCAAAGTATTCATGTCTTCCGCTTCCACACACAGGTTACCTTTATAGTCCCTAATAGGCTCCACTTGTTTTCCTTGCCAATATTTTTTCATGCCCCCTCTTTTTCGAAATAGTGCCATAGGATTTCTTACATCCACCTGAGAGAGCAGACGGGGCCTCAGTTTAACGTCTCCTCCGAAAGACGGCACCTCCGACAGTGCCGCACTCCCTCAGCACTGCACTGGAGTGTCAGCCTAGACTTTTGTGTTCAAGTCTCTGGAGTGGGACTTGAACCGACAACTTTCTGACTCAGAGGCAAGAGTGCTACCAACTGAGCTACTGGTTGACACTAAAGAACAAGCAGTTCTTACGACAGGTCATCGACCTGAAACGTTAACTCTGTTTCTCTCTCCACAGATGCTGCCTGACCCACTGAGTATTTCCAGCATTTTCTGTTTTTATTAAAGAAACAAGGGAGTGATTGCTGACAGGAAGAATGTTGGGTCGTCCTGCGCATGCGCACCTCCCTGGAGGCTGAGGTGAAACACCGAATCGCCCCCACCTGAGTCACGCATACCAGATGTTGCGGCTCTGCACGTGCACCCGGTGTTCTAACCGCGGGGTTTTGTGCGCTGAGCATGCGCGTTGCGGACAGATCGGGACGGGCGATTGAGGAGCAGGAGGGAGAGCACGGGGGCCATGAGCACATGCGCGGGACTCAGTCAACAGAGCACTTTCTGGAGCGCGGGGGCTTGTGGGTATTACAGCCGCCATTACTGCTGATCCTTTCAACCAACCTGTGCAGCAACTGGAGCCTGAAATTCAGCTTCACTGCCCCTAGGTTCGGAAAGAGGAAAATTAAACAACAGTTTGCCTCTGATCCTTTTCTGATCTCAATTTACAGGGTTATAGAAGTGGAGCAGTTACAGGCGGGAAGCTTAAACCAAACATCACGTCAAGATCTGACAGAGTCGCTCGATTCATCAGGACCTGAATATCATCAGCCTTTGCACATGGAAGGAGAAAGCAGCAATCGCAGCGATGACAAACCGCACACGTGTTCCGTGTGTGGATGCGGATTCAGCCAATTGCCTGACCTGGTGAGACACATGCACCGTCACACCGGGGAGAAACCGGGTAAAGGTGGGGATGGCGGGAAGGGATTCAGTTTCCCGTCTGCATCGGAAGTTCAACGGCGCAGTCGCACCAGGGACAGTCCGTTCACCTGCTCCATGTGTGGAAAGGGATTTGTTTGTTCATCCCACCTGCAAACACACCAGTGAGGTCACACTGATGAGCAACCATTTATACGTTCTGACTGTGGGAAGAGCTTTAAAAGTTTCTGCAATCTGAAGGGACACCAGCGAGCTCACACTGCGGAGAGGCCATTCACCTGCTCCATGTGTGGGAAGGGATTCGCTCAGTCTTCCACCCTGCTGACACACCAGCTTGTTCACACTGATGAGAGACCGTTTAACTGTTCTGACTGTGGGAAGAGCTTTAATATCCTTGGGGAGCTGAAGGGACACCAGCGAGTTCACATGGATGAGAGGCCATTTACATGTTCTAACTGTGGGAAGAGCTTTAAAATCCCCCGGGAGCTCAAGCGACACCAGCGAGTTCACACTGGAGAGAGGCCTTTCATCTGCTCCATGTGTGGGAAGGGATTCACTCAGTCATCCAACCTGCAGAGGCACCAGCGCCTCCACACTGGGGAGAGGATATTCACCTGCTCCGTGTGTGGGAAGGGATTCACTGAATCATCCACCCTGCAGATACACCAGCGAGTTCACACTGACGAGAGACTGTTTCAATGTTCTGACTGTGGGAAGAGCATTAAAAGCTCCGGCGATCTGAAGCGACACCAGCACCTACACACTGGAGAGAGAACGTTAACCTGCTCCATGTGTGGGAAGGGATTTGTACGGTCCTCCAACCTGCTGGCACACCTGCGAGTTCACATGGGAGAGAGACCCTTTAAATGTTCTGACTGTGGGAAGAGCTTTAAAAGCTCCGGGAAGCTGAAGAGACACTGGCTCCTACACACTGGGGAGAGGTCGTTCACCTGCTCTGTGTGTGGGAAGGGATTCACTGAGTCAACCACCCTCCTGTCACACCAGCTTGTTCACACTGACGAGAGACCCTTTAAATGTTCTGACTGTGGGAAGAGCTTTAAAAGCTCCAAGAGCCTTAAGAGACACCAGCATGTTCACACTGATCATAGAATCTAACAGCACAGAAGGAGGTGATTCAGCCCATCGTGTCTGTCCTGGCTCTTTGAAAGAGCTGGAAAATTTAGTCCCAAACTGAGGAGGGATTATATGTTGGAGGGATCATCAAACGAAGCTATATGTGTCGAATTGAAAAACAAAAAAGGGGCGATCACACTGCTCGGAATGTACTACAGACCCCTAAACAGTGAGAGGGAGATAGAAGAACAAATATGTAGACAAATTTATGAGAAGTGCAAAAACTATAGGGCAGTAATAGTAGGGGATTTCAACTACCCCAATATTAACTGGGACAAAATTAGTGTGAAGGGTATAGAAGGTGCGGGATTCCTAAAATGCATCCAGGAGAACGTTTTTGGCCAGTATGTAGCAAGCCCAACAAGGGAGGGGGTGGTTCTGGTCTTAGTTTTAGGGAATGAAGCTGGGCAGGTAGAAAGCGTATCAGTGAGGGGGCATTTTGATGCTAGTGACCATAATTCTGTTAGATTTAAGGTAGTTATGGAAAAGGACAAGGATAGACCAGGAATAAAAATTCTAAATTGGGATAAAGCAAATTTTGCTAAGCTCAGAGGGGATTTAGCCATAGTGGACTGGAAACAGCTACTTGAAGGTAAATCAGTGTCAGAGCAGTGGGAGACATTCAATGAGGAGATCCGGAGGGTTCAGACCAAATATGTGCCCTTAAAGAAAAAAGGTGAGACTAACAAATCTAGAGCCCGCTGGATGTCTAGAGACATACAGGGTAGGATAAAGAAAAAAAGGGAGACGTATGACAGATACCGAGGGCTAAATACTCCAGAATCTTTAGAGGAGTACAGAAAGTGTACTTAAAAAGGGGTGCAATTAAAAAGGATATTTGGAAAGTAAAGAGAGAGCATGAAAAATTCTTGGCAAGTAAAATCAAGGAAAACCCAAAGATGTTTTATAAATATTGACGTAAGAAAACTACTAGGCACCTGGTCTGAGTATTAAACAAGGCGTTAATCATCCGTTTTTCAACATGGAGATCTAGTTGTGTCCTTCACTGGTTCCTGTTAAAGAATGTCCTGAGCAAGCTGGGCCCATGCCCGAGTATTTATACTCTCCCTGGACAGCGCCACCAGCAGGCCGCCCAGTATTATTTCATAAGTCATTTCCATATGAATGACAAGATTCATGTCAAATATATTAAGATTAAGAGGATAACTAAAGAAAGGGTAGGGCCTATTAGAGATCATGAGGGTAATCTGTGTGTGGAGGCAGGAGACGTCGGTAGGGTTCTTAATGAATACGTCTGTTTTCACAAAGGAGGGGCGAAGCAGACATTGCTTTCATGGGGAGGAGTGTGAAATATTAGATGAAATAAACATAGTGAGAGAGGAAGTATTAAGTAGCAGCTTTAAAAGTGGATAAATCCCCAGGCCCGGATGAAATGTATCCCAGGCTGTTAAGCGAAGCAAAAGAGGAAATAGCAGAGGTCCTGACCATCATTTTTGAATCCTCTCTGGCTTTAGGTGTGGTGCCGGGGGACTGCTAATGTGGTACCCTTGTTTAAAAAGGAGAAAAAAGATAGACCGAGTAATTACAGGCCAGTCAGCCTAACCTCGGTGGTGGGAAAATTATTGGAAAGAATTCGGAAGGACAGGATAAATCTTCATTTAGAAAGACACGGATTAATTAAGGATAGTCAGCATGGATTTGTTAAGGGAAGGTCATGTGTGACAAACTTGATTGAATTTTTTGAGGAGGTAACGAGGGTAGATGAGGGTAGTGTGTTTGATGTAGTGTATATGGACTTTAGCAAGGCTTTTGATAAGGTTCCACATGGCAGACTGGTCACAAAGTTAAAAGCAAATGGGATCCAGGGCAAAGTGTCAAGTTGGATTCCAAACTGGCTCGGAGACAGGAAGCAGAGGGTAATGGTTGACGGGTGTTTTTGTGACTGGAAGGCTATTTCCAGTGGGGTTCCGCAGGGCTCAGTACTAGGTCCCTTGCTTTTTGTGGTATATATCAATGACCTAGACTTGAATATAGGGGGTATGAGTAAGAAGTTTGCAGATGATACTAAAATCAGCTGTGTGGTTGATACTAAAGAAGGAAACTAGACTGCAGGAAGATATCAATAAATTGGTCAGGTGGGCAGAACAGTGGCAAATGGAATTCAATCCGGAGAAGTGTGAGGTAATGCATTTGGGGAGGGCTAACAAGGAAAGGGAATACACATTAAATGGTAGGACACTGTGTAGTGTAGAGGAACACAGGAACCTTGGAGTGAATGTCCACAGATCCCTGAAGGTAGCAGGCTGGGTAGATAAGGTGGTTAAGAAGGCATACGGAATGCTTGCCTTTATTAGCCGTGGCATAGAATACAAGAGCGGGGGGGGTTATGCTTCAACTGTATAAAACACTAGTTAGGCCTGAGCTAGAGTACTGTGTGCAGTTCTGGTCACCACATTACAGGAAAGATGTGATTGCACTAGAGAGGGTACAGAGGAGATTTACAAGGATGTTGCCGGGAGTAGAGAATCTTAGCTATGAGGAAAGACTGGATAGGCTGGGTCTGTTTTCCTTGGAACAGAGGAGGCTGAGGGGAGACCTTATTGAGGTGTATAAAATTATGAGGGGCCTAGATAAAGTGAATAGAAAGGACCTATTTCCCTTAGCAGAGGGGTCAAAAACCAGGGAGCACAGATTTAGAGTAATTGGTGGAAGGTTTAGAGGGGATTTGAGGGGAAATGTCTTCACCCAGAGGGTTGTGGGGGTCTGGAACTCACTGCCTGAAAGGGTGGTAGAGGCAGAAACCCTAACCATATTTTAAAAGTACTTGGATGTGCACTTGGGATGCTCTAACCTGCAGGGCTACGGACCAAGAGCTGGGAAGTGGGGTTAGGCCGGATAGCTCTTTGTTGGCCGGCACGGACACGATGGGCCGAAATGGCCTCCTTCCGTGCTGTAACTTTCTATGATTCTATGATTCAAACCCCAGCTTTATCCCCAGAACTCTGCAAACTAGTCCTCTTCAAGTACATGTCCAATTATTGTTTGAAAGTTCCTGTGGAACCTGATTCCAGCATCCTTTCAGAAGGTGCGTTCCAGATCTTAACAACCCTCTGTGTGAAAATAATTCTCCTCATTCCCCTCTAGTTCTTTTAGCAACTATTTTAAATCTGTGACCTTCGGTTACCGACCCACTTGCCAGAGTGAACAGTTTCTCCCTACTTGCTCGATCAAAACCCCTCATCATTTTGAACACCTCTATTAGGTCTCCTCTTAACCTTCTCTGCTCTAAGGGGAACAATCCCAGCTTCTCCAATCTCTTCACATAACTGAAGTCCCTCATCCCTGGTACCATCCTGGTCAACCTCCTCTGTACCCTCTCCAAGGCCTTGACATACTTCCTAAAGTGTGGTGCCCAGAACTGTACACAAGACTCCAGCTGAGGCCAAAACCCTGCAGCTGTACAAAACCCTGGTTAGACCACACCTGGAGTACTGTGAGCAGTTGTGAGCACCACACCTTAGGAAGGATATATTGGCCTTGGAGGGAGTGCAGCGTAGGTTTACCAGAATGATACCCAGACTCCAAGGGTTAAGTTACGGGGAGAGATTACACAAATTAGGGTTGTATTCCCTGGAATTTAGAAGGTTAAGGTGTGATCTGATCAAAGTTTTCAGGATATTAAGGGGAACAGATAGGGTAGATAGAGAGAAACTATTTCTGCTGGTTGGGGATTCTGGGACTGGGGGCATAGTCTAAAAATTAGAGCCAGACCTTTCAGGAGTGAAATTAGGAAACACTTCTATACACAAAGCGTGGTAGAAGTTTGGAACTCTCTTCCGCAATTGGTCATTGATGCGAGATCAATTGTTAATTTTAAATCTGACATTGATAGGTTTTTGTTAACCAAAGGTATTAAGGGATATGGGCCAAAGGCAGGTGTATGGAGTTAAGTCACAGATCAGCCATGATCTCATTGAATGGCGGAACAGGCTCGAGGGGCTGAATGGCCTCCTCCTGTCCAATGTTCCTAACTAGTGATTTGTAAAGGTTTAGTGTAACTTCCTTGTTTTTGTATTCAATGGCCCTATTTACAAAGCCAAGTATCCCATACGCTTTCTGAACCGCCTCACCAACTTGCCGCGGCACTTTCAAAGATTTGTGAATATGGACCCCCAGGTCCCTCTGCTCTTGCACCCCCTCAAAATAGTCCCATTTAGATTATACGGCCTCTCCCTGTTGTTTCTCCCAAAGTGCATCACTTCACACTTATCCTCATTTAATTTCATCTGCCTTGTGTCTGCTCATTTCACAGTCTGTCTCTGTCCTTCTGAAGTCTGCTACTACTATGCTCACTATTTACTACGTTGCCAAGTTTTGTATCATCCGTAAACTTTGAAATTGTACACCTATACCCAAGTCCAGGTCAGTTATATGTAACAAGAAAAGCAATGGTCCTAATACCGACCCCTGGGGGAACCCACTGCATACTTCCCTCCAGTCAGAAAAACATCCCTCAGCACTGCTCACTGCCTCCTCTCCCTTAGCCAATTATACTCAAATTACCATCAGCCCTTTAATTCCCTGTGCTTCTATTTTCCGAGTATGTCTCTTATGTGGTACTTTATCAAATGCCTTTTGAAAGTCCATATATACAACATCTACTGCACTACCTTCATCAACCCTCTGTTACTTCATCAAAGAACTTAATCAGGTTAGTCAGACACGATTTACCTTTAACAAATCCATACTGGCTGCCCCTTATTAACCCATGCTTCTCCAAGTGAGAATTAATTTTGTCCTTGACAATGGCCTCCAGTCGTTCACCCATTACTGACATTAGACTGATTGGCCTGTAGTTACCAGGTTTATCCCTCTCCTCTTTTTTAAACAGGGGTGTAACATTTGCAATCCTCCAGTCCTCTGGCCCCACTCCCATATATCTGAGGGAGATTGAAAGATTGTGGTCGGAGCTTCTGCTATCTCCACCCTAGCTTCCCTCAGCAACCTAGGATGCATCGCATCTGGACCGGGTGACTTGTTAACTTTGAGTGATGACAACCTATTTAGCACCTCCATTCTATCCATTTTTATCCAATTTATCTACTCCCCCCTCCTCTACTGCGACATTAACTTCATCCTCTTCTTTTGTGGAGACAGATGCTAAGTACTCATTCAGTACCTCAGCCACGCCCTCTGCCTCCGTATGATGAGCTCATATTTGGTCCCTAATCGGCCCCACCATTCCTTTAACTATCCTTTTACTTTTCATACGTTTATAAAAGATTTTTGGGTTCCCTTTTACATTACCCACTAATCTTTTCTCGTATTCTCTCCCTTGTGTCAGCTGTGTCTCAGTGGGTAGCACACTCGCCTCTGAGTCAGAAGGTTGTGGGTTCTAGTCCCACTCCAGAGACTTGAGCACATAAAGCTAGGCTGACACTGCAGTGCAGTGCTGAGGGAGTGCTGCACTGTCAGAGGTGCTGTCTTTCTGATGAGACTTTAAACTGAGGCTCTGTCTGCTCTCTCAGGTGGATGTAAAAGATCCCATGGCACTCATTTGAAGAAGAGTAGGGGAGTTATCCCCGGTGTCCTGGCCAATATTTATCCCTCAATCAACATAACAAAAACAGATAATCTGGTTATTATCACAGTGCTGTTTGTGGGAGCTTGCTGTGTACAAATTGGCTGCCGTGTTTCCCACATTACAACAGTGACTCCACTCCAAAGTACTTCATTGGCTGTAAAGAGCTTTGAGACGTCCGGTGGTTGTGAAAGGCGCTATATAAATGCAAGTCTTTCTTTCATATATCCTTTTTCAATTTCCCCCCACTCTCTGTATTCTCCTGGTTTTTGACCGTATTCTGTACCTGACATTTGTCGTAAACCTCCTTTTTCTGTTTTATTGTAACCTCTACATCCTTTGTCATCCAGGGAGCTTGAGCTTTGGACGCCCCATCTTTCCTCTTTATGGGAATATGCTTGGTTTGTACCCAGTGTCAAATTTTGTTTTATAATGTGAAGTGTGTTGGGACATTTTACTACATTAAAGATGTTATATAAATACAAGTTGTTGTTATTGTCTGAAACTAACAAATTCCACAGAGAAACAGTATTTTTACTCCCAAATATTAAATATTTTGTTCCACAAAGTTTATCTGCTTTTATTCATGAATTTTAAAAGTCTGTATTAAAACCTGAGCCAGTGTGTTGTGAGGCAAAGAGCCTTGTGTCCAATAAGGGGAATAAAGGCCCACAGCCTCCCCTGGCCCCTGGCCCTGAACAAGGGACTGGAGAAACTTGCTGCCCTGCGGATCAGACAATCAGCCGGCGCTAGTCCCGCCCCTCGGGCTCCCCGATTGGTTGGAGGACCCACCGCCCATTCGGTCCTCCAGCCCTGTCCTACACTTCCTATTGGTCCGGAGCTCCCGTCAATCACCCGGGCAGTGTGAGCTGAGCATGCGCGGACCTTGCCAGCAGCTGCTGACACATCAGGTGAGAGAGCTCAGGGAGCGGGTTCATGAACCCCGGGGGGACGCGGGACGCTCACACCCCGAGCTCAGGGAGCGGGTTCATGAACCCCGGGGGGACGCGGGCCGCTCACACCCCGAGCGGGTTCATGAACCCCGGGGGGACGCGGGCCGCTCACACCCCAAGCTCAGGGAGCGGGTTCATGAACCCCGGGGGGACGCGGGCCGCTCACACCCCGAGCGGGTTCATGAACCCCGGGGGGACGCGGCCCGCTCACACCCCAAGCTCAGGGAGCGGGTTCATGAATCCCGGGGGGACGCGGGCTGCTCACACCCCGAGCTCAGGGAGCGGGTTCATGAACCCCGGGGGGACGCGGGCCGCTCACACCCCGAGCTCAGGGAGCGGGTTCATGAACCCCGGGGGGGCGGGGGCCGCTCACACCCCGAGCTTAGGGAGCGGGTTCATGAACCCCGGGGGGGCGGGGGCCGCTCACACCCCGAGCTCAGGGAGCGGGTTCATGAACCCCGGGGGGGCGCGGGCCGCTCACACCCCGAGCTCAGGGAGCGGGTTCATGAACCCCGGGGGGACGCGGGCCGCTCACACCCTGAGCTCAGGGAGCGGGTTCATGAACCCCGGGGGGACGCGGTCCGCTCACACCCCAGCTGCTCACGGGGAATGCCAGTGCAGAGGGCCCAGTGCAGAAGGCCCAGGGTGGAAGACCCAGAGGAGAGTGTCCTAGGCGGCAGGCCCAGCATGGAGGACCCCAGGCGGGGGGCCTAGGGCGGAGCGGCTGGTCGCCAGAAGCGGAGTCGGGAGATGCTGTGGGTGAGCATGCTGCACGGTTTCTAAAGTTGAAGAACAGTCTCGGGCCCGAATGAGTTCCAGCGGCCCGTCTGTGCTCCGTTTGGTGGCAGCTGTGAGGCTTTCTCTCAGTGACAGGGGTCGGTTTGTGCGCTGCCATTTTGGTGGAGGAAAGACAGACTGTTCCCATCTATAGTATGGTGCTTGAGCGGCCATAAGATGGGAAAAGAGAATGGAATAAAAGTGAAAAAGGAAAATAAAAGGAAGATAAAAGGCAAAACAAAGTAATATTGGCAAGGAATAATGAATGTCTTGATGGCTGGGTCCTGTGAGTGATAACAGCAAGAAGATGGAAATTTGAGAAGTTGTTTTCTTCTTTTATGGGATTTGAGAAAGTGGTCGGCTTTACTGTGGAAAAGTTGAAGACTGTGGACAAGGATCATATGGTTAGATAACACCAAGTGAAAACGAGGAGTTATTAGAGTACCAATAGGACTGGCGTAGAACTGGTATTTACTTGTTTTGTTGAAGAAGTTTTGGGTTTCTGGTTAAAAGTAGTTTACTTGAAGTTTTAATTGATTTCTGATATGGTTATGGGACTTTGTATATTGTGGTGTTATTTAGTGTTAAAGCCTTCCACAATGTACGAACGAACGCTCAAGTGAACGCACGCATGTGGATACAAATATATGCACGCACACACGCATACACAATGGATCTTACGTTCGACCGAATGAAGAGCCCTCGCTCCCCAGGATGAAGGCCGGCATCCTATTGGGTGAGCGTGAGGCCTGTCTGGATGGATGAACGAACGCTCGCACGCAGGTAGACATGCACAATGGAATTTACGCTTGAGCGAACGAACGAACGGAGGAATGAATGACTGAATGATTGAGCGATGCCAGTAGGACTGCTGTATACGGGTTCTTTCTTTTCTTGGTTTATTAAATAGTGGCAGTTTGTACTGTAAACATTATTGATTTACCTGTAAAAATTTATTATTGTATTTATATTGTTGACCATGAAGCTGTTTTGAGGCTTTATCCTTTTAATTGTAGTCAATAGAAACATAGGAGCAGGAGTAGGCCATTCGGCCCTTCTCCGCGATCATGGCTGATCATCCAAACCCTAGCACCCGGTCCCTACACCGACAGCCATCCCACCCAAGCCCTATCCCCGTAACCCCGTAACCCCACGTATTTAATCCCCCCAAACACTAAGGGTCAATTTTTATCATGGCCAATCAACCTAACCCGCACATCTTTGGACTGTGGGAGGAAACCGGAGCACCCGGAGGAAACCCACGCAAACACGGGGAGAATGTGCAAACTCCACACAGACAGTCACCCGAGGCCGGATTTGAACCCGGGTCCCTGGCGCTGTGAGGCAACAGTGCTAACCACTATGCCACCGTGCTGTCAATGAATGTAATGGATTTATTATGTAATTGATGAGTTGTATAAGTACTGTTGTACTTGAATGTTAAAATGAAAAAATAAACCCCGGGGGGACGCGGGCTTCACACACCCCGAGTGCGGCCCCAGGCCCGATTATAAGAGCAGTGAACATTCTCCGCCCCCACCCGCGGGTTCCCGTTTCACTCCGGCCCGAATCTCAACAAAGCGCCAAACTCCGGGACAGACAGGAAGTGAGTCAGGGAGCGTCTGTAAATGTAGGAGAAATGGAGATTGATCAGGGAGCGTCTGTAAATGGAGGAGAAATGATGACTGGTCAGGGAGCGTCTGTAAATGAAGGAGAAATGGTGACTGGTCAGGGAGCGTGTGTAAATGGAGGAGAAATGGTGACTGGTCAGGGAGCATCTGTAAATGGAGGAGAAATGGAGGCTGGTCAGGGAGCGTCTGTAAATGAAGGAGAAATGGAGACTGGTCAGGGAGCATCTGTAAATGGTGAAGAAATGGTGGCTGGTCAGGGAGCGTCTGTAAATGGAGGAGAAATCATTCAGCATTTTTTGGGGGTTGATTTGTGTTAACAAATATATCAGTGATTTTAATGAGACTCTTTCTGTGTCCCAGCTCCTGTAAATACTGGCTGGAAAGGGGCCGGACTCTCGGGAGGCTCCACACCGCTGGCTGCTCGTGTGTCAGTGATCTCCCATCAGATTAATGTGCTTCTGCTGTGTGTGTGTTTAATAAAGTGCCCGAAGCCCTCACTGTAACACTCTCATATCCCACCTGCAGTGTAATGTCCGTGCTGTGTGCTTCCTGTCCAATATCCCCCTGATCCCTGGCTCTCCTGTTGCACCAATTCGGTATAATGGGACAAGAAGTGCCAGCTCAAGAGATTCCCAAATCAGGGACGGAATGAAAGGTTCAGACATGTGGAATGTTAATCTTACACAATGTGTGAGATGCTGAGCACCCGCCCAACATTTCACCACCACACCTTTCAAATAGTTTCTTCAATCTCTCTTCTGAAGCCGTGGTTTTGTGACAGAGTCAGGTGAGTGAAAAAACTGGGATTGGAGGAAAATACTATGGGGTTTGTTTTCAGGAGAGGGAGGAGGGAGCGTGTGTGGGACCGGGATTTACAGCTTTAGGAGTAAGAACAAACAATGTTCCACAGAAACTAAAATTGTCTGTTCTGAATTTCTATCCTGTACTTACAATGCTGACTTTTATAAACTCCTTTTACAGGCTGTTGGAAGGGGAGGATTTGCAGACAGGAAACTCAAACCAAACATCACTTCAAGATCTGACAGAGTCACTCGGTTCACAGGACCTGAATAACACTGGCCTTTGAACATAGAATGAGAAATGTTGTAACCAGTTTCACAGCCTGAAAAAACATCACACTGTTCACAGCGGGGAGAAATTGTACACGTGTTCTGTGTGTGAACGAGGCTTCAACTGATCGTCCAACCTGGAGAGACACAAGGACACCCGCACCATGGAGAAACCGTGGAAATGTGGGGACTGTGAGAAGGGATTCAATTACCCATACCAGCTGGAAACTCATCGAAGCAGTCACACTGGGGAGAGGCCGTTCACCTGCACCTTGTGTGGGAAGGGATTCACTCAGTCATCCAACCTGCTGACACACCAGCGAGTTCACACTGGGGAGAGACCGTTCACCTGCACCTTGTGTGGGGAGGGATTCACTCAGTCATCCAACCTGCTGGCACACCAGCGAGTTCACACTGGGGAGAGACCGTTCACCTGCACCTTGTGTGGGGAGGGATTCACTCAGTCATCCAACCTGCTGACACACCAGCATGTTCACAACTGACTGCAGGGGTTGGATTCTGCTGTTATTGCTGCTGTTAATCACATCCAGGCCTGAACCATGTTCATTCTGACGGTTGGGCTTATTTTCTGCTGATGTCAATAACTCCTGTAACTGGGCTGGAGTTTAATATTCTGGCTATATGTTAAATAGATCAGCTTTGTTTTAAACATGTTGTTGTAGATTTTTCTCTTTCCCACCTGAGTGTTTAGCATCACCTGGCTGGAGCTCAGAAAGGACAATCTGGGGGAGGATCGTACGGCGGGAACAGAACTTCAGCCTGGACACAGTCCTTCAGGGCCACACTGAGAGGGGCAAACGGCACTTTAGTCTCTGTCGTCTTCTCGGGTGAATTTCTCACGTGTGTTCAGGATAATATTCTGCAACAATATGTCCTAGAACCAACAAGGGAGCAGGCCATATTAGATTTAGGAATGTACCAGATTTAGTGAACAGCCTCACGGTGAGTGAACATTTATCTAACAGCGATCATAACATGATCGAGTTCCACATTATGTTTGAAAGGGAGAAATGTGAAACAGCTACTAAGATTCTAGTGTTAGTTC
This sequence comes from Somniosus microcephalus, assembly GCF_052327205.1. Classification (NCBI taxonomy): domain Eukaryota; kingdom Metazoa; phylum Chordata; class Chondrichthyes; order Squaliformes; family Somniosidae; genus Somniosus; species Somniosus microcephalus. The sequence continues at coordinate 59,006,283 of NC_140990.1, read as the reverse complement.
AGGGCAACTTCAACAGGATGAGACAGAGATTGTCCACAGTAAACTGGGGAAATCTGTTAATGGGTAAAACAACAGATGATCGGTGGGAGATGTTCAAAAAATAATTTACGGTGATACAGAAGCAGCTTCTACCCCCGAGGGGCAAGAGCTCTACTTACCAAAAAACCCCAGCCATGGACGACTAAAGAGAGAAGGGACAACATCAAACTGAAAGAACAAGTACACAGAAATACAATAAATAGCACAAATCATGGTGATTGGGAGAAATACAAAGAACAACAAAGGGTGACAAAACAGAGAGTAAGAGCTACAAAAAGGGAGTATGAAAAGAAACTTGTAAGGATGATCAAAATCAACACAATTTTTATTACAATTATCTAAGGAAAAAGAGGGTCCGGAGCAATGTGGGCCCCTTGAAAACTGATAATGGTGACATTGTAAATGATAATAAAAAGGTGGACATGTTGAATAATTATTTTGTGTCAGTATTGACAGAGTGGAAGAGGATAGCAGGCCGGACATCCCAAGGAAACTAATATTGAATCAGGGACGGGGCTCACCAAAATAACAGCAATGAAGAAAATAATGGCACTAAAGAGTAACAAATCCCCAGGACCAGATGGTTTCCAAGCCAGGGTTTTAAAGGAAGTAGGTGAGAACATTGCAGATGCCCAAACTATAATCTTCCAAAGTTCTCTCAATTTGGTAACCATTTCATCAGATTTGAAAATTGCGCATGTCACACCGCTATTTCAGAATGGTGAGAGAGGGAAACCAGGGAATTAGAGACCAGTTAGCCGAACATCTGTTGTGGGGAAATTACTAGAGTCTATAATTAAGGATAGAAGAGGTGATTGAAGTAGACAGGGGAATGTCTACGGATGTTATTTATATAGACTTCCAGGAGGCATTTAATAAAGTCCCTTATAAGAGTCTGTTAGCTAAAGTTGAAGCCCATGGAATTGGCTGAGTAGCGGGAGACAGAGAGTGGGGATAATGGGCAGGGACTCTAATTGGCAGGATGTGACTAACGCTGTCCAGCAAGGATCTGTGTTGGGGCCTCAACTATTCACCGTATTTATTAATGACTTAGATGATGGGATAGAAAGCCACATATGCAAGTTGCCGATGACACAAAGATAGGTAGCACTGTAAGCAGTGTAGATGGAAGCATAAAATTAGAGAGATATTAATACATTAAGTGAATGGGCAAAACTGTGGCAAATGGATTTCAATACAGGCAAATGTGAGGTCATCCACTTTGGACCTAAAAATGATAGAACAGAGTACTTTCTAAATGGTGAAAAGCTAGAAACAGTGGAGGTCCAACGAGACTTGGGGATCCAGGTACATAGATCATTAAAATGTCATGAACAGGTACAGAAAATAATCAAAAAGGCTAATGGAATGCTGGCCTTTAAATCTCGAGGACTAGAATACAAGTGGGTAGAAGTTACACTACAGCTATACAAAGCCCTGGTTAGACCACACCTGGAGTACTGTGAGCAGTTCTGGGCACCACACCTTGGGAAGGATATGTTGGCCTTGGGAGGAGTGCAGCGTAGGTTTACCAGAATGATACCCGGACTTCAGGGGTTAAATTACAAGGAGAGATTAAACAAATTAGGGTTGTATTTCCTGCAACTTAGAAGGTTAAGGGTTGATTTGATTGAAGTTTTCAAGATATTAAGGGGAACTGATAGGGAGAATCTATTTCTGCTGGTTGGGGAGTCTAGGACTGGGGGACAGAGTGTAAAAATTAGAGCCAGACCTTTCAGGAGTGAAGTTAGGAAATACTTCTGCACACAAAAGGTGTTAGAAGTTTGGAACCCTCTTCCACAAACAGCAGTTGATGCTAGATCAATGGTTAATTTTAAATCTGGGATTGATAGATTTGTGTTAACCAAAGGTATTAAGGACTATGGGGTAAAGGCGGGTATATGGAGTAAGATCTCACTGAATGGTGGGCAGGCTCGAGGGGCTGAATGGCCTACTCCTGTTCCTATGTTGCCAAGCTCTGGAATTTCATTCCTAAACCTTGCCGCCTCTCTACCACTTTCCTCCTTTAAGATACTCCTTAAAACCTACCTCTTTGACCAAGATTTTGGTTACTTGCCCTAATGTCTCCTTATATGACTCGCTGTCAAATTTTGTTTGAAAATGTTCCTGTGAAGCAACATGGGATGTTTACTATGTTAAAGGCACCATATAAATGTAAGTTATTGTCTGTGACCACTTACACTTTGATACCAAATCGAGGTACCATTTACACTGTGACACCCAATCCAGAGACCACTTACACTGTGACACCAAATCCAGAGACCATTTACACTTTGGCACCAAATCCTGTGACCACTTACACTTTGAGACCAAATCGAGGTACCATTTACACTGTGGCACCAAATCCTGTGATCACTTACACTTTGAGACCAAATCCAGGGACCATTTACACTGTGACACCAAATCCTGTGACCACTTACACTTTGAGACCAAATCGAGATACCATTTACACTGTGGCACCAAATCCAGGGACCACTTACACTGAGGCTATAAATGGGAATCAGAGAGCCTCAGTGTGGAGAATGGTCATGGTTGTGAAACCAGCTCTAGTGAGGGTGAAAGGCGGGTAATGGATGAAGATATGATGGTGGAATCAGATGGTGATTGGTGGGGCCTGATGACAGGTTATTGTCAGAAGCCCTTTTCAGGCAGGCTGATGACTGGATGTAATCTGCACAATACCTGGATCCACCTGTTCTTGTCCAAAATCACAAAGTCTAATGTCCGTGATGTCTATTTCTGTGAGAAATGTCGAGATGTGAAAGAAGGGAGGAAATCAGGCTCGGGCCAGAAAGAAGGTTCCTTGAATGAACAATTCATCAGGCTGTTTTGTGACTCACCTGCGTGAGGTTCAAAAACATGAAATGGAAAAGGACGCATCTCGTGACACTGGCGTTGTCAATAGTGGTTTCTAACCTTAATCACTAATTCCTAACCCTAATATCCTATCGACTACCACCAAGCACTGACCCCAATCCTGACCACTAACCCCAATCCTAACTAATAACCACTAGCCCCAACCACTAACCCCAATCCTAACCAATCAACACTAACCCCAACCACTAACCCCAATCCTAACCAATAACCACTAACCCCAACCACTAACCCCAATCCTAACCAATCAACACTAACCCCAACCACTAACCCCAATCCTAAGCAATAACCACTAGCCCCGACCACTAACCCCAATCCTAACCAATCACCACTAGCCCCAACCACTAACCCCAATCCTAACCAATAACCACTAACCTCAACCACTAACCCCAATCCTAACCAATAACCACTAGCCCCAACCACTAACCCCAATCCTAACCAAAAACCACTAACCCCAACCACTAACCCCAATCCTAACCAATAACCACGAGCCCCAACCACTAACCCCAATCCTAACCAATAACCACGAGCCCCAACCACTGACCCCAATCCTAACCAATAACCACGAGCCCCAACCACTATCCCCCAATCCTAACCAATAACCACGAGCCCCAACCACTAACCCCAATCCTAACCAATAACCAGGAGCCCCAACCACTGACCCCAATCCTAACCAATAACCACGAGCCCCAACCACTAACCCCCAATCCTAACCAATAACCACTAGCCCCAACCACTAACTCCAATCCTAACCAATAACCACAAGCCCCAACCACTAACCCCAATCCTAACCAATAACCACTAACCCCAACCACTAACCCCCAATCCTAACCAATAACCACTAGCCCCAACCACTAACCCCAATCCTAACCAATAACCACGAGCCCCAACCACTAACCCCAATCCTAACCAATAACCACTGGCCCCAACCACTAACCCCAATCCTAACTAATAACCACTGGCCCCAACCACTAACTCCAATCCTAACCAATAACCAGTAGCCCCAACCACTAACTCCAATCCTAACCCATAACCACGAGCCCCAACCACTAACCCCAATCCTAACCAATAACCACTAGCCCCAACCACTAACCCCAATCCTAACCAATAACCACGAGCCCCAACCACTAACCCCAATCCTAACCAATAGCCACTAGCCCCAACCACTAACTCCAATCCTAACCAATAACCACTAGCCCCAACCACTAACTCCAATCCTAACCAATAACCACTGGCCCCAACCACTAACCCCAATCCTAACCAATAACCACGAGCCCCAACCACTAACCCCAATCCTAACCAATAACCACGAGCCCCAACCACTAACCCCAATCCTAACCAATAACCACTAGCCCCAACCACTAACCCCAATCCTAACCAATAACCACGAGCCCCAACCACTAACCCCAATCCTAACCAATAACCACAAGCCCCAACCACTAATCCCAATCCTACACCTTAACCCCAGCCCCAACCACTAACCCCAATCCTAACCAATAACCACTAGCCCCAACCACTAACCCCAATCCTAACCAATAACCACTGGCCCCAACCACTAACCCCAGTCCTAACCAATAACCACTAGCCCCAACCACTAACCCCAATCCTAACCAATAACCACTGGCCCCAACCACTGACCCCAATCCTAACCAATAACCACTAGCCCCAACCACTAATCCCAATCCTACACCTTAACCCCATCCCCTGACCAAGGATTATTGATGGATCAATGGAGGAGCTAAAGACCTGATAAAGGAAGTATTTGAAACAATTATCTCGATTAAAGAAATAGTGCAAGGTATGTTAGTAACAAGAGATTAAATCAAAGAGACCATCAAAATCAGCAATGACAATTACAAAGATCAGAACATTTCTAAGGCTGTCACATGCAGTATGTGTGGAGTTTTTTTTAAATCGGATCCAAGAGATGTTAAATGATACAGAAAATAACAGATTTCAAATCTTATGCAAGATAGTTCTGTAAAGGGGCGGTTCAAAGGAATTTCAGATGAGTGTAAAGTGAGACACTACAGTTCAGTCTATGACACCCACAAGCCGTCTACACAAATGGAACAAGTTTGGGGTTTGATGTGGTAGAAGGTGAACTAGATGAGAACTGAAATAATCCAGAGTAAGAAAAGGCCCAAAAATGGAACAGTCAATAACAGAACATCAATTAGACTCCTCTTATCATGGAGAAATCAAATATTAGACACACTGTGTGTTTGAAACAAAGCTGATTTATTTAATATTTGTCCAGAATATTAATCTCAAGCCCAGTTATTCTAGTTATTAACATCAGCAGAAACAAAGCCCAATTGTCAGAGTGAACATGGTTCAGTCCTGGATGTGATTAACTGCAGCAATAACAGCAGAATCCAACCTCTGCAATCACTGGTGAACTCGCTGGTGTGTCAGCAGAGTGCATGACTGAGTGAATCCCTTCCCACACATGGAGCAGGTGAACTGCCTCGCCCCAGTGTGAACTCGCTGGTGTCTCAGCAGAGTGCATGACTGAGTGAATCCCTTCCCACACACGGAGTGGTGAACGGCCTCTCCCCGGTGTGAGCGCGCCGATGAGTTTCCAGCTTGGATGGATAATTGAATCCCTTCCCACAGTCCCCACATTTCCACGGTTTCTCCGTGGTGTGGGTGTCCTTGTGTCTCTCCAGGTTGGACGATCGGTTGAAGACTCGTCCACACACAGAACACGTGTACGGTTTCTCCCCGCTGTGAACAGTGCGATGTTTATTCAGGTTGTGTAACTGGTTAAAGCTCTTTCCACAGTCAGTGCTCTGGAACACTCTCACTCGGGTGTGTGTGTCTCGGTGCTTTTCCAGTCACACTGATGTTTGAAATCTTTTCCCACAGACAGAACAGACAAACATTCCTCCTTCCACATTCAAAGGCCGATGATATTCAGGTCCTGATGAATGGAGTGACTGTCAGATCTTGATGTGATGTTTGGGTTGAGTTTCCCATCTGTAAATCCTCCCCTTCTAATACCCTGTAAAAGGAGTTTACAAAAGCCATCACTGTAAGTACAGGATAGAAATTCAGAACAGACTATTCTAGTTTCTATGGAACATTCTTTCCTCTCTTGTTCCCCCAAGGCTGTAAATCCCCGTCCCACACACGCTCCCTCCTCCCTGTGCTGAAATCCAAACCCATCGCACCATCTCCAACATTTCTTTCCTCCACTCCCAGTTTTCCCCCTCCCTCTGCTCTGGTTGGGTTCAGTTCTACACCCGCTGTGTGCAGAGTGAGAATAAAATCAATGAGTCAATGATTGTCTCTCCTGGTCACTGGCACCCTGAAGCCCCGCCCACTCTTTGTTCCTGTACCAAGATGGCCACGCATGCGCCGTGCTGCAGGTGGAACTGGTCCGTCTTCGCTCCACCAAGATGGTGGCACGTAAATGATGAGGTGCTTTGATCGAGCAAGTAGGGAGAAACTGTTCACTCTGGCAAGTGGGTCGGTAACCAAAGTTCACAGACTTAAAATAGTTGCTAAAAGAACTAGAGGGAAATGAGGAGAATTGTTTTCACACAGAGGGTTGTTAAGATCTGGAACGCACCATCTGAAAGGATGCTGGAGTCAGGTTCCACAGGAACTTTCAAACAGTAATTGGACATGTACTTGAAGAGGGCTAGTTTGCAGAGTTCTGGGGATAAAGCTGGGGTTTGGGATTAAATTGGACAGCTCTTTCAAAGAGCATAGACACGATGGGCCGAATCACCTCCTTCTGTGCTGTTAGATTCTATGATCAGTGTGAAGACGCTGGTGACTCTTAAGGTTCTTCGAGCTTTTAAAGCTCTTCCCACAGTCAGAACATTTAAAGGGTCTTTCGTCAGTGTGAACAAGCTGGTGTGACAGGAGGGTGGATGACTGAGTGAATCCCTTCCCACACACAGAGCAGGTGAACGCCCTCTCACCAGTGTGGAGGAGCTGGTGTCTCTTCAGCTCCCCAGAGCTTTTAAAGATCTTTCCACAGTCAGAACATTTAAAGGGTCTCTTGTCAGTGTGAACTCGCAGATGTGCGAGCAGGTTGGAGGGCTGAACGAATCCCTTCCCACACACAGAGCAGGTGAGCGGTCTCTCAGTGTGTAGGTTTTGGTGCCTCTTCAGCTCCCCGAAGCTTTTAAAGCTCTTTCCACAGTCAGAACATTTAAAGGGGTTCTCTCCAGTGTGAACAAGCTGATGTGCCAGCAGGTGGGATGATTCAGTGAAACCCTTCCCACATACGGAGCAGATGAACGCCCTCTCCCCAGTGTTAACTCGCTGGTGTCTCTTCAGCTCCCCGAAGCTTTTAAAGCTCTTCCCACAGTCAGAACATTTAAAGGGTCTCTCATCAGTGTGAGCTCGCTGGTGATGCTTCAGATACTGGGGGCTTTTAAAGCTCTTCTCACAGTCAGAACACTGAAATGGTCTCTCATCAGTGTGAACAAGCTGGTGTTGCTTCAGATCCCCGGCGCTTTTAAAGCTCTTCCCACAGTCAGAACATTGAAATGGTCTCTCATCAGTGTGAACAAGCTGGTGTCCCTTCAGATCCCCAGCGCTTTTAAAGCTCTTCCCACAGTTAGGACACTGAAATGGTCTCTCATCAGTGTGAACAAGCTGGTGTTCCTTCAGATCCCTGGCACTTTTAAAGCTCTTCCCACAGTCAGAACACTGAAATGGTCTCTCATCAGTGTGAACAAGCTGGTGTTGCTTCAGTTCCCCGGGGCTTTTAAAGCTCTTCCCACAGTTAGGACACTGAAATGGTCTCTCATCAGTGTGAACAAGCTGGTGTTCCTTCAGATCCCTGGTGCTTTTAAAGCTCTTCCCACAGTCAGAACACTGAAATGGTCTCTCATCAGTGTGAACAAGCTGGTGTCGCTTCAGTTCCCCAGGGCTTTTAAAGCTCTTCCCACAGTCAGAACACTGAAATGGTCTCTCATCAGTGTGAACAAGCTGGTGTCCTTTCAGATCCCCGGAGCTTTTAAAGCTCTTTCCACAGTCAGAACATTGAAATGGTCTCTCATCAGTGTGAACTCGCTGGTGTCCCTTCAGATCCCCAGGGCTTTTAAAGCTCTTCCCACAGTCAGAACACTGAAATGGTATCTCGTTAGTGTGAACAAGCTGGTGTGTTTGCAGGTGGGATGAACAAACAAATCCCTTTCCACACATGGAGCAGGTGAATGGACAGTCCCTGTTGTGACTGCGTCGTTGAACTTCTATTGCAGATGGGGAACTGAATCCCTTCCCGCCGTCCCCACCTTTACCCGGTTTCTCCCCGGTGTGACGGTGCACGTGTCTCACCAGGTCAGGCAATCGGCTGAATCCGCGTTCACACACCGAACACGTGTGCGGTCTGTCATCGCTGTTTTCTCCTTCCATGTGCAAAGGCCGATGATATTCAGGTCCAGATGAATCGAGCAACTCTGTCAGATCTTGACGTGATGTTTGGTCTGAGCTTCCCGCCTGTAACTGCTCCACTTCTATAACCCTGTAAATTGAGATCAGAAAAGGATCAGAGGCAAACTATTGTTTAACTTTCCCCTTTCCGAACCTAGGGGCAGTGAAGCTGATTTTCAGGCCCCAGCTGCTGCACAGGTTGGTTGAAAGGATCAGCAGTAATGGCGGCTGCAATACCCACAAGCCCCAGTGCTCCAGATAGCGATCTGTTGACGCTGAGTCCTGCGCATGTGCTCATGGCCCCCGCTCTCCCTCCTGCTCCACAATCGCCTGTCCCGATCGGTCCGTAACGCGCATGCTCAACGCACAAAACCCCACGGTTGGAACATCGGGCGCACATGCGAAGCCGCAACATCTGGTACACGTGCGCGGCTCAGGTGGGGGCGAGTCGGTGTTTCACCTCAGCCGCCAGGGAGGTGCGCATGCGCAGGTCGACCCAACATTCTTCCTGTCAGCAATCACTCCCTCGTTTTTCTTTAATTAAAAACAGAAAATGTTGGAAATACTCAGCAGGTCAGGCAGCATCAGTGGAGAGAGAAACAGAGTTAACGTTTCAGGTCGAGGACCTGTCGTCGGAACTGCTTGTTCTTTAGTGTCAGCCAGTGGCTCAGTGGGTAGCACTCTCGCCTCCGAGTCAGAAAGTTGTGGGTTCAAGTCCCACTCCAGGGACTTGAGCACCAAAATCTAGGCTGACACTCCAATGCAGTGCTGAGGGAGTGCGGCACTGTCGGAGGTGCCGTCTTTCGGATGAGATGTTAAACTGAGGCCCTGTCTGCTCTCTCAGGTGGATGTAAGAAATCCCATGGCACAATTTCAAGAAAGACTTACATTTATATAGTGCCTTTCATGACCACCAGATGTCTTGAAGTGCTTTACAGCCAATGAAGTACTACAATGAAGTAGTCACTGTTGTAATGTGGGAAAGAGCAGGGCAGTTATCCCCAGTCTCTGAGCCAATGTTTATCTCTCAATCAACATAAAAAGACAGATTATCTGGTCATTATAACATTGCTGTTTGTGGGAGCTTGCTGTGCGCTAATTGACTGCCACATTTCCTACATTATAACAGTGACTACACTTCAAAAGTACTTAATTGGCTGTAAAACACTTTGGGATGTCCAGTGGTGGTGAAAGGCGCTATATAAATGCAAGTCTTTCTTTCTTCACTGGTCTCACCAATGACCTCTTCTGACTGTTGGTTGATTGACATTACAAGAGGATTTGAGTACAGGACTAAAGAAGTCTTACTCCAATTATATAGGGCCTTGGTGAGACCACACCTGGAGTACTGTGTACAATTTTGGTCTCCTTACCTAAGGAAGGATATACTTGCCACAGAGGGAGTGCAATGAAGGTTCATGAGATTGATTCCTGGGATGGCGGGACTGTCGTATGAGAAGCGATTGAGTAAACTAGGCCTGTATTCTCTTGAATTCAGAAGAATGAGAGGAGATCTCATTGAAGCATACAAAATTATTACAGGGCTTGATAGGGTGGATGCTGGGAGAATGTTTCCCTTGGCTGGGGAGTCTAGAACCAGGGGCCACAGCCTCAGGATAAAGGGTCGGCCATTCAGGACTGAGATGAGAAGACATTTCTTCACACAGAGGGTGGTGAATCTTTGGAATTCTCTACCCCAGAGGGCTGTGGAGGCTCAGTCATTGGGTATATTCAAAACAGAAGTCGATAGATTTCTGACCAGTAAGGGCATCAAGGGATATGGCAATAGGGCCGGTGAATGGAGTTGAGGCAGAAGATCAGCCATGATCTCATTTAATGGCGGAGCAGGCTCGAGGGGCCGAATGGCCCACTCCTGCTCCTATGTAAAGAACAAGATGTAATATCTCCAAGTTTGCAGATGACACAAAGCTGAGTGGGTGTGTGTGCTGTGAGGAGGATGCCAAGAAACTCCAGTATGATTTGGACAGGTTGGGTGATTGGGCAGATGCAGTATAATGTGGATAAATGCGAGATTATCCACTTTGGTGGCAAAAACAGGAAGGCAGATTATTATCTGAATGGCAATAGATTGGGAGAAGGGGAAGTGCAATGAGACCTGGGTATCCTTGTGCACCAGTCGCTGAAGGTAAGCATGCAGGTGCAGCAGGCGGTTAAGAAGGCAAATGGTATGTTGGCCTTTGTAGCGAGAAGGTTCGAGTACAGGAACAAGGATGTCTTGCTGCAGTTGTACAGGGCCTTGGAGAGACCACACCTTGAGTATTGTGTGCAGTTTTGGTCGCCTTATCTGAGCAAGGATGTTCTTGCTATGGAGGGAGTGCAGCGAAGATTCACCAGACTGATACCTGGGATGGCAGGAATGACGTATGAGGAGAGATTAACATAGAAACATACATAGAAGATAGGAGCGGGAGTAGGCCATTCGGCCCTTCGAGCCTGCTCCATTTAATGAGGTCATGGCTGATCATCCAAATTCAGTACCCTGTCCCTGCCTTCTCCCCATATCCCTTGATCCATTTAGCCTTAAGAAATATATCCAACTCCTTCTTGAATATATTTAATGAACTGGCCTCCAACGCCCTCTGTGGTAGAGAGTTCCACAGGTTCATGACTCTCTGAGTGAAGAAATTCCTCCTCATTTCAGTCCTAAATGGATTACCCCTTATCCTTAGACTATGACCCCTGGTTCTGGACTCCCCGGCCATCGGAAACATCCTTCCTGCATCTAGTCTGTCCAGGCCTGACAGAATTTTATAGGTTTCGATGAGATCCCCTCTCAATCTTCTAAACTCCAGTGAGTATAAGCCCAATCGACACAATCTCTCCTCATACGTCATTCCTGCCATCCCAGGTATCAGCCTGGTGAATCTTCGCTGCACTCCTTCCATGGCAAGAACGTCCTTCCTCAGATACGGCGACCAAAACTGCACACAATACTCAAGGTGCGATCTCACCAAGGCCCTGTACAACTGCAGCAAGAAATCCTTGTTCCTGTACTCGAACCCTCTTGCTACGAAGGCCAACATACCATTTGCCTTCTTAACCACCTGCTGCACCTGCATGCTTACCTTCAGCGACTAGTGCACAAGAACACCCAGGTCTCTTTGCACTTCCCCTTCTCCCAATCTATTGCCATTCAAATAATCATCTGCCTTTCTGTTTTTGCCATCAAAGTGGATAACCTCACATTTATCTACATTATAGTGCATTTGCCCTGTTTCTGCCCAATCACCCAACCTGTCCAAATCGTACTGGAGTTTCACGACATCCTCCTCACAGCATACCCTCCCACCCAGCTTTGTGTCGTCTGCAAATTTGGAGATATTACATCCAATTCCCTCGTCCAGATCATTAATATATATTGTGAACATGTTTCTATGTTTGACAGCCGAGAGTCCGCGCATGCGCAGGCGGGACGGCGGTTTCGGCCTAGTCCGGCACAGCACACCCTCCCGGTCACCAAGGGTAATAACCGCGCATGCCCAGAGTAGACCAACCCCCTTCCCCCACTCGGAGCTGCGCTTGCACACTCGGATCCTGTCAGACGGAGCCGGTGCAGGGCATTCCGGGGAAAGGCCACTGGGACCCTGAAGCCCGGCCCACTCCCTGTTCCTGTACCAAGATGGCCACGCATGCGCTGTGCTGCAGGTGGAACCGGCCCGTCTTTCCTCCACCAAGATGGCGGCGCGTAATGCAGGCCTATCACCGAGAAAAAGCCTCACCGCTGCTGTCCGGCGGAACACAGACCGGGCCGCTGGATCTCATTCGGGCCTCAGGCCGTTCTCCAACTTTATAAACCCTACAGCGCTGCCTACCCGCAGTTTATTAATCTCCCGACCCCGCTCCTGCCAACCTGCAGCTCCGCCCGTCGACCGCGCGAGGCTTTCTTTGTAAAGTCGGTGAGGGACACGTGACCCGGGTCCACGGCCTGATTGACGGGAGCTTCCGACCAATAGGGAGCGAGCGGGGCGGGGCTGGAGGAGCGAACCGGCGGCGGGTCCTCCAACCAATCGGGGAGCCCGAGGGGCGGGGCTAGCGCTGGCTGATTGTCTGATCCGCAGGGCAGCGAGTTTCTCCAGTCCCTTGTTCAGGGCCCAGAGCCAGGGGAGGCTGTGGGCCTTTATTCCCCTTATTGGACAGAAGGCTCTTTGTCTCACAACACACTGGCTCAGGTTTTAATAGAGGCTTTTTAAATTCATCAATAAAAGCAGATAAACCCCATGCTTCTGTGGCACAAACTTTCTAATATTTTATAGAATCATAGAATGGTTACAGCACAAAGGAGGCCATTCGGCCCCTCGAGCCTGCTCTGCCATTCAATGAGATCATGGCTGATCATCCAAACTCAGTACCCTGTCCCTGCCTTCTCCCCATATCCCTTGATCCTTTTTGCCTTAAGAAATATGTCTAACTCCTTCTTGAATATATTTAATGATACTTATCCAATTCCCTTTTGAAAGCTGTGATTGAATCTGCCTCCACCACCCTTTCAGGCAGTGCATTCCAGATCCTAACCACTCGCTGCGTAAAAAAGTTTTTCCTCATGTCGCCTTTGGTTCTTCTGCCAATCACCTTAAATCTGTGTCCTCTGGTTCTCGACCCTTCCGCCAATGGGAACAGTTTCTCTCTATCTACTCTGTCCAGACCCCTCGTGATTTTGAATACCTCCATCAAATCTCCTCTCAACCTTCTCTGCTCTAAGAAGAACAACCCCAGCTTCTCCAGTCTATCCACGTAACTGAAGTCCCTCATCTCTTATCCCTGGAACCATTCTTGTCAATCTTTTCTGCACCATCTCTAAGGCCTTCACATCCTTCATAAAGTGTGGTGCCCAGAATTGGACACAATACTCCAGTTGAGGCCGAACCAGTGTTTTATAAAGGTTCATCATAATTTCCTTGCTTTTGGACTCTATGCCTCTATTTATAAAGCCCAGGATCCCGTATGCTTTTTTAACCGCTTTCTCAACCTGCCCTGCCACCTTCAATGATTTGTGCACACATACCCCCAGGTCTCTCTGTTCATGCACCCACTTTAGGATTGTACCCTTTAGTTTATATTACCTCTCCTCGTTCTTCCTACCAAAATGTATCACTTCGCACTTTTCTGCGTTAAATTTTATCTGCCACGTGTCCGCCCATTCCACCAGCCTGTCTATGTCCTCTTGAAGTCTATCACTGTCCTCCTCACTGTTCACTATACTTCCAAGTTTTGTGACATCTGCAAATTTTGAAATTGTGCCCTGTATACCCAAGTCTAAGTCATTAATATATATCAAGAAAAGCAGTGGTTGTAGTACCGACCCCTGGGGAACACCACTGTATACCTTACTCCAGTCTGAAAAACAACCGTTCACCACTATTCTCTGTTTTCTGTCACTTAGCCAATTTTGTATCCATGCTGCCACTGTCCCTTTTATTCCATGGGTTTCAACTTTGCTGGCAAGCCTATTATGTGGCACTTTGTCGAACATCTTTTGGAAATCCATGTACACCACATTAACCGCATTACCCTCATCAACCCTCTCTGTTACCTCATCAAAAAACACAATCAGTATCAGAGCGGCCGGGCCCGGCGGACGTACGGCCAGGGCCCCGGCATCAGGAAACCCAGGGTGCAGCGCCTCCCCCATCCGAGCCGCCGCTTCCCGGTTTCTTCAGCTGGTTCCACCAAGGCTGACTCAGGTCAAAGGACAGGAGCCAGGCTCCCAGAATGGCCCGCGGCCCCGGGGAGCATGCGCACTCTCAGCGGGGAAATCAGCGCATTGGATAGAGCGGTTTCTGGGACACGGGGGATTGTGGGTGCTGCGGCTGCCATTAGTCAGCGGCTGTCGGGAAGAGTTTTATTGCAGGCTGACGGAAGGTAGGTCCCTGGCCGCCTGTGTAGGTCTTTTTATTGCTTCAGTTTGAGCTGGAGTGGAGATGGAGTAGAAGCTGCTGGGTTTAACCCCCAGTACTTCTGAGCCCAGGAGGACCCAACAATTTCCAATGTGAGACTGTCAAGGGAGGTGGATTCTGGGGGAGATTAGGTTGCTAAGCAGACACTGTCCCTACAATGTGAAAGAGTATTGTTTTAGGAACAAGTATTTCTGTAGAGGCTTTTAATCCAGTTTACATCTACAGATTTGCTTTAATTCATTCTTGGGATGTGGGCGCCGCTCGCAAGAGCAGCAAATATGGCCAATCCCCAGTTACCCGTTGAGAAGGTGGTGGTGAGTCACCTTCTTGAACTGCTGCAGTCCGTGTGGTGAAGGTACTCCCACAATGTTGTTAGGTAAGGAGTTCGAGGATTTTGACCCAGCAACGATGAATATGTCTAAGTCAGGATGGTGTGTGACTTGGGGGGAACTTGGAGGTGATGGTGCTCCCATGCAACAGCTGCCCTTGTCCTTCTAGGTGGTGGAGGTTGTGGGTTTTGGATGTTCTGTCAAAGTTCATCTCCTTCGCCCCCTCCCCCCTCCCACCTCTCTCCTCCCATAGAGGCTAGAGTCGTGTGTAGGCCCAGACCGGGTGGTGGATTCCCTTCCCTGAGGGACATTAGTGAACCAGTTGGGTTTTTATGACAATCCGGCAGCTTTCATGGTCACTTTTTTCTAGTGCCGGCCCCACAAATGACCAGATTCATTGAGCTCAATTTCACAACCTGGCTTTGGTTTCTTGTGGGTTCTCTCTCACGCTCCCAGTTTTAAATTAATTTTACAGGATAGTAGAAGGGGAGGATTTGCAGATGGTAAGCTCAAACCAAACATCACGCCAAGATCTTACAGAGTCACTCGACTCATCGTATCGGAATATCACCGACCTCTGAACATGGAAGCAAAAAGCACCGTTCACAGCGGGGAGAAACCGTACACGTGTTGTGTGTGTGGACGAGGCTTCAGCCAATCCTTTGGCCTATCGACACACAAGTGCATTCACACTGGGGAGAGGCCGTTCACCTGCTCTGAGTGTGGGAAGGGATTCACTAATTCATCTCACCTACTGAGACACCAGCGAGTTCACACTGGGGAGAGGCCGTTCACCTGCTCGGTGTGTGGGAAGGGATTCACTCAGTCATCCAACCTGCTGAATCATCAGCGCGCTCACACTGATGCGAGACCTTTTAAATGCCTGGACTGTGGGAAGTGCTATAAATGTTCCTGGGAACTGACATACCATCAACGTATTCACACTGACGAGAGACCGTTCAGGTGCTCTCACTGCGGGACTGGGTTCAGGCAGTCATCTGAACTCACTGTCCACCAGCGCACTCACACTGGGGAGAGGCCGTTCACCTGCTCCGTGTGTGGGAAGGGATTCACTCAGTCATCCACCCTGCTGAGATACCAGCGAGTTCACAAGTGACTGCAAGGGTTGGATTCTGCTGTTATTGCTGCTGTTAATCACATCCAGGACTGAACAATGTTCATTCTGACAGTTGGGGTTTGTTTCTGCTGATGTTAATAACCCCTCTAACTGGGCTGGAGTTTAATATTCTGGATATATGTCAAATAAACCAGCTTTGTTTTAAACACATTGTTGTAGATTTTTGTCTTTCCCACCTGAGTGTTTAGCATCACCTGGCTGGAGCTCAGAAAGGACAATCTGGGGGAGGATCGTACGGCGGGAACAGAACTTCAGCCTGGACACAGTCCTTCAGGGCCACACTGAGAGGGGCAAACGGCACTTTGGTCTTTCTCGTCTCTCTTCACTGACAGCAAAGGCTCCGTGCGGGTTAATCTCGAGGCGTGTGAGAAACGTGTCCCAGCCGCTCTCTGCCATGGTTCAGAGCTCCTAGGCACGGAACAGAAGGCTCCTTTAGGAATGTACCCCAGTGCTTTTTTTTTTAATGGCCTTATTAACGTGTGTCGCTACTTTTAGTGATTTGTGTATCTGTATCCCGGGGTCCCTCTGCTCCTCCAGCCCATTTAGACTCTTAGGGGGAAAAATTCGGTGGCGCCCCCTTTGGGTCGCTAACGTCGCCGGGGCTAATTTTAGCCCCCCGAAAAAGTTAGCGCCCCTGCGCATTAAATTCAGTGGTAGCGCCCCAGGCAGGAGGCGGGGTGCTACTGGAAGCGCTCCCCTCCCTCTTGAGGCGCTACTAGTGAATTTCACGGCACTTCGTGCAACAGCGCCACGCCCGTCGGCACATAGCACCGCATCATAGCAGACCTCCCTCCCCGATTAAAGGGGAGGGGCCTAGCACTGCGCACACCGGGGCCCTGCTGGACCAACGGGAGCGAGGTGTCGGATCAGGAGGAGCGCCGGGCTGAGCGATCGCAGCTGACACCCCGAAGAAGAAAGGGGAAGGGGGCAGGTGCTGGCAGTCGGCCAACATAAAAAGTTGCCGCCCGACACCTGCCCTTTAAGTGGCGCCGCCGTGGCTGCAGGAACGACCCCTGACCCTCTTGGACATATCGTCCGGCGATAGGTCAGGGGTCGCAACCCAAGGTTGCAGCCGGGGTGCTGCGCATGGCGATGACGTCATTGCCGGCAGTGCAGTGCCGCGGGGCGCTACCAGCTACCGCCACCGCTGACCTCCCGCTGAATATCGCGGGAGGCACAAAGCAACCCAATTTCACCCCCTTGTCCAAGTAGTGTGTGGCTCCTTATTCTTCCCACCAAAACACACCACCTCACACTGATCTATAGTGAAATTAATTTGCCAATTACACGCCCATTCTGAAATTTATTAATATCTTCTTGCATTTTGTCTTTCTCAGTATTAACTCTACCTCCCAATTTGGTGTTATCGACAAACTTTGAAATTGTACTTCTGATTCCCGAGTCCAAATCGTTTATGAACAGTGATCCCAGCACTGATCCCTGTGGAACACCACTTCCCACCTTTTGCCAGTCTGAGTAGCTACTCCCAACCCCTACTCTCTGTTTCCTGTTTTGTGACAAGCTTGCTATCCATAAACAGTATGTAAGATCGACAAGATGACCGTGTGGAGTGAAGGGCCAGGCAGCAGAATGGATGGAAAGATCGCTACAAAAAACAAATCAGAGGGTTGGAGTTCAGGGAAGTTTGTAGCGACCTTTGTGCATGTGTCACAAATAGATTTTGTTCTATTTTGAATAGAAATACAAAAGCTCTACACGACATGTTAAACTACTAGTTATTTAATCAGGGCTGCAGCTGCTGAAAGGTTGACTGTACTGAGGTTTGTGGCCAGAGCTGGCAGACGTGTTGTTCTGAAGTCTGATGTCTCACACCTGAAGAGTCTGTTTATGTCGTGTTGTAATGACCTTTTTCTGTTGCCTGGTGTCAGAAATAGAAATCAAAGGGAGATGATGCCCCACTCTGTTAATCAACTCTTTGACACATTTCCATTTCTTAATTTACAAAGATCACAACTCCATTAGTGAACAATGGATTGCCAGTCTGCCACTTTTTAGTGAGGCTTGAAAGGATTCGCTGTGAAGCTACACCTGCCCATCTGTCTGTGTGTCACTGTGTTTGGATTTTGTCAGACAACAGTCCTAATATCTCACCTACATCCATTACAATTTTTGAAATGTTAGATTGTACTTGGAAGAAGTTGAGTTTGAATCGGACAATTCTGAAATTGGGAGCTGTTAATGATTTGTTTTTCACATAACTATATAGTGATGTGATCAGTCAAAGCAAATTAAAAGATGCTGCTATTTACTGAACACAACTGAATAATTCTACAAGGATGCTATCGCAGTCTTCCTCAGTATTAACTACAATCCCAATTTAGTGTCATCAGCAAATTTTGAAATTGTACTTCTGATTCCCGAGTCCAAATCATTCATGTAAATGGTGAACAACAGTGGTCCCAGCACTGATCCCCGTGGAACACCACTTCCCACCTTCCGCCCGTCTGAGTAAATATCTTTAACTCATCCCGTCACTATAACTGGACTTGTCTCCATTCCCATGCCAAGGGGATTGCTGTACCAGACGGGAGGGGCAACATTTGGGGATTCCCGATTCTCCACTAATTCCCATTCCCCTTCTTTCTGGTGGATAATGGAGGTGCCACTGTGTGTAATGTGCAAGTCAGTAAGAATCGTCAGCGAGGATTAATCAGCACTTTCTAAATGGAGATGTTAATCAGTGGAACCTTTCAGGCACTGAATTGTAGATTTTATACTAAAGATTAATATACGATTGAAGTAAAAGTTCATAATTTTATTGTAAAATAATTCAGGGACTCTCATCAGAAATTAAGGGGAAAGATCAGACAGCGGTTCTTAAACAAACACTGCAGCCCCGACAAGTCAATCAGTTATATATCCAGAATATTAAACTCCAGCCAAGTTATAGGGTTATTAACATCAGCAGAAACAAACTCCGACTGTCAGAATGAACATGGTTCAGTCCTGGATGTGATTAACAGCAGCAATAACAGCAGAATCCAACCCCTGCACTCACTTGTGAACTCGCTGGTGTCTCAGCATGTGGGAGGACCGAGTGAATCCCTTCTCACACACTGAGCAGGTGAACGGCCTCTCCCCAGTGTGAACTCGCTGGTGTGTCAGCAGGTTGGATGACTGAGTGAATCCCTTCCCACACACGGAGCAGGTGAATGGCATCTCCCCAGTGTGAACTCGCCGGTGTGTCAGCAGGTGGGATGACCGAATGAATCCTTTCCCACACACGGAGCAGGTGAACGGCCTCTCCCCAGTGTGAATGCGATGGTGTCTCAGAAGGTCGGAGGAATTAGTGAATCCCGTCTCACACACGGAGCAGGTGAACGGCCTCTTCCCAGTGTGAATGTGCTGGTGTATCAGCAGGGCGGAGGAATTAGTGAATCCCTTCTCGCACACGGAGCAGGTGAATGGCCTCTCCCCGGTGTGACTGCGTCGATGAATTTCCAGCCGGGACGGGGAGCTGAATCCTTTCCCACAGTCCCCACATTTCCACGGTTTCTCCGTGGTGCAGGTGTCCTTGTGTCTCTCCAGGTTGGACGATCAGTTGAAGCCTCGTCCACACACAGAACACGTGTACGGTTTCTCCCCGCTGTGAATGGTGCGATGTTTTTCAGACTGTGTAACTGGTTAAAGCTCTTTCCACAGTCAGTGCACTGGAACACTCTCACTCGGGTCTATGTCTTGGTACTTTTCCAGTCACACTGATGTTTGAAATCTTTTCCCACTGACAGAACAGGCTAACATTTCTCCTTCCACATTCAAAGGCCGATGATATTCCCTGTAAAAGCAGTTTACAAAAGACATCACTGTAAGTTGAGGATAAAAATGCAGAACAGATCATTCCAGTTTCTATGGAACATTCTTTCCTCTCTTATTACATAGAATTACATAGATTGTACAGCACAGAAACAGGCCATTCGGCCCAACTGGTCCATGCGGTGTTTATGCTCCACACGAGCCTCCTCCCATCTCTCTTCATCTCACCCTATCAGCATCTCCTTCTATTCCTTTCTCCCATGTGTTTATCCAGCTTCCCCTTAAATACATCCCTGCTCTTTGCCTCAACTACTCCCTGTGGCAGCAAGCTCCACATTCTCAGCACTCTCTGGGTGAAGGAGTTTAATCTAAATAGGACTTTCCTGGGCAGCCAATGAACACTGCTGCCTCTTTCGTGCATTTCCTGGCGAGGCAAAACAGTTGATATTTTCTGATCAAAAAGAGCTGAGCTCGGCAGCATTAGTCCTGTTTTGCATCCTTTGGAGACCAGGTGTACGAGCAGAGTGAGCGCAGCCTTCACAGCAACCGCAATAAAATTGTTACAGTTGTGAAGGAACTTTGTGTAACTGCACTGGACCACAAACAAAGTATGTGTGTCGATTATTGTCTGACTGCGCTACTGTGAAGTGCCTTGAGATGTTTTAAAAGCTCTATATAAATACAAGTTGTTGTTGGTGTATAGAGTACTCTGTTTAAATTTAGTGAAATGATCAGTAACCAAGGAAGATCATTTCTTTGTTTGGTTCTGTTAGTTTTCACAGAATCATGGAAACGTACAGCACGAAGGAGGCCATTCGGCCCATCGGGCCTGTGCTGGCTCTTAGAATGAGCACTCGTGCTTAGTCCCACATCCCTGCTTGTTGTCCGTAACCCTGTAAGATCCTCATCCTCAAGTACCCGCCCAGCTCCCTTTTAAACTCATTGATGGAATCAGCTCATGACCTTTTCAGGTACAGCGTTCCAGATCCCAACAACTCTCTGAGTTTTATTCAATTGTTACCACAGTTGCCTTCTGGGAAGGTTTAATAATAAATGCATTTTGCTGTGAAAGCAATTAAAACATTCCTAGTATATAAATAGACAGATGCATCAAAATATTAAAATTGTGGGAGGGAGGGCAGTGCTCGCCAGGGCCCAATAAACAATGGAATTCTTGTTTCCCAACCCAATGCTCAGAAGATGAAGTCCCAGAGCTGCCTCTGGCTTGGTTCCACCTGCCCTATTCTGACAAACTGAGGTGTTGGTCAGTGCCCTGTGATTGCCCTGTGGGCAGAAAATGGCAAATCTAGAAATATGACCAAAATAACACATTTTAACCCCAAAGCTGTAAATCCCCATCCCACACACTCTCCCTCCTCCCTGTGCTGAAATCCAAACCCATCGCACCATCTCCAACATTTCTTTCCTCCACTCCCAGTTTTCCCCCTCCCTCTACTCTGGTTGGGTTCAGTTCTCCACCCGCTGTGTGCAGAGTGAGAATAAAATCAATGAGTCAATGATTGTCTCTCCTGGTCACTGGGACCCTGAAGCCCCGCCCACTGTCTGTTCCTGGCCAAGATGGCCGCGCATGCGCCGTGATCCCGCTCTGTCCAAGATGGCGGCCAGTGACCCCGCTGACCCGGGCGGCCGGGCCTGTCACCGCGGGGCAAACACGGGGCCTGTGGGCTCTTATTCAGGGCCTGAGATCTACACCGGGTGTTTATGCAGCTTTCCAGCCCAGCCGCGGGTCCAATTCCTCCCCGAGCCCACAATCTCCTACCGCCTCCCGGAAACGTATCTTCCTCATCAGCCCAAAGCCTCCACTGGCACTGCACATGCTCAGAGCACCGCCCAGTCTTGCGCCTGCGCACTGAGCTCCGGTAGTCATTGGGGCACATGCTACCGCGCGGGGGATTCTGGGTAAACGCCCCACTATGGAAAGCCCCAATTGTAAATATTTGTTTACCATAAACTGCACTCAGAAATTGGAGGTATATTGTCGCAATTTGAAGATGACGCCAAATTGGGTGATATATATAGCTAATAATTTTGACTGCACAGAAATACAGGAATACATAAACAGGCTTTCAGACTGTGCAGATAAATGGGAAATTCAATATAGTGAAATGTGAGGTGGTTCATTTTGGTGGGAGGAATAAGGAGGCCACCTATTCCTAAGAAGGTAAGAAACTAAATGGAGTAAAGGAGCAAAGAAATCTGGAAATACACACACATAAATTGCTAAAAGCAGTAACGCAAGTTGATAAGGCGTGGAAAGAAAATACTGGGGTTCATTTCTAGAGGAATATAATAACAATGCAGGGAGGTAATGTTAGATTTATATAGAACCTTGGTTAGACCACACTTGAAGTACTGTGGGCAGTTCTGGTCTCCATATAACAGAATTGAAGCACTGAAGAAAGTGCAGAATAGATTTACAAAGGTGTCACCAGAGAGGATGCAACTAGCAAGCAAGATTGAGCAAGCTGGGGCTCTTTACACTGGTAAAGAGAAGACTAAGAGGAGACCTGTTAGAAGTCTTTAAAATTGTGTCAGGGTTCGAAACCGTGGAGAAGGAGAAACTTTCCATTTATCAGTGAGTCTGATAGTAGCTGCATTGTGGTCGTTGTCAGTATTTGAAGAAAACCCTTTAAAATGTGAAGTGTTTGGAAAAAGTAAAAATAAACTCCATTGAAGGCAAACACAATCAGCAGAATTTTTACCTGCATCTTCACCCTTTGATTAATTTGATATATACCCAGAATATTAAACTCCAGCCCAGTTATGGGGGTTATTAATATCAGCAGAAACATACCTCAACTGTCAGAATGAACACGGCTCAGTCCGAGATTTGATTAAGAGCAGCAATAACAGCAGCTTCCAACCCCTGCTGTCACATGTGAACTTGCTGGTGTTTCAGCAGGTTGGATGAACGAGTAATTTGTTTCCCACACACGGAGCAGGTGAACGGCTTCTCCCCTGCCTGAGTGCTTTGGTGTATCTGCAGATTGTTTATGCTTTTGAAGCTCTTCTCACAGTCCAGACCTTTAAAAGGTCTATCACCAGTGTGAACCAGCTGGTCTATCAATGTGCAAACATTGGTGCATGACTGAGTGAATCTCTTCCCACACACTGTCTCTTTAAAAAACGACCTCAACCCCACAGGCAAGCAGAGGCACTCTACTTTTACCCAAAAAACACACAACATAGAGAAGGGTTAATTCTCCGCCCCACTATAACAGTGAACTCTCCGTCCTCTGCCTCCTGCACTGTTCCAATGAAGCTCAACATAAGCTCGAGGAACAACACCTCATCTTTCTATCAGGAACTCTACAGCCTTCCAGACTCAACATTGTGTTCAACAATTTCAGATCATAACCTCTGCCCCAATTTTTTCTGATGGCAGTTGTTGCTAATGATTCTGATATTCCCATTTACACCTCCTCTAGACCCATCTTTTGTTTCTTTACCTGTCCCTTTACCATCTCCTTTTTGCATCCACCAACATCCCTTTTGTCATTTAATCTCTCCTGTCTTCCATCCTATCGCAGGCCTTCCGCTTTGTTCCTTCCTCTCCGCCCCCCCCCCCTTTCCCTGCCTGTACTTGCATAAAACCTGTTACATCTCTGACTTTTTCCACTTCTGACGAAAGTTCATCGACCTGAAACGTTATTAGAATCATAGAAATCACAGAAATTTACGGCACAGAAGGAGGCCATTCGGCCCATTGTGTCTGTGCCGGCTGAAAAAGAGCTACCCAGCCTAATCCCACTGTCCAGCTCTTGGTCCGTAGCCTTGTAGGTTACAGCACCTCAAGTGCATATCGAAATACTTTTTAAATGTGATGAGGGTCTCTGCCTCGACCACCCTTTCAGGCAGTGAGTTCCAGACCCCCACCACCCTCTGAGTGAAAAAAAGTTCTCCTCAACTCCCCTCTAATCCTTCTACTAATTACATTAAATCTATGCTTCCTGCTTATTGACCTCTCTGCTATGGGAAATAGGTCCTTCCTATCCATTCTATCTCGGCCCCTCATACATCACAATTAAGTCTCCCTTCAGCCTCCTCCGTTCCAAAGAAAACAACCGCAGCCTATCCAATCTTTCCTCATCGCTAAAATTCTCCAGTCCTGGCAACACCCTCGTGAATCTCCTCTGTACCCTCTCGAGTGCAATCACATCTTCGTGTAATGTGGTGACCAGAACTGTACTCAGTACTCTAGCTGTGTCCTAACTAGCGTTTTATAGTTTTACGATAACCTCCTTGCTCTTTTGGGACATACAATGACAGGAAGGGAACCTTCCTCCACAAAGCAATGCAGATAATTTAATCAGTGATGCTGCACCATGTATTGTGGATAAAGTCACACTTGCTTATTTAATGGGAACAGGTGCATAAAAGAGTTCAATGATCATGTTAACACCAAAAATTAAAAACACTCAATACAACCCTTCATGTTTGCTGACACAACATAAGCAGCCTTGTAACGTGGCTGGAAACTAAACCCGAGGTTATGAGGATTTCAAACAGCAAGCTGTGAGAGTGACTGGCAATGATGTGACGACATGGGAATTTTGGTTACAGATATCGTGGCCCTGTGGGTGACTAATAACCAAATGTAATGTTGTTAGAAGGAGGAGTGAACACCCACAGGACCACTGACTACTGGCGACCGAACAAGGCAAATTCTATTTTACTACATGGGATTCTGGGAATGTTACCAGAGTTTCAGAGGCTGAATTCTGCAATTCATCCATTTTTTCCTGTGAAAACCATAAAATCGTTTGCTCTAATGTTTTTATATTTAGACAGATGGTACACATTGGCTATTAGCAGCTTTAAGAAGATGCCTGACTTATTGGCATCTAAAGCAAACAGTAGTTTATCTTTTACAATTCCTGGTGGAATATTCTGAATTTTGTTTGTACAAGATCACAGGATAGGTTTGGATGAAGATGGCCCTTCAGCCCATTTAATCTCCTTCTAGAATACCAACATTACCATCTTTCCATTACAGCATCTGTTTCTTAATTACTCCAGTGTCCTGGCATAAACCACCCTGCTGCCAACCCATTTCAGCTGTTGATCACCCTCTGAGTAAAGAAAGATTTCCTGCCGTCTATCCTAAATTTGCTCTTCACACACATGAACCCTGTGCTCTCATGTCCTGCTGCCCAGATGTATCTGAAAGTATTGTTCCAGATTTACTTTCT
Organism: Somniosus microcephalus; assembly: GCF_052327205.1. Classification (NCBI taxonomy): domain Eukaryota; kingdom Metazoa; phylum Chordata; class Chondrichthyes; order Squaliformes; family Somniosidae; genus Somniosus; species Somniosus microcephalus. Next base: position 58,981,583 of record NC_140990.1, on the reverse strand, counting down.
CTATCCAGGCAAGTATTTATTGTAACGTCTGTGTGTAATTAAGACACGGACTGCAGGAGTTGGTGATAACAGGTGTTTACTGAACGGAGACAAAACTGGAACTACTATGCAAGGTTACTGCACAGGCTTATATACAGGGGTGGTCACTACTGGTACTGCAGTATACAGGGGCTGCAGAATATAGTTCCTTCTTCAGGTTACATACACTACAATTCCTCCCCTTTTAGCTAAACAGTACATAACATTCGATTAATAATTAAATAACATATTTACAATTACAGTTGCTATATACATTAGCTGAAGGTAATCAATTATAAATTCAGTCTTTGAGGAGGCTTCCTGATTCTGTCCGGATAACGCCTCTTTGGGGTATCAGGTTCTTCTGGCAAAGTTGATTCGGGATCAACGTCGTTGTTTGGTTCGTCTGCTTCCAATATCACCGATTCTGAGGTAGATGCACTTGGTACTTCGGTTTCATCACCAGGTGTATAGGATCGCGGTGTAGATTTGACGTTTTCCAGTGACTCTAGAATCTGGTCAGCATGGCTTCTTACAATGCTCTCTCCAACATCCACGGTATACGTTAGAGGTCCTTGCCGTGTGCAGATCATTCCTGGCTGCCATTTCTCTGTGCGGTAGTCCCGGGCCAAAACTGGTTGACCTATCTTGAAACTCCTGGTTGGCCTTTCATTCATATTCTGAAACTGCCTGTTCTCCACATCTCTTCTGATGTTTGGCTTAACCAAATCCAAGCGGCATCTTAGTCTTCGATTGAAGAACATCATGGCTGGAGTTTGGTTGGTAACCGCATGTGTCGCATTCCGGTAGGCAAACAAGAAGTTATCCACCTTGTGTTGTAGGGGTATGTCTTCATTACACATTGCCTTGATAGCCTTCTTGAATATTTGAACGAACCTCTCAGCCAATCCATTGGTGGCTGGATGATATGGGGCGGATGTGTAATGCTTAACACCATTGTTCTTTAAGAACCTCCGGAACTCTTCAGACACAAACTGTGGCCCATTGTCAGAGCAAATCTGTTCAGGCAGCCCATTTCTGGCGAATATGGTTCGTAAGACTGTGATAGTTTTTTCTGTGGTGGTTGAGGACATTTTTATTACCTCTGGCCACTTTGAATGTGCATCCACCGCAATTAAAAACATCGAGTCCATAAATGGACCAGCAAAATCAATGTGCACCCTTTGCCATGGAGATGAGGGCCACTCCCATGGATGTAGAGGGGTTTGTGGTGGGGCGTTTTGGACCTTCTGGCATCCTGTACAGCTCTTGGTCATCTCTTCGATTTCTCTATCGATACCCGGCCACCACACAAACGCTCTGGCTAAGTTCTTCATTTTTACCCCTCCCAGATGACCCTCATGAAGCTCATTGAGCACTCTATCCTTCAATTTGGGTGGAATTACTACACTGGATCCACACATCAAGGTTCCTCGGCACAGTGACAGCTGTTCTCTTCTCACCAAGAATGCTGGCAACAGTGGTTCGCCATGTGCTGGCCATCCCTTCACCGTTAAATCATAGAACCTGGAGAGTGTTGGGTCATTTCGTGTTTCCTTTTCTATGTTTGCATTCGTCACAGGTAGACATTCAACTGTGGTTGAGTGGAATATCTCCACAGGATCCACTGCAGGTGCTTCTTCCACCATCGGCAACGGTAGGCGCGACAATCCATCAGCATTCCCATGCTGTTTAGTTCCTTTGTACTCTATGTCATATTGGTGTGCCCCTAGGAAAAGGGACCACCTCTGTAGCCATTGTGCTGTCATTATCGGGACACCCTTCTGAGGGTTGAAAATGGAGACAAGAGGTTGATGATCAGTTAGTAGAGTAAATTTCTGTCCCTGCAGGTAGTGATTGAACTTCTTCACCCCCCACACCAGGCTGAGGGCCTCTCTGTCAAGCTGGGCGTAGTTACGCTCGGCTGAAGTTAATGAGCGTGACGCAAAAGCTATCGGCCTCTCTGAACCATCAAGGAATTTATGTGACAGTACTGCTCCAATGCCGTAGGGAGACGCATCACACGCCAGTCTTATCGGTAGTGATGGGTTGTAGTGAGCCAATACTTCTCTTGAAGTGATCATGTCTTTACACTTCTGAAAGGCCCGCTTACATTCATCGCTCCATTTCCATGCTACTCCAGTTTGCAGTAGGGCGTTCAGTGGGTGCAGAATTGTGGACAAATTCGGCAAAAACTTATGGTAGTAATTCACCAATCCGAGGAATGACCTCAGTTGCGACACATTTTCAGGTGCTGGAGCCTTAACTACCGCTTCAATTTTGTCAGGGGACTTATGTAACCCCTCTTCATCAATCACGTGGCCACAATACGATATCTGTTTCTTAAAAAACTCGCACTTGGGGTGATTGGCTCGTAGCCCATGTTCTCTTAGTCTAGTGAGCACCTGCTCTAGGTTGGCAAGGTGTTCACTGTCATTTTCACCTGTCATTAGGATGTCGTCCAAGTAACACGGAGTCCCCGGAATCCCTTGCAGGACTTGTTCCATCGCTCTTTGCCATATCGCCAGAGCTGATGCTACTCCGAATACCAGTCGATTATACTGGTAAAGACCTTTGTGAGTGTTTATCGTGAGATATTTCCTAGAGGATTCTTCAACCTCCATCTGCAAATATGCTTGTGCTAGGTCAATTTTTGTAAAACGCTTCCCTCCAGATAGTGAGGCGAAAATATCTTCTATCCTCAGAAGAGGATACTGTACTGTGTGAAGGACTGGGTTCACAGTCACCTTGAAGTCCCCACAGATGCGAACCTTCCTTGGCTCCTCAGACTTATTGTTTAATGTTTTCTTCATGACAGGAACAATGGGTGTCGCCCACTCGCTCCAGTCTACCTTAGATAACACGCCTGTATTCTCCAGATTCTCCAGCTCTGCCTCGACGGCTGGGCGAATTGCATATGGTACCGGTCTTGCTTTGAAAAACTTGGGAATTGCATTCTCTTCTATTTTTACCGAGGCGGTTACGCCTTTAAGAGTTCCCAGTCCTTGTTGAAATACCTCTTTAGCGTTAGCTAAGATTTTTGACAATCGTCCAGGTGTGACGTCGTCATCCTTTTTACCAGCCACAGTCAGTGCCTGAATGGAGTGCCAGTCTAAACTTATCTTTCTGATCCATTCACGTCCCAATAACGGTGGTCCACCATCTTGCAGTATGTACAGATACAATTTCTGTATTTCCTTGCCGTTGTATTTGACAGGTACCCTTATTTTCCCTCTGGGGTATACTTTCTGCCCCGTATACGTCTTCAAGACAATGGATGTGTCTTTCAAGGGTATGTGTGAGAATAGCCACTCGTAGTCTCGTCGATTCATGACGGTCAGGGCTGATCCTGTATCCAATTCCATTTTGACTTGGGACCCTGCTATCGTGAGGGTGACCCAAATGATTCGGTGATCCTCTTTTGCAATTACGCTGTGTAGTTTGAGACAGCTTAGTCTCTTGTTCCCGGATTCACTATCGCTCTTCTGGTCTTCGGAACTACTGTCCGTCATCTTTTGTACTTTCCTGTACTGTTCCTTAGTAGCCTTTTTGTTGTCGTTAGTCTTCTTCCCGGACCTGCAAACTTGTGCAATGTGTCCCATCTTTCCGCATTGCCTGCATGTTTTGTCCTTGGACCAGCAGTCCTTCTGGTCATGGGTTGTTCTGCCGCAGCGATAACATTTTTCAAATCCCCATGTCATTTCATGGGTGCCGTATTCCTGTGGCTTTTGCTGTATTTCCGCAGCTCCCCTTGCTGCTTCATACGATACTGCCACGCTGAAAGCCTTATCTAGTGTCAGCTCTTTCTCTGAGAGTAACCTCTTCTGGGTTCCTTCACTCAGGAGTCCACAGACAAATTTGTCCCGTAGGGTATCTGCCAGTCCTGCTTCGAACTGGCAGTGCTTCGATAGCCCGCGTAGTTCCGTAAGGTAATCAGCATTGCTCTCATCTTTATGCTGATTTCTCTTGTGGAATTTAAATCTTTCTGCTATCAGCAGCGGTGTAGGATTTAGGTGTTCCTGTAGGATATCAACAATTTTGTTAAAACTCTTCGCCATCGGTTTGACTGGAGTGATCAGGTTCCGCAATAGGCCGTACGTTCTTGCGCCCATTATGTTTAGTAGTACCAATGCCTTTTTCTCATCGGCTACTTCATTTGCCTTGCAATATACTTCAACTCTTTCCACATACGTGGTCCAGTCTTCTATTGCATTATCAAAGGCAGTGATATTGCCAGTCTTCGGCATCTTGGAGATCTAAGATGGCGCCTCCCGCGCTTTGCCATCTTCCCCGATTGAACAAAATGGTGCCTCCCGTGCTTTGCCTTCTTCCCCGCTGGATTAAGATGGCGCCTCCTGCGCTTTCTGCCTTCCTGCTGCTGCTAGCGCTGTTGCTGGCATTTTTATGCCTTGATAGCGACGCCCTATGGTCTTCGCGCGCTTCCCCCCGCGCTGCTGCCAATGCCGCTCTCCGCGGTCCCCGTGGCAAACTGCAGCTCCTCGCGGCTTTCTGCGCTTCTAATTTCTTTTATTTTAATTACTGTTCCCGTCGTCAGAGCAGACCCTATGGGACACTTCCCTCCCTCTTCTCGGGTCTGTACGCTGCCCGGCTTCGTAGCACCGGCCGCGCCCTGTGTGCTCCACCCTCTCTCTCTCTCTCCTCTTCCCGACAACGCTGCTCGGCCCCGTTGAAAAGCCACCCGATCGAGCTCTAGCCCGCCGCAGCCCAGGAAGGATCAGTGTACTACCTGCCACCAGCCCGATTAGCTGGAACACCATAGACTGGATAACCAAGCCCCGCTCTCGACAGCCTCTCCTGCAAATCTTCTAATTCGATGAATCAGAGGGCGGTTGCCCATGGTCGATGCCCGTTTCTGCTGTTTGTTTTTTTTTCTTCTTTTTTTTGATTTCTTCCTTCTGGCCTCGACCTCCAATAACTTCGCTTCAGGGATGGATCCCCGTGAGGTGGTGCAGAACTGTAGGTAAGTTCGGATCTGTTCATCGCCAGTGTAGCGTCCGTGTGTAATTGAGACACGGACTGCAGGAGTTGGTGATAACAGGTGTTTACTGAATGGAGACAAAACTGGAACTAGTATGCAAGGTTACTACACAGGATTATATACAGGGGTGGTCACTACTGGAACTGCAGTATACAGGGGCTGCAGAATATAGTTCCTTCTTCAGGTTACATACACTACATTTATATACCTCTATTAATGTTGCTTCTAAGACCTGTCTTCTTGAGGTTGAAGAAGAGGACTTGCTTATCAAGTTGTACATCATAACTCTTCCCTTGAACACCATGGATCAGGGTTTGTTGCTTTCTTCTGGATTGCCAGTAAGACCTGGATGGCTCCCATAATATCACAGTGACCAGGACTATATGCAGCATACCAAGTGCAATGTGACCAGGGCAGCTTCGGCATTAGCTCTAGGTATTTGAACTGAACTGATTGGACAATATGACCCAGCATGCTATTTCCTTTGTTTATTGATGAGCCACACCTTTTAGGAATGATGAGTGGTGACTCATCTAACACCCTAAGGTTTGTCTCATCTTCCCACTTGACAAGTTCTATCCCACCCATTTCTATTTTTCCCTAATAAACAGTATCTTGCCTTTTTCTATCTTGAGTTTCATCTGCCAATGGTCATTCTTTGAAAGCTCCCTTTGTAAGATCCTAGTTGCCTTATCTGAATTCACATTCTGTCCTAGCTTGGTGTCATCTCCAAATGTAACTGTTTTATATTATGATTATGATTCCAGGTCACCTTTGTAGACCAAGACCAGGAGGGATTCCCAGCACAGACCCCTGGGGTAACCCACTCAGTATCCTCCCTTTGCAACCTAGCTTCACCTCGACAGTAATCAATCAATATGCATGTTTCACCTTGAAACCTACTGACCTTAGTTTGTAAAGAAGTCCCTCATGCAATACTTTGTCAAAGGCCTTTTGGATGTCCAGGTACACTACACCATTTAATTTGGGATACGCCCCATTTAATTCGGGACGTCACCTCTTTCAAAAGAAGTTGGTTAGGCAAGATCTATCTATTAACGCTGATTCTCACTCCACAGATGCTGCTTGACCTGCTGAGTATTTCCTGTTTTTATTTATAATAGAGAAGGGTGAAGCTGTGTCTGTGCCTTTAACGGCAGCTGCCCAGACACAGGGTGCTGTCCCTTTAAGAATGAGTGATGGGGACAATCCAGATTCCTCTGTCAGGTTTTCTGGGGAGGTTGTCAGGACCCCAGTGCGCAGGCGTGGGACAGGCTCTGCGCAGTCCCTGGGCAGAGCTGCAGGTCGGCGGGAGTGGGGTCGGGAGATTAATAAACTGCGGGTAGGCCACGCCGCAGGGTTTATAAAGGTAGAGAACGGCCTCAGGCTTGAATGAGGTCCAGCAGCCCGGTCTGTGTTCCACCGGACGGCAGCGGTGAGGCTTTTTCTCGATGACAGGCCCGGGTTACGCGCCACCATCTTGGTGGAGGAAAGACAGGCCGGTTCCACCTGCAGCAGGGCACATGCATGGCCATCTTGGTACAGGAACAGACAGTGGGCGGGGCTTCAGGGTCCCAGTGACCAGGAGAGACCATCATTGACTCATTGATTTTATTCTCACTCTGCACACAGCGGGTGTAGAACTGAACCCAGCCAGAGTAGAGAGAGGGGGAAAACTGGGAGTGGGGGACAGAAATGTTGGAGATGGTGCGATGGGTTTGGATTTCAGCACAAGATGGAGGGAGAGTGTGTGGGATGGGGATTTACAGCTCTGGGGGAACAAGAGAGGAAAAAATGTTCCATAGAAACTAGAATTGTCTGTTCTGAATTTTAATCCTGTACTTACAATGATGTCTTTTGTAAACTCCTTTTACAGGGTATTAGAAGGTGAGGATTTGCAGATGGGAAACTCAAACCAAACATCACATCAACATCTGACAGAGTCACTCCATTCATCAGGACCTGAATATCATCGGCCTTTGAATGTGGAAGGAGAAATATTTGTCTGTTCTGTCTGTGGGAAAAGATTCCAAACATCAGTGTGACTGGAAAAGCACCGAGACACACACAGCTGAGTGAGAGTGTTCCAGTGCACTGACTGTGGAAAGAGCTTTAACCAGTTACACAGCCTGAAAAAACATCGCACCATTCACAGCAGGGAGAAACCGTACACGTGTTCTGTGTGTGGACGAGGCTTCAACTGATCGCCCAACCTGGAGAGACACAAGGACACCCACACCATGGAGAAACCCTGGAAATGTGAGGATTGTGGGAAGGGATTTAATTACCCATCCCAGCTAGAAACTCATCAATGCTGTCACACTGGGGAGAGACTGTTCACTTGCTCCGTGTGTGGGAAGGGTTTCACTCACTCATCTGCTCTCCGATCACACCAGCGAGTTCACAGTGATGAGAGACCTTTTAAATGCGCTGATTGTGGGAACTGCTTTAAAAGTTCTGAGGGACTAATTCAACATCAGCGAGTTCACACTGATGAGAGACCGTTCAGTTGCTCTCACTGTGGGAAGAGGTTCAGGCATTCATGCAACCTCATTGTACACCAGCGAGTTCACACTGAGGAGTGGCCGTTCACCTGCTCCATGTGTGGGAAGGGATTCATTTGTTCTTCCCAACATCTGAGACACCAGCGAGTTCACACTGGGGAGAGGGCGTTCACCTGCTCCGTGTGTGGGAAGGGATTCACTCAGTCATCCCACCTCACTGTACACCAGCGAGTTCACACTGGGGAGAGTCCATTCACCTGCTCTGTGTGTGGGAAGGGATTCATTAAATCATTTCACCAGCTGAGACACCAGCGAGTTCACACTGGGGAGAGTCTGTTCACCTGCTCCATGTGTGGGAAGGGATTCACTCAGTCATCCAACCTGCAGACACACCAGCGAGTTCACGACCGACTGCAGGGGTTGGATTCTGCTGTTATTGCTGCTGTTAAACACATCCAGGACTGAACCATGTTCATTCTGGCAGTCCGGGTTTGTTTCTGCTGATGTTAATAACCCTATAACTGGGCTGGAGTTTAATATTTTGATATGTCAAATAAATCAGCTTTGTATCAGACACATAGTTCTGTCGAGTCCTTGATTTCTCCAAGATAAGAGGAGACTAATTGATGTCCTGTTACCGACTGCTCCATTTTTGGGCCTTTTCTCCTTTCTAACTCTAGATTATTTCAGTTCTCATACCTTCGGTTACTCTCATGGACAAGTCCCAGCTCCCCATACATTCCAGAGTGCCTCTCCTAGCCTTGGTATCCAGGGAAGGTATCGGTAACACGCCCGGGATTACTAAACACAAACCCTGTCTGTTAATCCCTTTCAGCTACTGGACTAAGTGTGTGCCCCACAGCATCTCTCTCACCTTCGATGTGTGAATAGAGCATCACGCCTGCAAACCTGGTTTTAAATTTAATTCCACTCAGAAAATATATTTCACAAATAAACACATCACGTCAAATAATGGACAAAAAGCCAGAGAGGCAATGAAACATTTTTCACTCAGTGAGTTGTTGTGATCTGGAATGCACTGTCTGAAAGGGGGTGGATGCAGATTCAATAGTAACTTTCAAAAGGGAATTGGATCTGCTTAAAGGAAAAGTTTGTGGGGCTGTGGGGACAGGCCCGGGGAGTGAGACTAATTGGCAGCTCTTTCAAAGATGATCACGGCCCTATAAGGCAGCTCTATATTCACAGGAGAAAGGCTGATATCTAACTCCCCGAGAGTAGAGAAAGATCCCAACTCTCTGAAAACTCCTTGAATGCTTTCTAAAAGTCTTTCACATGCTGAATTTCGATTAGGGTACTGAATTTGAATGATCAGCCATGATCTCATTGAATGGCGGAGCAGGCTCAAAGGGCCGAATGGCCTACTCCTGCTCCTATCTTCTATGTTTCCTTCTTTTGAAATTCCACTGCCATGTGCCGGGGGTGCAGGCAGTGCTGGGCACAGAGGGAGCAGCAAACTGGGTTCAGAGAGGGCACAGTGGGCCTGCCCTTGACCTGGGCTTTCCGTTGAGCATGTGCTGGGGCCCAGTGGGATTTCACTGGTCCGGGGCATTTCTGAGTGTGTCACAGGAACATTAGGAACAGGAGGAGGCCATTCAGCCCCTCGAGCCTGCTCCACCATTCAATTAGATCAGGGCTGACCCGTATCTTAACTCCATTTACCCGCCTTTATTCCACATCCCTTGGAACAATTACCTCACAAAAATCGATCATCTCAGTCTTGAAAGCTCCAATCGACCCCCAGCATCCACAGCCTTTTGGGGGAGAGAGTTCCACATTTCTACTACCCTGTGTGTGAAAAAGTGCCGTCTGATGTCACCCCTGAATGGCCGAGCTCTAATTTTAAGATTCTGGCCTCTTGTTCTTGATTCCAGCACCAGAGGAATCCTCCATGGCCTCCCCTCTCCTTATCTCTGTAAACTCCTCCAGCCCTACAACCTCTGAGATCTCTGCACTCCTCCAATTCTGGCCTCTTGCACATCCCCGATTTTAATCGCTCCACCATTGGTGGCCGTGCCTTCAGCTGTCGAGGTTCTAAGCTCTGGAATTCCCTCCCGAAACCTCTCCGCCTCTCTACCTCTCGTTCCTCCTTTAAGACATTCCTTAAAACCTACCTCTGTGAACAAGCTTTTGGTCATCGGCCCGAATATCTCCTCATGTGGCTCAGAGTCACATTTAGTTTGCTAACGCTACAGTGAAGCACCTTGGGATGTTTTATTATGTTAAAGGCGCTATCTAAATGCAAGTTGTTGTTACTCTCCAACTCCCCTCACCCCAATTCCTCTTTCACCCCTACTCTCCAACCCCCCTCCCCAACTCCTCTTTCACCCCTACTCTCCAACCCCTCTCACCCCAACTCCTCTTTCATCCACCTTATTGCATTCGTAATAAGGTGGATGAATTAGCAGCGCAAAAAGAGGTAAATGAATATGATATGATTGGAATTACAGATACAAGGCTCCAGGGGGACCAAGGCTGGGAACTCAGTATCCAGGGGTATTCGATATTCAGGAAAGATAGGCAAAAAGGAAAGGGAGGTGGGGTAGCATTACTGGTTAAAGATTGTAATGAAGGATATTAGCTCTGATGATGTGGAATCTGTATGGGTAGTATTGAGAAATACTAAGGGGGAAAAAACATTAGTGGGAGTGGTATATAGACCTCCCAACAGTAAGTCGGAGGTTGGGGATGGCATTAAAAGGGAAATTAAAGAAGCATGCAATAAGGGCATAGCAGTCATCATGGGTGACTTTAATCTACATATAGATTGGGCCAACCAAATTAGTAACAATACTGTGGAGGAGGAATTCCTGGAGTGTTTACGGGATGGTTTCCTGGACCAATATGTCGAGGAACCAACCAGAGATCAGGCCATCTTAAACTGGGTATTATGCAACGACAAAGGATTAATTAGCAATCTTGTTGTACGAGGCCCCTTGGGTCTGAGCGATCATAATATGATCGAATTCTTCATTAAGATGGACAATGAAGTAGTTGACTCAGAGACTAGGGTCCTCAATTTAAATAAAGGAAACTATGATGGTCTGAGGAGCGAGCTGGGTAGGATTGATTGGGGAATGGCACTCAAAGGGTTGACAGTGGATAGGCAATGGCAAACATTCAAAGACTGAATGGATGAGCAACAGAATTTGTTCGTCCCAGTTTGGCATAAAAATAAAACAAAAAAGGTGACTCAACCGTGGCTAACAAGGGAAATTAGGGATAGCATAAGATCCAAGGAGACGACATATAAATTGGCCAGAAAAAGCAATAATCCTGAGGATTGGGAGCAGTTTAGGATTCAACAAAGGAGGACAAAGGGATTAATTAAGAAAGGGAAAATAGAATATGAGAGTAAGCTTTCAGGGAACATAAAAACTGACTGTAAAAGCTTTTATAGATATGTGAAGAGAAAAAGGTTGGTGAAGTCAAGCGTAGGTCCCTTACAGTCAGAATCAGGGGAATTTATAATGGGAAACAAAGAAATGGTGGACCAACTAAATTCATACTTTGGTTCTGTCTTCACAAAGGAGGACACAAATAACCTCCCAGAGATGCCGGGGAACATAGGGCCTGATGAAAGGGTAGAACTGAAAGAAATCAGTATTTGTAGGGAAATGGTGTTAGGAAAATTGATGGGACTAAAGGCCGATAAATCCCCAGGGCCTGATAATCTACATCCCAGGGTCCTTAAGGAAGTGGCCCTGGAAATAGTAGATGCATTGCTGGTCATCTTCCAGAACTCGATAGACTCTGGAACGGTACCCATGGATTGGAGGGTAGCTAATGTTACCCCACTATTCAAAAAAAGGTGGTCGAGAAAAAGCGGGGAATTATAGACCGGTAAGCCTGACATCGGTAGTGGGGAAAATGCTAGAATCTATTATAAAAGATGTAATAGCAGAGCACTTGGTAAGCAGTGACAGGATTGGACAAAGTCAACATGGATTTACAAAAGGTAAATCATGCTTGACTAATCTACTGGAATTTTTTGAGGATGTAACTGGTAAAATAGATAAGGGAGAACCAGTGGATGTGGTGTATTTGAACTTTCAGAAGGCTTTCGATAAGGTCCCACATAAGAAATTAGCGTGCAAAATTAAGGCACATGGGATTGGGGGCAAGGTATTGACTTGGATAGAGAACTGGTTGGCGGACAGAAAGCAAAGAGTTGGAATAAATGGGTCATTTTCCGAGTGGCAGGCAGTGACTAGTGGGGTACCGCAAGGATCGGTCCTAGGACCCCAGCTGTTCACAATATATATTAATGATCTGGACGAGGGAATTGGATGTAATATCTCCAAATTTGCAGATGACACAAAGCTGGGTGGGAGGGTAAGCTGTGAGGAGGATGTCGTGAAACTCCAGTACGATTTGGACAGATTGGGTGATTGGGCAGAAACATGGCAAATGCACTATATTTTGGATAAATGTGAGGTTATCCACTTTGGTGGCAAAAACAGGAAGGCAGATTATTATTTGAATGGCAATAGATTGGGAGAAGGGGAAGTGCAAAGAGACCTGGGTGTTCTTGTGCACCAGTCACTGAAGGTAAGCATGCAGGTGCAGCAGACGGTAAAGAAGGCATATGGTTTGATGGCCTTCGTAGCAAGAGGGTTCGAGTACAGGAACAAGGATGTCTTGCTACAGTTGTACAGGGCCTTGGTGAGACCGCACCTTGAGTATTGTGTGCAGTTTTGGTCGCCTTACCTGAGGAAGGACGTTCTTGCCATGGAAGGAGTGCAGCGAAGATTCACCAGGCTGATACCTGGGATGGCAGGAATGACGTATGAGGAGAGATTGTGTCGATTGGGCTTATACTCACTGGAGTTTAGAAGATTGAGAGGGGATCTCATCGAAACTTATAAAATTCTGTCAGGCCTGGACAGACTAGATGCAGGAAGGATGTTTATGATGGCCGGGGAGTCCAGAACCAGGGGTCATAGTCTAAGGATAAGGGGTAAGCCACTTAGGACTGAAATGAGGAGGAATTTCTTCACCCAGAGAGTGGTGAACCTGTGGAATTCTCTGCCACAGAGGGTGGTGGAGGCCAGTTCATTAAATATATTCAAAAAAGAGTTGGATATATTTCTTAAGGCTAAAGGGACCAAGGGATATGGGGAGAAGGCAGGGACAGGGTACTGAATTTGGATGATCAGCCATGATCTCATTGAATGGTGGAGCAGGCTCGAAGGGCCGAATGGCCTACTCCTGCTCCTATCTTCTATGTTTCTATGTTTCTATGTTTCTCCCTCCCCCTGTTTTTCCCTCCTTTCCGGTACCAGAACGGAGTCAGTCTGACATCGGGAGGTCGGGTGCCCATCGTTCCGAAGCGAGCCCGGGGTTGCTCATTGTGAACGCGGCGGGCCTTTGGAACCGATTTGCCGGGCGGCAGACGAACGCCTTTCGCTGCGGTGGGGGGGGGGGGGAGAGAGACGCCGCCGCTCACCTGCTCTCTTCCCCCGGGCTTTCGGGCTGCACGGGGAAGAGAGAGAGAGAGACTGGGGGGGAGAGTGAGACGCCGAGGGCCTTCAGCAGACTCGACAGGTTCCGGGAGAGAGAGACGCTGCCGCTCAGCTGCTCGCTTCCCTCTTCCCCCGGGCTTTCAGGCTGCGTGGGGAAGAAAGAGAGAGAGACTGGGTGGGGGGGAGAGTGAGACGCCGAGGGCCTTTAGCAGGCTCGACAGTTTCCGGGTGCGTCGGGAATCCGCTGAACTCGAGGCCCAGGCTTCCCACACTGCTAGGCCGCGGCTCTGCGCTTCCACTACAATAAAGAGAGATTCCTAAATATCAACGTTCAGGTTTTTAAGCACCCCATAGCTAAGAAGACAACTGCACAAAATAACCTAACGGGGTACACACAGAAAGTGGGAAAAATAAACACACAGAAAGTGGGGAAAAAAATCATTAGGAATCAAGATGGCGGACACTCACCTCAGTTGAGAATGATTAGGCCCGCCCACACACGCACAGATTGGTCAACCATCAGGTCACTGAAGTGTAGGATTGGTCAATCATCACGTCACTCAACTGCAGGATTGTCCGCCCGCACACGCAATGAACCCGCCCCCGTGACGCAGCAATTGGTCAACTGTCAGGTCGCTCGACTGTATGATTGGTCAACCTTCACGTCACTCGATGCTAATGAGCAGATAATGAGCGGAATTTTGAACGTGTTTTCGATACCGTCGGCACAATTTTTGTCTCACCGAAAAGTAGATATGCTTATGACCGTTCCAGAATCGTAAGCTTTCTTTTGATGTAACACACGTGTAGGTACGCTCTATAATTTTTGAGTGTATAGAGGACAGACAGACAGACAGACAGAAGAGCAATTATATATATATAGATAGACTAGCTGGCGGTGCCCGGCGGTGCCGAAGCTTTTTTGAGGGCATGTTGTTGTTGGAAGAAAGAGAGAGAGCGACTGGGGGGAAGAGAGAGAGGGAGCGACTGGGAGGAAGAGAGAGAGGGAACGACTGGGGGGAAGAGAGAGAGGGAGCGGCTGGGGGGAAGAGAGAGAGGGAGCGACTGGGGCGAAGAGAGAGAGAGAGAGCAACTGGGGGAAGAGAGAGAGAGAGCAACTGGGGGGAAGAGAGAGAGAGCGACTGGGGGGAAGAGAGAGAGAGAGCGACTGGGGGGAAGAGAGAGAGAGAGCGACTGGGGGGAAGAGAGAGAGCGAGCGACTGGGGGGAAGAGAGAGAGCGAGCGACTGGGGGGAAGAGAGAGAGCCAGCAACGGGGGGAAGAGAGAGAGCGAGCGACTGGGGGGAAGAGAGAGAGAGAGCGACTGGGGGGATGAGAGAGAGCGAGCGGCTGGGGGGAAGAGAGAGAGCGAGCGACTGGGGGGAAGAGAGAGAGCGAGCGACTGGAGGGAAGAGAGAGAGCGAGCGACTGGGGGGAAGAGAGAGAGCGAGCGACTGGGGGGAAGAGAGAGAGTGACGGGGGGAAGAGAGAGCACGACTGGGGGGAAGAGAGAGCACGACTGGGGGGAAGAGAGAGAGCGACTGGGGAGGGGGAAGGGAAAGGGGGGAAAGAGAAAGGGAAAGGGGTGGAAAGGGGGGGAAAGGGGGGTGGGGAGGGGGGATGGGGAGGGGGGAAAGGGGTTGGGGAGGGGGGAAAGGGGGGTGCGGAGGGGGGAAAGGGGGGTGGGGAGGGTGGGGGAAGGGGGTTGGGGAGGGGGGAAAGTGGGGTGGGGAGGGGGGAAAGGGGGGTGGGGAGGGTGGGGGAAGGGGGTTGGGGAGGGGGGAAAGGGGGGTGGGGAGGGGGGAAAGGGGGGTGGGGAGGGGGGAAAGTGGGGTGGGGAGGGGGGAAAGGGGGGTGGGGAGGGGGGAAGGGGGGTAGGGAGGGGGGAAAGGGGGGTGGGGGAAAGGGGGGTGGGGAGGAAAAGTGAGGTGGGGAGAAAAGGGAGGTGGGGAAAGGGGGAGGGGGAAAGGGGGTTGGGGAGGGGGTTTGGAAAGTGGGGTGGGGGGAAGTGGGGTGGGGGGAAGGGGGGTGGGTGGGGGTGGGAAAAGCGGGGTGGGGAGGGGGAGATAAGGGGGGTGGGGAGGGGGGGACTGGGTGGGGAGGGGGGGAAGGGGGGTGGAGGGGTGTAAGGGGGGTGGGGGGAAAGGGGGGTGGGGGAAGGGGGAAAGGGGGCGTGGGGGAAGGGGGAAAGGGGGGGTGGGGGGGTAGAGGTTGGGGGAAGGGGTAATGGGGGGTGTGGGGGAAAGTTAGAAGTTGAAGGCGCTAGATAAATGCTAGCTGGGTTAACAGCGTTTCTTAGAATCTCTCTGACATCCACTACAATAAAGAGAGGTATTTTGAAAGCATTGGCAGTGTAACCTCTCGCAGAAGTCGAGGCGGATACCGACCTGGCTGAGCAGAGCCCGGCCACAGAAGCTCAGGAAGCGAGCGCCGGGGCGGCTGCAGAGGAGGAAGAAGCAGCCGAGCGAGAGCAGGGCGGCGGCGGCCAGCGCCATGGTGTGGCGGCCCGAGCGAGAGCGAGTCCGGGCGCCGGTCGGTGCAGCCCCGCAGCGGAGCAGAGGCTCCAGCACCCGGCGCCACTCGGGCTCGGAGACGGGCAGCCGGCGCCAGCACAGCCACTTGAAATGGCCATCAAAGTTGGCGAGCCTCCGGGCAAAGGGCCGCGACCACGGCCCCGAGCAGCAGCTCCTTCCCCGCCGGCCCATCATCGCTGCTCCTACTTCCGCGAGGCCGGGGCTGGTGAGTATTTCTCTTTTTTAAACTTTAACTCTGTAGTTTATCGTTACTAGGGTCTTTTCTGGTGTAGCAGGTACTGTTGGTAGACTATACAAGAGCCTTAGAGATATCTTTAATTGGTGATAGTAAATTAATTTAAATTAATTAAGGGGAAAGTCATGCCAGGAGAGCCCAGCCCTGTGATGTGCTCCTCCTGCTCCATGTGGGAATTCAGTGACACTGCCCCTGGTGACTACGTGTGCAGGAAATGCATCCATCTGCAGCTATTAGCAGACCGCATTGAGGATCTGGAGCTGCGGGTGGATGGGTTGTGGAGCATTCACGAGGCTGAGAAGTTCGTGGATAGCACGTTTAGTGAGTTGGTCACACCGCAGGGAAGGGCTGCACAGGAAGAAAGGAAATGGGTGACCACCAGGCGGAGCAATAGAAGTAGGCAGGTAGTGCAGAAAACCCCTGTGACCATTCCCCTCTCAAACAAGTATACCATTTTGGATACTGTTGGAGGGAATGACTCACCAGGGGAAGGCAGCGGCAGCCAGCTTCCTGGCACTGGGGGCGCTCCTGCTGCCCAGGAGGGGAGGAAAAAGAGTGGGAGAGCAATAGTCGTAGGGGATTCTATAGTAAGGGGAACAGATAGGCGTTTCTGTGGCCGTAGACGTGAATCCAGGATGGTTTGTTGCCTCCCTGGTGCCAGGGTCAAGGATGTCACGGAGCGGCTGCAGGGCATTCTGGAGGGGGAGGGTGAACAGCCAGAGGTCGTGGTCCACATTGGTACCAACGACATAGGTAAAAAGAGGGATGAGGTCCTGCAGCAAGAATTTAGGGAGCTAGGGGCAAGATTAAGGAGCAGGACCTCAAAGGTTGTAATCTCTGGATTACTCCCGGTGCCACGTGCTAGTGAGTATAGGAATAGGAGGATAGAACAGATGAATGCGTGGCTAAAGGGATGGTGCAGGAGGGAGGGCTTTAGTTTCCTGGGTCACTGGGTCTGCTTCTGGGACAGGTGGGACTTGTACAAGTCGGACGGTTTACACCTGAACCAGAGGGGAACCAATATCCTTGCGGGGAGGTTTGCTAGCACTGCTGCGGGGGGTTTAAACTAATTCGGCAGGGGGATGGGATACAGAGTGGAGCTATAGTAGGGGGTGATGTACAGCCAAATAAGGAGGAAAAAACAAGTCAGCAGGGAAGGCAGAGCAAAGATGTGAAGGCAAAAGGGAATATGGCAGGGCTGGAAGGCATTTATTTTAATGCAAGGAGTCCTGCAAATAAGGTGGATGAACTGAAGTTGTTGTTGAACACATGGGAGTACGATATTGTTGCTATCACGGAGACATGGTTGAGGGAGGGTCAGGACTGGCAGCTAAATATTCCGGGGTATAGAATCTTCAGGCGAGACAGAGGGGGGTGTAAAAGGGGAGGGGGTGTTGCAATATTAATTAAGGAGTCTATTACTGCTGTAAGGAGGGATGATATATTAGCGGGTTCCTCTAATGAGGCCATATGGGTAGAACTTAAAAACAAAAAGGGGTCAAGCACCTTGCTGGGAGTGTACTATAGGCCCCCAAACAGTCAGGGGGAGATAGAGGAACAGATATGCAGGCAGATATCAGAAAAGTGTGAAAATAATAGGGTAGTAATAGTGGGGGATTTCAACTTCCCCAATATAAATTGGGATAGTCAGAGTGTGAAAGGCTTGGAGGGAGCAGAATTCTTAAAGTGCATCCAGGAAAGCTTTTTGAGCCAACATGTAGAAAGTCCTACAAGAGAGGGGGTGGTACTGGACCTAATTCTAGGGAATGTAGCCGGGCAGGTGGTGGAAGTGTCTGTAGGAGAGCATTTTGGCGATAGTGACCACAATTCGGTGAGATTTAAGGTGGTCATGGAAAAAGTCAAAGACGGCCCGGAAATCAGGGTTCTAAATTGGGGGAAGGCCGATTTTAATAAGGTAAGACAGGATCTGGCAAAAGTGGACTGGGAGCAGCTACTTATAGGAAAATCCACATCAAAACAGTGGGAGGCTTTCAGAAGGGAAATAGAGAGAGTACAGCGCCAACATGTTCCTGTAAAGGTCAAGGGTGGGACCAACAAGCAAAGGGAACCTTGGATGACAAAGGATATACAAAAATGCATTAGGAAAAAAAGGGGGGCTTTTGGCAGTTACAAAAGACAAAAGACGGTGGAAGCCCTAGAGGAGTATAAGAGGTGCAGGGGCATACTTAAAAAGGAAATTAGGAGGGCGAGGAGGGGCCATGAAATAACACAGGCGAGCAAAATAAAGGAAAATCCTAAGATGTTTTATAAGTATATTAAGGGCAAGAGGATAACCAGGGAAAGGGTAGGGTCCATTAGGGACCAAAGTGGCAAGCTGTGTGTAGAGCCAGGTGAAGTAGGTGGGGTTTTAAATGAATTTTTTGCCTCAGTGTTCACTATGGAGAAAGACGATGTAGACATAGAAGTCGGGCAAGGGGACTGTGACATACTTGAACATATTAGCATCGAGAGGGAGGAGGTACTAGCGGTTTTAGCAGGCCAAAAAGTGGATAAATCCCCAGGCCTGGACGAGATGTATCCCAGGCTGTTGTGTGAGGCAAAGGAGGAGATTGCAGGGGCTCTGACACAAATTTTCAGAACCTCTCTGGCCACAGGGGATGTACCAGAGGACTGGAGAACAGCTAACGTAGTACCATTATTCAAGAAGGGTAGCAGGGATAAACCAGGGAATTACAGGCCAGTGAGCCTAACATCTGTGGTAGGGAAATTATTGGAAAAAATTCTGAGGGACAAAATTAGTCTCCACTTGGAGAGGCAAGGATTAATCGGGAATAGTCAGCATGGCTTTGTCAAGGGTAAATCATGTCTGACCAATCTGATTGAATTTTTCGAGGGGGTGACTAGGTGTGTGGATGAGGGAAATGCTGTGGATGTGGTTTACATGGACTTCAGTAAAGCTTTTGATAAGGTCCCGCATAGGAGACTGGTCAAGAAGGTAAGGGCCCATGGGATCCAGGGGGCCTTGGCGCGTTGGATCCTAAACTGGCTGAGTGGCAGGAGGCAGAGGGTGATGGTCGAAGGTTGCTTTTGTGACTGGAAGCCTGTGTCCAGTGGGGTACCTCAGGGATCGGTGCTGGGTCCCTTGCTGTTTGTGATCTACATTAATGATTTGGATGAGAATGTAAAGGGTATGATCAGTAAGTTCGCGGATGACACGAAAATTGGTGGGGTGGTAAATTGCGAGGAGGAAAGCCTCAGGCTACAGGACGATATTAACGGGTTGGTCAGATGGGCGGAAAAGTGGCAAATGGAATTTAACCCGGAAAAGTGCGAGTTGATGCATTTTGGACGGACAAATAAGGCAAGGGAATACACAATGAGTGGTAGGACCCTAGGAAGTACAGAGGGTCAGAGGGATCTTGGTGTACATGTACATAGATCCCTGAAGGCAGCGGAACAGGTAGATAAGGTGGTTAAAAAGGCTTATGGGATACTTGCCTTCATTAGCAGAGGCATAGAATATAAGAGCAGGGAGGTTATGATGGAGCTGTACAAAACGCTGGTGAGGCCACAGCTGGAGTACTGTGTGCAGTTCTGGTCGCCTCACTATAGGAAGGATGTGATTGCTTTGGAGAGGGTGCAGAGAAGATTCACCAGGATGTTACCTGGGATGGAGCGCCTCAGCTATGAAGAAAGACTCAACAGGCTGGGGTTGTTTTCCTTGGAGCAAAGGAGGCTGAGGGGGGTCCTGATTGAGGTGTACAAAATGATGAGGGGCATAGATAGGGTAGATAAAGAGGAACTTTTCCCCTTAGTAGGGGGGTCAATAACAAGGGGGCACAGATTCAGGGTAAGGGGCAGGAGATTTAGGGGGGATTTGAGGAGGAACTTTTTCACCCAGAGGGTGGTTGGAAGCTGGAACTCACTGCCTGAAAGGGTGGTAGAGGCAGGAACCCTCACAACATTCAAGAAGTATTTGGATGAGCACTTGAAATGCCATTGCATACAAGGCTATGGACCAAATGCTGGAAAATGAGATTAGACTGGACAGGGAGGGATGGGCGGCGCAGACACGATGGGCCGAAGGGCCTCTTTCTGTGCTGTAAAACTCTATGACTCTATGACTGAGGGGAGAAAGCTACAGAGACCCTATGGGCGGCATAGAGCCTGAGGCCCGGCCCGAGTCACCCGAGCTGAGCTCCCACTGCAAATGGAGCTGAGCCCCGGGACCGGGCCAAGTGGGGGAAAGCCCGAGTCCCCGGCCGCAAAGGAGCTGAGCCCCGGGACCGGGCCGAGGGGGGGAAAGCCCGAATCCCCCACCGCAAACGGAGCCAAGCCACGGGACCGGGCCGAGGGGGGGAAAGCCGGAGTCCCCGGCCGCAAACGGAGCCGAGGACCGGGCCCAGGGGGCAGCGGCATCGCGCTGGGAATCCGCTCAACTCAAGGCCCAGGCTTCCTGCGCTGCTAGGCCGTGGCTCCGCGCATCCACTGCAATAAAGAGAGATTGCTAAATAGTATTTAAAAGTCAATGAATTTGTTATTTTCCTTAGCGA
>NC_140990.1:58165795-58255861 GCF_052327205.1 Somniosus microcephalus | reverse complement strand
AATTTTTCAAAATGGTTTTCCCATATGTCTCCATTTTGAATGGGCAATTCTTTGCGTTGCTTTTTGTGTAATGTATTCCAGTTGTCCCAGAAACAATTAGAATCGATAGATTCCTCAATGGAGCTGAGTTTATTCTTAATATACTGTTCTTTCTTGGCTCTGAGTGTGTTTTTATATTGTGTTAGTGCCTGACAATAAGCAAGGCGTAGTTCCTCATTTTCTGGTTGTCTGTGTTTTTGGTTTGATATTTTTCTGAGTTTTTTCCTCATGTTATGACAGTCTGAATCAAACCATTTTTCGTGGTTTTGTGTTTTGTGTTTACTCTTGCGAGATATCAAGTTCGACATTGTTGCCAAATTATCAAAAATATTATTTAGGTTATTCACTGCCTGGTTTACGCCTTCTTTATTGTGAGTGTATGTGTTTTCCAGGAAGTTGTCCAAGAGGGATTGAGTTGATTGGCTGCTAATTGCTTTCTGGTATTTTTCCGTACTGTTTTGGGCCCATCTGTATGATTTTTTAATGTTGTACAGCTTACTGGGCTGTGTTTCTGTGTTGGTTGGTTCTGTCCTTTTAAGATATGCAGTAATTTGGCTGTGATCTGACAGTGTTGTTTGTGGTTTGACTGTGAATGCTCTGAAAGAGGATGCATCCAGATCTGTAATCATATAGTCTACGGTGCTGATGCCAAGAGGTGAAGAATAGGTCGGTTTTCCTAAGGAGTCTCCTATGAACCTACCATTGATGATGTACAGACCCAGGCTTCGACAGAGCTGCAGGAGCTGCTTTCTGTTTGCATTTATCTGTTTGTCATAGTTACACCTGTGTGAATGCAAAAGGAGATCAAACTGGTTATTTCCAAATATGTAATTATTCCCCTGAGTACTGATAAAGTCTGGTTCTTCACCAGTTCTTGAGTTGAGGTCTCTCTCTCTCTCTTCCCCCCAGTCTCTCTCTCACTCCCCCGTCTCTCTCTCTCTCTTCCCCCCAGTCTCTCTCTCTCTTCCCCCCAGTATCTCTCTCTCTCTTCGCCCCAGTGTCTCTCTCTCTCTCTCCCCCAGTCTCTCTCTCTCCCCATCTCTCTCTCTCCCCCAGTCTCTCACTCTCCCCCCCACCCCATCTCTCTCTTCTCCCCCCAGTCTCTCCCTCTCTCTCCCCGTCTCTCTCTCTCTTCCCCCCAGTCTCTCTATCTCTTCCCCCCAGTCTCTCTCTCTCTCTTCCCCCCAGTGTCTTTCTCTCTCTCTCCCCCCAGTCTCTCTCTCTCCCCATCTCTCTCTCTCCCCCCACTCTCTCTCTCTCTCCCCCGTCTCTCTCTTCTCCCCCCAGTCTCTCTCTCTGTCTCCCCCGTCGCTCTCCCCCCAGTCTCTCTCTCCCCCTGTCTCTCTCTTCCCCCATCTCTCTCTTCTCCCCCCACTCTCTCTCTCTTTCCCTCTCTCTCCTTCCCACACAGACAGACAGACAGACAAACTTATTTATATATATAAAAATTATTTCTATTTTTTTCATAACAATATGCCCTCAAAAAACCCTCGGCACCGCCGGGCACTCCAGCTAGTCTTTAATACATAAGCCTCCCTCCCAATACATAAGCCTCCCTCCCACTCTCTTCCATGAGCTCTATTGCATCTCGGATTGAGACCACAGAGTCTGCGATGTCCCGGCCTATGACTCCATAGGACTGAGAGGGCCAAACTATCTCCGGTAACACCTCCTTCAAACGATTTGCCATAACCCTCGCCAAGATCTTATAATAATCCACATTTAATAGTGTGATGGGCCTCCATTCTTCAGATCCCGTCTATCCCCTTTATTTTTATATAAGCTAAAGCTTATGATACCTCTCCTCATAGATGGGGCCAGGCTTCCCTCAATTTTAATTTCCTTAAAAACTCCTAAGAGCAATGGACTTAAAATCTCAAAAAATTCCTTTTAAAATTCTGCACTTAGTCCATCGGACCCTGGGCTTTTCCGCCCCTTCATTCCACTTATTGCTACTTTTATTTCCGCTAATCCTACTTCTTTATCACACTGCTTCTCTCATCCTCCTTTAAACCCTCTTCAATAAAAGCAGTAACCTTCTCCATCTCCAAATTGGAAATGTCTTCTTTTGTATATAGCGCTTGATAAAAGCTGCTAGCCGCCTCTAAAATCTCCTCACTTTCATGAATGATCTTCTCCCCAACCTTCAACTCCTCAATTAACGATAATCTCTGTCACAGCTTCTCTTGCTCTAGAAAATATCTAGTGCATTTTTCGCCCTCCAATGCATCTCTAGCCTTTGCACAGAGAATGGCCCCCTTGCATTTTTCAGCTTGCAATAATTCCCACTCTTCCTTTAGCACCTGGAACTTAGTCTCAGCTCCCTTATCCCTTCCGTCAACTGCTTTACAGACATCCATAAACCTTTTGTTTATATTCTCTTCTCGATGCCGGTTAGCTGCCGCCCTCTTTTTCCCATAACGTACCAAAAAAACTTTTACCTCATATTTGAAATTGTCCCACCAAACTCTACTTTCTTTCAAGAACTAAAGTTCCTTCCAAGCATTCTTTATTATATTTATAATCCCTTCTTTATAAGCAATTTCTTTCAGGTATTGATTGTTTAAAATCCACACCCCTGAACCGATCTTAACTCTGCTGTTCCTAATTCTAAGAACCAAAGCCGAGTGATCACTAAAAAATACTTTTTTATAATAAATCTCCATCACCTCCGAACTTAACCCTTCCCGCATTAACACAAAATCTATTCAGCTCTGTTTTAAAACATCACCCACCCAACCTGCTCTGGAGAACTCCCTTTTTATGGGGTTCCGGTCCCTCCATATGTCTCTCAAATTTAAATTTGCCATCATTTTTACAATCATCCCTCTGGAGTTATCATCTTTAAAGGTCATCTGGGCTGAAATGTCCATCCAAGATAAAAATACATTAAAATCCCCCACTATACAAGGATTTTCCACCTCTGCCGCTTCAGTGAATAACCCCCCAAAAAACTCGCGACGCTTGCAATGGTCGTTCGGTGCATAGATATTAAAGAGATCACAATTAAATCCCTCCATTTTTACCCATAGCTGTAAAAATCTCCCCTCAGTGTCCTTGTCCACCAAGGCAACGTTCTCTTCTATGGACGGACTCACCAAAACAGCCACCCCGCTACGGTTATTGTTTGCACAACTTGCAAACACCTCTCCCTTCCAAACCTTCTGAACTCTTTCTAGAATATCCTCATCCCAAAAGGTTTCTTGCAGACACAACAAGTCCGTGCCTTTAAAACCCTGCACCAAGTGCTGCAATTTCTTCTCACCCCTCAGTCCGTTCACATTAATCGAGACCAATGTAATCATGGCTCCAAAGAAGGGAAGTATGCCCAATAATCTCCCCATCACTTAATCTCTGGCTCTTCCCTCCTCTCATGCTCCTTCTCAACTTTTCGGGCAGCTGTTGCTTTTTCCTGCAGCCTCCGGCTCTTTTTCCCCTCCTGTTTAAGCTTTCCCTGCTGTTTCAGCCTCTTCCTTGCATTAAGTTTATGCCCAGGAGCTGCCCTTTCTCCCTCCTTCTGCCCCTCACTAACCTTTCCCTTTCCACATGATGCCACCCCATCCCCGACTTCCATGTCTGTGATGAAATAACTCTGTGTTCTGACATTTGTATTGTCTGTTGTTGTTGTACTTGTTAATGTCTGGAATGTTCTACAGGTGTAACCACTAATGCTCCTCCCTAGCCCCGCCCCTCTGGACCCTCCGGATTGGTGTGAGTCTTACTTATAAGAGCCGGGTCTTACTCATAAGGGCTGGGTCGGTGATGAATGATGGTTGCCCTGTGTTAACTTGATGCCATGTTCTTACTTAATAATAGCCTTTAGTTTTAAGCTTTAACCTCACGGATTCAGGCCATTATTTGGCACATCAATTTTATTAAGTAACAACTTTTGGAAGATGGATCGATTTTTGAAACCAGAGCATCTGGATATTGATCCCCATTCGGCAGATGCGTCAAAGAAATTTACGCATTGGCTTCGATGTTTTGAACGCTTGATCGATTCAACGGTTAACAAGTTGGGTCTTCTAACCAACTTGGTAAGTCATCAAACTTACTCGATAATTGAAGATATTACTACATATGAAGAGGCCCTCGCAGCCCAGTACCTTAAGTCGGTTAACGAAGTATACGCCAAGTATCTTTTGTCTACTCGCAGGCAATTATCTGAGGAATCTCTGGATGATTTCCTGCAGGACCTTAAGGCTTTGGCTAAGGATTGCAACTACAAGGCTGTCTCTGCCATATTGTATCAGGAAGAGGCCATCCGCGATTCTTTCATATCTGGCCTCTGATCTAATTATATTAGACAGAGACTTCTCGAGAATGACTCGTTAGTTTTAAAAATGGTCGTCGCTACTGCTCGATCGTTAGATGTAGCCCAGAAGAATTTAGAGTGTATGCATCAGTCCACGCATCTTTCTCAGCCTCGTGTGTTCCGAGTATGGAGGCATCCATAACACCAATGGAGCCTCCACTCAATCCTATTTTTGCGGCTGTACCCCATGGGTCTAAGTGTTATTTTTGTGGTCAATCTGAACACCCCAGGCAAAGATGCCCAGCCAGAGAGGCTACCTGTTTTAAATGTAAGAAACAGGGACATTTTAGTAAATTGTGTAAGGGTAATCCTGTACCCGATGTCTTTTCTGCTGCCGCCTATCGTTTTACTCTAGCCTTGGTTACGGTTGACCAGACCATACCGTGTTCCTTGTCGAAATCTATGATGGACTTCAAGATTAATGGTCGTCCTACTGGGTGTTTGATAGACTGTGGCAGTACTGAAAGTTTTATACATCCCAACCTTGTTAACTCCTGTGCATTGAAGGTGTATCCTATTCGAAGTGAAATCATGATGGCATCCAAGTCCCTTACTTTGGAGGTAACTGGATATTGTAAAGTCACATTGACCATTAAAGATACGGAGTATAAGGATTTTAAACTCCTCGTATTACCTCAGTTGTGTGTGAACTTAATTTTAGGCTTGGACTTCCAGTGTCAGCATGAGAGCATCACCCTTAAGTATGGTGGATCCCAGCCTCCGCTCACAGTCTGCGGCCTTTCTACTTTAAAAATAAGTCCGCCTTCTTTGTTCGTGAACCTTGCTCCTAATTGTAGACCTATAGCGACTAAGAGTCGACGGTATAGTTAGAAGATAAAAAATGTATAAAAGAGGAAGTGGAAAGGCTTCAACGGGAGGGAATCATCGAACACAGTAATAGCCTGTTGCGTGCCCAGGTGGTGGTGGTTAAAACTAATGAAAAGAAAAGACTTGTGGTCGATTATAGCCAGACTATAAACTTGTATACCCAATTAGATGCCTATCCTTTGCCTCGTATTTCTGAGATGGTGAACCAGATAGCTCAGTACCGCGTGTTCTCCACCATTGATTTAAAGTCTGCCTACCATCAACTCCCCATTAAAATAGAAGACCGACCTTATACGGCCTTCGAAGCTAATGGGCGCCTGTACCAATTCCTTAGGGTGCCCTTTGGAGTGACGAATGGGGTATCCGTCTTCCAACGGGAGATGGATTGTATGGTGGATGAATACGCGTTGGATGCAACATTCCCGTACCTGGACAATGTTACTATCTGTGGGCGCGACCAACGGGAGCATGATCAAAATCTCACGAAGTTCCTAGAGACTGCAAAGAGGTTAAACCTGACCTACAATGAAAACAAGTGTACCTTCAATACTACACGTTTGTGTATTCTTGGTTGCATTGTGGAGAATGGGGTAATCGGGCCAGATCCTGAAAGATTACGCCCACTTAAGGAATTACCTTTACCTCACACTGTAAAAGCTTTAAGAAGGTGTCTGGGATTCTTCTCGTACTATGCCCAGTGGGTGGCTAGCTACTCAGATAAAGTCTGACCTCTTATTAAGTCGACGTCTTTTCCGCTATCGGCGGAAGCTCAGGAGGCTTTCCTTAATATCAAACGGGACATTGAGAAGGCAGTGATATGTGCCGTGGATGAGAAGATCCCTTTTCAAGTGGAAAGTGATGCATCTGATTTTGCGTTGGCAGCAACTCTTAACCAAGCTGGTAGACCAGTAGCTTTCTTCTCTCGTACATTGCAAGGACCAGAAGTTTGACATTCTTCAGTGGAAAAGGAAGCACAGGCGATTATCGAAGCAGTCAGGTATTGGAGACATTATCTCGCTGGCCAACGTTTTACGTTCATTACTGACCAGCGATCTGTGGTCTTTATGTTCAATACTAAGCAGAGAGGCAAGATCAAAAATGATAAGATTTTAAGATGGCGAATAGAACTGTCAACATATGACTATGATATTCAGTACAGGCCTGGAGTATTCAATGAGCCATCGGCTGCTCTGTCATGAGGAGTATGTGCTAGTCTAGGTATAGATAAGTTTAAAGTCTCCACGATGCACTCTGCCACCCTGGGGTTACCAGAGTGAACCACTTCATTAAGTCCCACAATCTACCCTAATCTATTGAGGAGGTCCGGACAATGACCAGAACCTGTCGTGTTTGTGCTGAATGCAAACCCCGCTTCGATAAGCCGTCTGAGCCAGCTCATCTTATTAAAGCAACTCGACCATTTGAGCGTTTGAGTCTCGATTTTAAAGATCCCCTTCCATCGAGCGACCGTAATGTCTATTTTCTTAATATTATAGACGAGTACTCTCGGTTCCTTTTTGTTATCACCTGTCCGGATGTGACTAGTGCTGTTGTAATTAAATGCCTCTGCCAACTGTTTTCCTTGTTTGGCATGCCTAACTATATACATAGTGATAGGGGTTCTTCCTTTATGAGCGAAGAATTGCGACAGTTTTTGCTATCGAAAGGGATTGCAATGAGTCGAACTACCAGCTATAACCCTCGTGGTAATGGGCAGGTCGAGAAAGAAAATGCGACAGTGTGGAAGGCTATCGTACTGTCTCTGAAGTCGCGAGGCCTGCCGACCCCTCACTGGCAGGATGTCCTGCCAAACGTGCTGCATTCCATAAGGTCTCTTTTGTGTACAGCGACGAATGCCACCCCTCATGAAAGGCTGTTTAGTTTTCCAAGAAAAGCTACTAATGGAGTATTGTTACCCACATGGTTGACGACCACAGGCCCTGTGTTGTTGCGCAGGCATGTGAGAGGCCACAAGACTGATCCACTGGTGGAGGAAGTACAACTCCTCCATGCTAATCCCCAGTATGCGTATATTCAATATCCGGATGGGCGAGAGGATACGGTCTCTATTAAAGATCTTGCACCTGCTGGAGTTCGAAAAGAGTTCGACTCTGAGAGTAGAGTTTTCAATCGTGGTATTGGACCTTCAGAGACTCAAACCCTCAGTGTGGAAAACACTGATGATTCTGGGAATTCGAATGAACCAGAGTTAGTACTCCGGGAGGAGCCTCAGCAAGAGTTACGTCATTCCCAGAGGACTATCAGACCTCCTGACAGACTGAATCTATAGCAGGGGGTGAATCTGATGAAATAACTCTATGTTCTGGCATTTGTATTGTCTGTTGTTGTTGTACTTGTTAATGGCTGGAATGTTCTACAGGTGTAACCACTAATGCTCCTCCCTAGCCCCGCCCCTCTGGATCCTCCGGATTGGTGTGAGTCTTACTTATAAGAGCCGGGTCTTACTCATAAGGGCTGGGTCGGTGATGAATGATGGTTACCCTGTGTTAACTTGATGCTATGTTCTTACTTAATAAAAGCCTTTAGTTTTAAGCTTTAACCTCACAGATTCAGGCCGTTATTTGGCACATCAATGTCTCTGTCCCCCTCTAATTCCTCACACTCAAGCTCTTCTGCAACCCCCTGTGCCTGCTCCCTGTCAGATGCATAATCCTGCTCCCCGTCAGATACTTCCTCTCCCACAGAGAGTCTTCCTGCTATCAAAGTTTCTCCCACTGTGCCGCTCCCTTCGACCACATCTCCACCTCTGACCCTTGCACCTTGTTCCCTCACTCCATGGGACAATGGCACACCTAAATTGTTCCCTTCTGACATCTCCATCTCGCCGATCCCATCCTGCTGTCCCTTTAAGGCTCCTGCCTGTTGCACCCTCTCCCCGCCCTGCCCCCTCCCACTCACCAAAATATCTGACTCCCCGCCTCTCCCCAGGGCACTCACATCCACCACACACCCCGCTACTGCCTCCTCTCCCCCCGCAGACACCAGACTCCCCAGGGGGAGCTGAACTGCACTAAGGCTCGAGTCTGCACTCGACCCTCGCTGCCCGCTGCTGTCTTTGTTCCCCTCCACAGCACTCGCCGTGTTTTCCGCCATCTCCATCCCGATCTCCGCTCCGCCATCCTCTGCCTCTTCCTGTGCTCCTTTTTCCTTCATTTTACCGGCTGTGTCCTCTGACTGCACCACACCTCCGGCCATTCCACACTCCTCTCCTGCTCCTTCTCCCATCTCCTCATCACTCATTTCGCTCCCTTCTGCCACACACTCACAGCGGGTGGGGCCTTTATGACACACCCCACAGCTCTCCGCCTTGCAGCTCTGAG
This sequence comes from Somniosus microcephalus, assembly GCF_052327205.1. Lineage (NCBI taxonomy): Eukaryota > Metazoa > Chordata > Chondrichthyes > Squaliformes > Somniosidae > Somniosus > Somniosus microcephalus. Next base: position 58,247,338 of record NC_140990.1, on the reverse strand, counting down.
CGATATGTCCCAACTCACCACAATTGTAACAATACAAATCAGGACAGTTTCTTATGAGATGGTCATGTCCCAGACAATAGTAACACACCTTTACTTGGTTATCGTGCAGCACACGAAAGTACTGCACTCCTTCCAGTGTCTCAAACTTCATACGGTACGGCAAAGACCTCACCTCCTCTGGGAACCGCACCTTTACATACCGGGTTCCGTCTGCTAACCGTGTTCCCGGATAGTACCTCCTCTTTATTTCAGAACAGATTTTAATGTCCCATGACTCCAACTTTTTGCTCAGCACTTCGCCCTCGACGTACACAGGCAAGTTCAAAAATGAAACCACCACCTCCTCTGAAATAGCAGATTCACCTCCAAGAATTTCTCCCCAACTTTCAGACTGAGCAGCAGTTTTTCCACCTCCTCACGGCCACTGACCGTCACCTCAAATCCCACATTTGGTTTTGGTCGGCAGGCAAAACAACTTCCTTCACCACAGTCCTCATGAACCACCTGGATTATATCCCAGGCTCGAATCTTCTTATCTTCACATTGCACCACCACTGTATTTTCTTTACCAAACCTCCTGATATCCCGGCCCAAATCTTTGGGCCTTTTTTTCCCCCCCTTCCCACCACAGTTTCTTCCCTAATAAAATTCCTCTCGGGAATATTGTCCTCTGAGGGGCCCGGCAGTCTGGACCCCTCAGCAGCCATCTGGCTGTTTTTTATGGGCCAAAAAGGCCCTAAAACCTGAAAAGAACACAACAAAACCCTCCACCAACTTTTTACAAAACTTACTCCAACACCCAGCTACAATTAGGCAACCAGTCACACCTGGCTCACTCCTAGCCCCTCCCACCTAGAGAGTGCTGCCCACTGAGCCACAGCTGACACAGGGGAGAGAGTACAAGAAAAGATTAGTGGGTAACGGAAAAGGGAACCCAAAAATCTTTTATAAACGTATGAAAAGTAAAAGGATAGTTAAAGGAATGGTGGGGCCGATTAGGGACCAAATAGGAGCTCATCATACGGAGGCAGAGGGCCTGGCTGAGGTACTGAATGAGTACTTAGCATCTGTCTCCACAAAAGAAGAGGATGAAGTTAATGTCGCAATAGAGGAGGGGGGAGCAGAGAAATTGGATAAAAATGGACAGAAAGGAGGTGCTAAATAGGCTGTCATCACTCAAAGTTAACAAGTCACCCAGTCCAGATGTGATGCATCCTAGATTGCTGAGGGAAGCTAGGGTGGAGATAGCAGAAGCTCTGACCACAATCTTTCAATCTCCCTCAGATATATGGGAGTGGGGCCAGAAGACTGGAGAATTGCAAATGTTACACCCTGTTTAAAAAAGGAGAGAGGGATAAACCTGGTCACTACAGGCCAATCAGTCTAATGTCAGTGGTGGGTGAATGACTAGAGACCATTGTCAAGGACAAAATTAATTCTCACTTGGAGAAGCATGGGTTAATAAGGGGCAGCCAGTATGGATTTGTTAAAGGTAAACCCTGTCTGACTAAACTGATTAAGTTTTTTGATGAAGTAACAGAGGGTTGATGAAGGTGGTGCAGCAGATGTTATATATGCACTTTCAAAAGGCATTTGATAAAGTACCACATAAGAGACTTACTCGGGGAATAGAAGCACAGGGAATTAAAGGGCTGATGGTAATTTGGGTATATAATTGGCTAAGGGAGAGGAGACAGTGAGCAGTGCTGAGGGATGTTTTTCTGACTGGAGGGAAGTATGCAGTGGGTTCCCCCCAGGGGTCGGGATTAGGACCATTGCTTTTCTTGTTATATATAACTGACCTGGACTTGGGTATAGTTGTACAAGTTCGAAGTTTACAGATGATACAAAACTTGTCTACATAGTAAATAGTGAGCATAGTAGTAGAAGACTTCAGAAGGACAGAGACAGACTGTGAAATGAGCAGACACAAGGCAGATGAAATTAAATGAGGATAAGTGTGAAGTGATGCACTTTGGGAGAAACAACAGGGAGAGGCTGTATAATCTAAATGGGACTATTTTGAGGGGGTGCAAGAGCAGAGGGATCTGGGCGTCCATATTCACAAATCTTTGAAAGTGCCACAGCAAGTTGGTGAGGCGGTTCAGAAAGCATATGGGATATTTGGCTTTGTAAATAGGGCCATTGAATACAAAAACAAGGAAGTTACACTAAACCTTTACAAATCACTAGTTAGGAACATAGGACAGGTGGAGGCCATTCAGCCCCTCGAGCCTGTTCTGCCATTCAATGAGATCGTGGCTGATCTGTGACCTAACTCCACACACCCCCCTTTGGCCCATATCCCTTAATACCTTTGGGTAACAAAAACCTATCAATCTCAGATTTAAAATTAACAATTGATCTCGCATCAATGGCCATTTGCAGAAGAGACTTCCAAACTTCTACCACCCTTTGTGTGTAGAAGTGTTTCCTAATTTCACTCCTGAAAGGTCTGGCTCTAATTTTTAGACTATGCCCCCAGTCCTAGTATCCCCAACCTGCGGAAATAGTTTCTCTCTATCTACCCTATCTGTTCCCCTTAATATCCTGAAAACTTCGATCAGATCACACCTTAACCTTCTAAATTCCAGGGAATACAACCCTAATTTGTGTAATCTCTCCTCGTAACTTAACCCTTGAAGTCCGGGTACCATTCTGGTAAACCTACGCTGCACTCCCTCCAAGGCCAATATATCCTTCCTAAGGTGTGGTGCCCAGAACTGCTCACAGTGCTCCAGGTGTGGTCTAACCAGGGTTTTGTACAGCTGCAGGGTTTTGGCCTCAGCTGGAGTCTTGTGTTCAGTTCTGGGCACCACACTTTAGGAAGGATGTCAAGGCCTTGGAGAGGGTACAGAGGAGGTTGACCAGGATGGTACCAGGGATGAGGGACTTCAGTTATGTGGAGAGATTGGAGAAGCTGGGATTGTTCCTCTTAGAGCAGAGAAGGTTAAGAGGAGACCTAATAGAGGTTTTCAAAATGATATGGGGTTTTGATCAAGCAAGTAGGGAGAAACTGTTCACTCTGGCAAGTGGGTCGGTAACCAAAGGTCACATATTTAAAATAGTTGCTAAAAGAACTAGAGGGAAATGAGGAGAATTGTTTTCACACAGAGGGTTGTTCAGATCTGGAACGCACCACCTGAAAGGTTGCTGGAATCAGGTTCCACAGGAACTTTCAAACGGTAATTGGACATGTACTTGAAGAGGACTAGTTTGCAGCATTCTGGGGATAAAGCTGGGGTTTGGGACTAAATTGGACAGCTCTTTCAAAGAGCCGGCACAGACACGATGGGCCGAATCACCTCCTTCTGTGCTGTTAGATTCGATGATCAGTGTGAACACGCTGGTGACTCTTAAGGCTCTTCGAGCTTTTAAAACTCTTCCCACAGTCAGAACATTTAAAGGGTCTCTCGTCAGTGTGAACAAGCTGATGTTCCAGCAGGTGGGATGACTGAGTGAATCCCTTCCCACACACAGAGCAGGTGAATGGTCTCTCTCCAGTGTGAACTCGCTGATGTAACAGCAGGTGGGATGACAGAGTGAATCCCTTCCCACACACGGAGCAGGTGAATGCCCTCTCCCCAGTGTGAACTCGCTGGTGTTGCTTGAGCTCCCGGGGGCTTTTAAAACTCTTCCCACACTCAGAACATTTAAAGGGTCTCTCGTCGGTGTGAACAAGCTGGTGTGTCTGCAGGGTGGATGACTGAGTGAATCCCTTCCCACTCATGGAGCAGGTGAACGGCCTTTCCCCAGTGTGAACTCGCTGGTGCTGCTTGAGCTCCCGGGGGCTTTTAAAACTCTTCCCACACTCAGAACTTTTAAAGGGTCTCTCGTCAGTGTGAACAAGCTGGTGTATCAGCAGGTTGGAGGGCTGAGCGAATCCCTTCCCACACACGGAGCAGGTGAATGCCCTCTTCCCCAGTGTGTAGGTGTTGGTGTCGCTTCTGCTCCCCGGAGCTTTTAAAGCTCTTCCCACAGTCAGATCATTTAAAGGGTCTCTTGTCAGTGTGAACTCGCTGGTGTGCCAGCAGATTGGAGGGCCGAGCGAATCCCTTCCCACACACGGAGCAGATGAATGGCCTCCCCGCAGTGTGAACAAGCTGGTGTCCCTTCAGCTCCTGGGGGCTTTTAAATCTCTTTCCACAGTCAGAACACTGAAAGGGTCTCTCATCAGTGTGAACTCACTGGTGTCCCTTCAGATCCCGGGGGCTTTTAAAGCTCTTCCCACAGTCAGGACAGTTAAACGGCCTCTCGTCAGTGTGAACAAGCTGGTGTCGCTTCAGTTCCCCAGGGCTTTTAAAGCTCTTCCCACGGTCAGAACACTGAAATGGTCTCTCGTCAGTGTGAACTCGCTGGTGTTTGCAGGTGGGATGAACGAACAAACCCCTTTCCACACACGGAGCAGGTGAACGGAATGTCCCTGGTGGGACTGCGCCGTTGAACTTCCAATGCAGACGGTGAACTGAATCCCTTCCCACCGTCCCCACCTTTCCCCGGTGTGATGGTGCACGTGTCTCGCCAGGTCAGGCAATTGGCTGAATCCGCGTCCACACACCGAACACGTGTGCGGTTTGTCATCGCTGCGATCGCTGCTTTCCCCTTCCATGTGCAAAGGCAGATGATATTCAGGTCCAGATGAATCAAGCGACTCTGTCAGATCTTGACGTGATGTTTGGTCTGAGCTTCCTGCCTGTAACTGCTCCACTTCTATAACCCTGTAAATTGAGATCAGAAAAGGATCAGAGGCAAACTGTTTAATTTTCCTCTTTCCGAACCCAGGGGTAGTGAAGCTGAGTTTCAGGCCCCAGCTGCTGCACAGGTTGGTTGAAAGGATCGGCAGTAATGGCGGCTGTAATACCCACAAGCCCCCGCACTCCAGAAAGTGCTCTGTTGCCTCTGAATCCCGCACATGCGCCTCATGGCCCCCGCGCTCTCCCTCCTGCTCCACAATCACCCGTCCCGATCGGTCCGCAACGCGCATGCTCAGCACACAAAACCCCGCGGTTGGAACATCGGGCGGGCATGCGGAGCCGCAACATCTGTGGAGACAGAAACAGAGTAAACGTTTCAGGTCAATGATCTTTCGTCAGAGATGCTTGTCCTTTAGTGTCAGCCAGTGACTCAGTTGGTAGCGCTCTCGCCTCTGAGTCAGAAAGTTGTGGATTCAAGTCCCACTCCAGAGACTTGAGCACAAAAATCCAGGCTGACACTCCAGTGCAGTGCTGAGGGAGTGTGTCACTGTCGGAAGTGCCGTCTTTCAGATGAGACGTTAAACCGAGGCCCCGTCTGCTCTCTCAGGTGGATGTAAAAGATCCCATGGCACAATTTCAAATAAGAGCAGGGCAGTTATCCCCAGTCTCCGAGCCAATGTTTATCTCTCAATCAACATAAAAAGACAGATTATCTGGTCATTATCACATTGCTGTTTGTGGGAGCTTGCTGTGTACTAATTGACTGCTGCGTTTCTTAAATTACAACAGTGACTACACTTCAAAAGTACTTAATTGGCTGTAAAACACTTTGGGATGTCCAGTGGTGGTGAAAGGCGCTATATAAATGCAAGTCTTTCTTTCTTCACTGGTCTCACTAGCGACCTCTTCTAGCTGATGGTTGATTGACATTACAAGAGGATTTGAGTACAGGGGTAAAGAAGTCTTACTCCAATTATACAGGGCCTTGGTGAGACCACACCTGGAGTACTGTGTACAGTTTTGGTCTCCTTACCTAAGGAAGGATATACTTGCCATAGAGGGAGTGCCATGAAGGTTCACGAGATTGATTCCTGGGATGGCGGGACTGTCGTATGAGAAGAGACTGAGTAAACTAGGCCTGTATTCTCTTGAATTCAGAAGAATGAGAGGGGATCTCATTGAAGCATACAAAATTATTACAGGGCTTGATAGGGTGGATGCTGGGAGAATGTTTCCCTTGGCTGGGGAGTCTAGAACCAGGGGCCACAGCCTCAGGATAAAGGGTCGGCCATTCAGGACTGGGATGAGAAGACATTTCTTCACACAGCGGGTGGTGAATCTTTGGAATTCTCTACCCCAGAGGGCTGTGGAGGCTCAGTCATTGGGTATATTCAAAACAGAAGTCGACAGATTTCTGACCAGTAAGGGCATCAAGGGATGTGGCAATAGGGCCGGTGAATGGAGTTGAGGCAGAAGATCAGCCATGATCTCATTGAATGGTGGAGCAGGCTCGAAGGGCCGAAGGGCCACTCCTGCTCCTATTTCTTATGTTCTTATGCTCCTAACTGTAGAAAAATCCGAGCCTGCGATAAATCGGGATTTCAAAGAGCGAGGATGAGGCGATGAGAGAGTGTGTGGGACGAGGGTTTTATAGCTTAGGAGCGGCAAGAGAGGAAAGAATGTTCCAGGGAAACGAGTACTGTCTGTTCAGAATTTGGGACATCCGGTGGTGCTGAAAGGCGCTATATAAATGTAAATCTTTCTTTCTTCACTGGTCTCACCAGCGACGTCTTGTGGCTGTTGGTTGATTGAAAACCGAGAGTCCGCGCATGCGCACACGGAATGGTGGTTTGGGCCGAGTCCGGCACAGCGACCCCTCCCAGTCACCAAGGGTAACAACCGCGCATGCCCAGAGGATACCAACACCCCTCCCCCACTCGGAGCTGCGCCTGCGCACTCGGATCCTGTCGGACGGAGTCAGCGCAGGACATTCCAGGGAAAGGCCTTGGTGTCGGTTGCAGAGTCGCGATTGGTGACGCAAAGTGAGTTTTCTCTGTTCCGATTGGGTGGAGAATCGCGCGGGGTGGGGGGGAGGGGTGGATCGGGATAGAATAAAGAGAAATAGAAAAACCTGAGAGTCCGCGAGGCCCCGGACCAAACGGCGTCAGTTGGACGGTGCACGTGATCTCCTCGGGGACACGTGACCCGGGCCCACGGCCTGATTGACGGGAGCTTCCGACCAGTAGGGAGCGAGTGGGGCGGGGCTGGAGGAGTGAGCCGGCGGCGGGTCCTCCAACCAATTGGGGAGCCCGAGGGGCGGGACTAGCGCCGGCTGATTGTCTGATCCGCAGGGCAGCGAGTTTCTCCAGTCCCTTGTTCAGGGCCCGGGGCCAGGGGAGGCTGTGGGCCTTTATTCCCCTTATTGGACACAAAGCTCTTTGGCTCACAACACACTGGCTCAGGTTTTAATAGAGACTTTTAAAATTCATCAATAAAAGCAGATAAACCCCGTGCTTCTGTGGAACAAACTTTCTAATATTTTATAGAATCATAGAATGGTTACAGCACAGAAGGAGGCCATTCGGCCCGTCAAGCCCGTGCCGGCTCTCTGCAAGACCACTTCAGCTAGTCCCACTCCCCGCCCTTTCCCCGTAACCCTGCAAATTTCTTTACTTCAGGTACTTACCCAATTACCTTTTGAAAGCCGTGATTGAATCTGCCTCCACCACCCTTTCAGGCAGTGCATTCCAGCTCCTAACCACTCGCTGCATAAAAAAGTTTTTCCTCATGTCGCCTTTGGTTCTTCTGCCAATCACCTTAAATCTGTGTCCTCTGGTTCTCGACCCTCTGTCAATGGGAACAGTTTCTCTCTATCTACTCTGTCCAGAACCCTCATGATTTTGAACACTTCTATCAAATCTCCTCTCAACCTTCTCTGCTCTAAGGAGAACCACCCCAGCTTCTCGAGTCTATCCACGTAACTGAAGTCCCTCATCCCTTATCCCTGGAACCATTCTTGTAAATCTTTTCTGCACCACCTCTAAGGTCTTGACATCCTTCATAAAGTGCAGTGCCCAGATTTGGACACAATTCGCCAATTGAGGCCGAACCAGTGTTTTATAAAGGTTCATCATAACCTCCTTGCTTTTGGACTCTGCCTCTATTTATAAAGCCCAGGATCCCGTATGCTTTTTTAACCCTTTCTCAACCTGCCCTGCCACCTTCAATGATTTGTGCACACATACCCCCAGGTCTCTCTTTCGTGCATCCACTTCAGAATTGTACCCTTTAGTTTATATTGCCTCTCCTTGTTCTTCCTAACAAAATGTATCACTTCGCACTTTTCTGCGTTAAATTTGGCTTACAAGGGGAAGGCAGCAACAGCCAACTTCCTGGCACCAGGGGTGGTTCTGCTGCACAGGACGGGAGGAAAAAGAGGGGGAGAGCTATAGTGATAGGGGATTCTATTGTAAGCGGAATAGATAGGTGTCTCCGCGGCCGCAAACGAGGTTCCAGGATGGTACGTTGCCTCCCTGGTGCAATGGTCAAGGATGTCTCAGAGCGGCTGTGGAACATTTTGGAAGGGGAGGGTGAACAGCCAGTTGTTGTGGTACATATAGTTACCAATGATATAGGTAAAAACCGGGATGAGGTCCTAAAAGCTGAATATAGGGAGTTAGGAGGTAAATTAAAAAATAGGACCTCAAAGGTAATAATCTCAGGATTGCTACCAGTGCCACGTGCTAGTCAGAGTAGAAATAGAAAGATATTTCAGAAGAATCTGTGGCTAGAGGAATGGTGCAAGGGGGAGGGATTCAAATTCCTGAGACATTGGAACCGGTTCTGGGGGAGGTGGGACCAGTACAAAACAGACGGTTTGCACCTGGGCAGGGCCAGGACCGATGTCCTAGGGGGAGTGTTTGCTAATGCTCTGGGGGAGGGTTTAAACTTAAATGGCAGGGGGTTGGGAACCTGAGCGGGGAGACAGAGGAAACGGAAACAAGGATAAAAGCAAAAGACAGGAAGGAGAAAAACAAAAGTGGCAGGCAGAGAAATCAAGGGTTTTAATCAAACATGGCCACAGTAAATAATAATTCTAAAAGATCTAAGAGTGTTAAAAAAACAAGCCTGAAGGCTTTGTGTCTTAATGCGAGGGGCATTCGTAATAAGGTGGATGAATTCGCTGCACAAATAGAGGTAAACGAATATGATATGATTGGGATTACGGAAACATGGCCCCAGGGTGGCCAAGGCTGGGAACTCAACATCCAGGGGTATTCAATATCAGGAAAGATAGGCAAAAAGGAAAAGGAGGTGGGGTAGCATTGCTGGTTAAAGAGGGGATTAATACAATTGAAAGGAAGGATATTAGCTCTGATGATGTGGAATCTGTATCGGTAGAACTGAGAAATACCAAGGGGCAGAAAACGTTAGTGGGCGTGGTATATAGACCTCCAAACAATAATGCGGAGGTTGGGGATGGTATTAAACGGGAAATTAGAGAAGCGTGTGTTAGAATAAAATTTTGCTGGACAAGATTTCTGGACAAGATTTTGCTGGAAAAGACACAAACAACAAATTCGCTGACTGGGACTAATTGAATCACTGCACAGTGAGACATGCCACGCTTACGCATGGCTGGAACAAAGTTTGTCTCATGTCCTGACTGGGACTAATTGGATCACTGAGGACTAACAAGGTTCACTGGTATCCTATCATCAAACTAACCACTTGTATCCTATTATCGAACTAATCACATTCCGCCGGGGAACAAGACGGAACGAAGACCTGAAGAGGCAGAATTGGCAACACAAGTGTGTAAACTCCTGACTGGAGGAAAATAACGATATGCGCTAATAAACGAATTGATTGGATGAATGTCAATGATCTAAAACCGACTTCTTGGAATTGTATATAAGCTCGGCACGTACTACAATCGGGGAGAAGGTGCTCTCGCAGACCGCGTGGTTGCAGACGCTTCTCCCAGAGCTCTGTCATTTAATAAAGTTGTCTCTCTTACTCAAAGTCCAGTTTCCGAGGAATCATTTTTCCGACAACACGTGCAATAAGGGCACAGCAGTTATCATGGGTGACTTTAATCTACATATAGATTGGGCTAACCAAATTAGTAATAATACTGTGGAGGAGGAATTCCTGGAGTGTATACGAGACGGTTTCCTAGACCAATGTGTCGAGGAACCAACCAGATAGCAGGCCATCTTAGACTGGGTATTATGTAATGAGAAAGGATTAATTAGCAATCTTGTTGTGCGAGGCCCCTTGTGTCGGAGCGATCATAATATGATAGAATTCTTCATTAAGATGGAAAGTGAATTAGTTGACTCAGAGACTAGGGTCCTGAATTTAAATAAAGGAGACTACGATGGTATGAGGTGCGAGTTGGGTAGGATTGATTGGGGAATGTCACTCAAAGGGTTGACGGTGGATGGGCAATGGCAAACATTCAAAGATCGCATGGATGAACTACAGAATTTGTTCATCCCAGTTTGGCATAAAAGTAAAACAAAAAAGTGACTCAACCGTGGCTAACAAGGGAAATTAGGGATAGCATAAGATCCAAGGAGAGGGCATATGAATTGGCCAGAAAAAGCAGTAAACCTGAGGATTGGGAGCAGTTTAGGATTCAACAAAGGAGGAGAAAGGGATTAATTAATAGGGGGAAATAGAGTATGAGAGTAAGCTTTCAGGGAACATAAAAACTGACTGTAAAAGCTTTTATAGATATGTGAAGAGAAAAAGATTGGTGAAGTCAAGCGTAGGTCCCTTGCAGTCAGAATCAGGGGAATTTATAATGGGGAACAAAGAAATGGCATACCAATTAAATACATACTTTGGTTCTGCCTTCACAAAGGAGGACACAAATAACCTCCCAAAGATGTCGGGGAACGTAGGGTCTAATGAAAGGGAGGAACTGATAGAAATCAGTATTTGTAGGGAAATGGTGTTAGGGAAATTGATGGGATTGAGGGCCAATAAATCCCCAGGGCCTAGGGTACTTAAGGAAGTGGCCCTAGAAATAGTCGATGCATTGCTGGTCATCTTCCAAAATTCGATAGACTCTGGAACAGCACCCATGGATTGGCGGGTAGCTAATGTTACCGCACTGTTCAAAAAGGGTGGTAGAGAGAAAACGGGGAATTACAGACCGGTAAGCCTGACATTGGTAGTGGGGAAAATGCTAGAGTCCATTATAAAGGATGCAATAGCAGCGCACTTGGAAAAAAGTGACCGGATCGGACAAAGTCAACATGGATTTACAAAAGGTAAATCATGCTCTACTAATCTACTGGAATTTTTTGAGGATGTAACTGGTAGAATAGAGAACGGAGAACCAGTGGATGTGGTGTATTTGGACTTTCAAAAGGCTTTCGATAAGGTCCCACATAAGAGATTAGCGTGTAAAATTAAGGCACATGGGATTGGGGGCAAGGTATTGACTTGGATAGAGAACTGGTTGGCAGACAGAAAGCAAAGAGTTGGTATAAACGGCTCTTTTTCTGAGTAGCAGGCAGTGACTAGTGGGGTACCGCAGGGATCGGTCCTTGGACCCCAGCTATTCACAATATATATTAATGATCTGGACGAGGGAACTAGATGTAATATCTCCAAGTTTGCAGATGACACAAAGCTGGGTGGATGTGTGTGCTGTGAGGAGGATGCCGAGAAACTCCAGTATGATTTGGGCGCATTGGGTGATTGGGCAGAAGCATGGCAGATGCAATATAACATGGATAAATGCGAGGTTATCCACTTTAGTGTCAAAAACAGGAAGGCAGATTATTATCTGAATTGCAATAGATTGGGTGAAGGGGAAGTGCAACGAGACCTGGGCGTCCTTGTGCACCAGTCGCTGAAAGTAAGCATGCAGTTGCAGCAGGCGGTTAAGAAGGCAAATGGTATGTTGGCCTTCATAGCGAGAGGGTTTGAGTACAGGAACAAGGATGTCTTGCTGCAGTTGTACAGGGCCTTGGTGAGACCACATCTTGAGTATTGTGTGCAGTTTTGGTCACCTTATCTGAGGAAGGATGTCCTTGCCATGGAAGGAGTGCAGCGAAGATTCACCAGGCTGATACCTGGGATGGCAGGAATGACGTATGAGGAGAGATTGGGTCGATTGGGCTTGTACTCGCTGGAGTTTAGAAGAATGAGAGGGGATCTTATCGAAACTTATATAATTCTAACATGACTACACGCTAGATGCTGGAAGGACGGTCCCAATGGTCGGGGAGTCCAGAACCAGGGGTCACAGTCTAAGGATAAGGGGTAAGCCATTTAAGACAGAGAGGAGGAGGAATTTCTTCACCCAGAGAGTGGTGAACCTGTGGAATTCTCTACCAAAGAAGGCAGTTGAGGCCAATTCATTAAATATTTTCAAGAAGGAGTTGAATATATTTCTTAAGGCTAAAGGGATCAAGGGATATGGAGAGAAGGCAGGAACAGGGTACTGAATTTGGATGATCAGCCATGATCTCATTGAATGGCGGTGCAGGCTCGAGGAGCTGAATGGCCTACTCCTGCTCCTATCTTCTATGTTTCTATGTGCAGCCTTTACCTGCGGTGTGACCAACTCATTAAACGTGCTTTCCACGATGTCCTCAGCATCACGAATGCTCCAGTATGTATCCATTCGCAGCTCCAGCACCGCAATGTGGTCTGCCAGTAGCTGCAGCTGGATACACTTCCTGCACACATGGTCGTCAGGGACACATGAAGTGTCCCTGATTTCCCACATAGTATAGGAGGAGCATACCACGGCGCCGAGCTGTACTGCCATGACTTACCCTTTAATTAATTGAAATTAAATTAAATCAAATCAATCTCACCAATTACTCTATAATTCAATGATATACTCAAGGGCCCTTGTTTACCAGCAGTCCCAGCTACACAACAGAGACCTTAGAAACTATAAGCCACAACATTTAAGTTTGGAAAAAAGCGAGAAAGAGAGAAATACTCACCAACCAATCACTTACCTGCTTTCTGGTGATGTCACACTTAGATTACTTTTTACTTCTCTCTCTCCTCTCGCAGGTCCGCCTCTCCCGCTCTCGGAGCTCGGTTTAAATCTTGGGATGTGGGCGTCGTTCGCAAGAGCACCACATATTGCCAATCCCCAGTTTCCCATTGAGAAGGGGGCGGTGAGTCGCTTTCTTGAACTGCTGCTGTCCGTGTGGTGAAGGTACACCCACAATGTTGTTCAGTAAGGAGTTCCAGGATTTTGACCCAGCCACAATGAATATGTATTAGTCAGGATGGTGTGTGACTTGGAGGGGAACTTGGAGATGATGGTGCTCCCATGCACCTTCTGCCCTTGTCCATCTAGGTGGTGGAGGTTGCGAGTTTTGGAGGTTCTGTCAAAGTTGTGGTCGAGTTGCAGATGTATAAAGTTCCTTTCCTTTGACCCCTCCCACTCCCACCTCTCTCTCACTCCTCCCATTGAGGCCAGAGTCGTGTGTAGGCCCAGACCAGGTGGCGAATTCCCTTCCCTGAGGGACATTAGTGAAACAGTTGGATTTTTATGACAATCCGGCAGCTTTCATGGTCACTTTTTTCCAGTGCCAACTCCACAAATGACCAGATTCATTGAGCTCAATTTCACAACCTCCCTTTGTTTTCTTGTGGGCTCTCTCTCATGCTCCCTATTTTTAATTAATTTTACAGGGCATTAGAAGGGGAGGATTTACAGACTGTAAGCTCAAACCAAACATCACATCAAGATCTGACAGAGTCACTCGACTCATCGGATCTGAATATCACCGGCCTCAGAACATGGAAGCAAAAAGCACCATTCGCAGCAGAGAGAAACCGTACACGTGTTCTGTGTGTGGACGAGGCTTCAGCTGATCCTCTGGCCTATCGAGACACAAGCACAGTCACACCGGGGAGAGGCCGTTCACCTGCTCTGAGTGTGGAAAGGGTTTCGCTAATTCATCTCACCTATTGATACACCAGCGAGTTCACACTGGAGAGAGGCCGTTCACCTGATCGTGTGTGGGAAGGGATTCACTCAGTCATCCACCCTGCTGAAACACCAGCGAGTTCACACTGTGGAGAGGTCGTTCACCTGCTCTGAGCTTGGTAAGGGATTCACTCAGTCATCCGACCTTCAGACACACCAGCGAGTTCACATTGGGGAGAGGCCGTTCACCTGCTCTGAGTGTGGGATTGGATTCAGTCGTTCATCCAACCTGCTGACACACCAACTTGTTCACACTGATAAGAGACCTTTTAAATGTTCTGACTGTGAGAAGAGATTTAAAAGCAAAACGCATCTGCTGAGACACCAGCGAGTTCACACTGGGGAGAGATCATTCTCCTGCCCTGTGTGTGGGAGGAGATACACTCAGTGATCCACCCTGCTGGATCACCAGCGAATTCACACTGATGAGAGACCTTTTAACTGCTCAGACTGTTAGAAGTGCTATAAAAGTTCTGGGGAACTGACATGCCATCAACGTGTTCACATTGACGAGAGACCATTCAGATGCTCTCACTGCGGGATTGGGTTCAGGCGATCATCTGAACTCACTGTACATCAGCGAGTTCACACTGGGGAGAGGCCGTTCACCTGCTCCATGTGTGGGAAGGGATTCACTCAGTCATCCCACCTGCTGAAACACTAGCGAGTTCACAAGTGACTGCAGGGGTTGGATTCTGCTGTTATTGCTGCTGTTAATCACATCTACGACTGAACCATGTTCATTCTGACAGTTGGGGTTTGTTTCTGCTGATGTTAATAACTCCTGTAACTGGGCTGGTGTTTAATATTCTGGATAGATGTCAAATAAACCAGCTTTGCTTTAAACACATTGTTGTAGATTTATGTCTTTCCCACCTGAGTGTTTAGCATCACCTGGCTAGAGCTCAGAAAGGACAATCTGGGGGAGGATCGTACGGCGGGAACAGAACTTCAGCCTGGACACAGTCCTTCAGGGCCACACTGAGAGGAGCAGACAGCACTTTGGTCTTTCTCATCTCTCTTCACTGACAGCAAAGGCTCCGTGTGGGTTAATATTGAGGCGTGTGAGAAACGTGTCCCAGCCGCTCTCTGCCATGGTTCAGAGCTCCTAGGTACGGAACAGAAGGCTCCTTTAGAATGTACACCAGTGCTTTTTTTTAATGGCCTTATTAATGTGTGTCGTTACTTATAGTGATTTGTGTATCTGTATCCCTGGATCACTCTGCTCCTCCAGCCCATTTAGACTCTTAGGGGAAAATTTCAGTGATGCCCCCTTTGGGTTGCTAACGTCGCCGGGCTAATTTTAGCGCCCCAAAAAAGTTAGCGCCCCTGCGCATTAAATTCAGTGGTAGCGCCCCAAGCAGGGAATAGATAGGCATTTCTGCGGCTGCAAATGAGACTCCAGGATGATATGTTGCCTCCCTGGTGCAAGGGTCAAGGATGTCTCAGAGCGTCTGCAGAACATTTTGGAAGGGGAGGTTGAACAGCCAGTTGTCGTGGTGCATATAGGTACCAACGATATAGGTCAAAACCGGGATGCCGCCAAGGTCCACGCATGCTCAGCTCACCTTCCATTGTTAAAGGTCAGGCCCCGCCCCTCACACACTCCGATTGCTTGGAGGACCCGCCGCCCGCTCGCTGCTCCAGCCCCGCCCCGCTCTTCCTATTGGTCCGGAGCTCCCACCAATCACCCGGACAGATAGTGAGCTGAGCATGCGCGGACCTTGGCAGCAGCCGGTGACACATCAGGTGAGAGAGCTCAGTGAGCGGGTTCATGAACCCCGGGGGAGGCTGCGAGATTCTCAGCAGCTCAGCTCTGCTCGGTGCTGTGTGAACGGGCTGCTCCACACCCCGGCTGCTCACGGGGAATGCCAGTGCGGAGAGCCCAGTGCAGAAGGCCCAGGGTGGAAGACCCAGAGGAGAGTGTCCTAGGCGGGTGGCCCAGCATGGAGGACCCAAGGCGGGGGGCCTAGGGCGGAGCGGCTGGTCGACAGAAGCGGAGTCGGGAGATGCTGTGGGTGAGCATGCTGCACAGTTTCTAAAGGTGAAGAACGGTCTCCGGCCCGAATGAGTTCTAGCGGCCCCGTCTGTGCTCCATCTGGTGGCAGCTGTGAGGCTTTTTCTCAGTGACAGGGGTCGGTTTGTGCGCTGCCATTTTGGTGGAGGAAAGACAGACTGTTCCCATCTATAGTATGGTGCTTGAGTGGCCATAAGATGGGAAAAGAGAACGGAATAATAGTGAAAAAGGAAAAAAGGATAATAAAAGGACGATAAAAGGCAAAACAAAGTAATATCGTCAAGGAATAATGTATGTCTGGATGGCTGGGTCCTGTGAGTGATAACAGCAAGAAGAAGGAAATTTGAGTAGTGGTTTTCTTCTTTTACGGGATTTGAGAAAGTGGTCGGCTTATTTTCTGTGGAAAGGTTGAAGACTGTGGAGAAGGATCATGACATTATATGGTTAGATAACATCAAGTGAAAGCAAGGAGTTATTAGAGTGCCAATAGGACTGGCGTAAAACTGGTATTTACTTGTTTTGTTGAAGAAGTTTCGGGTTCTGGTTAAAAGTATTTACTTGAAGTTTTAATTGATTTCTGATATGGTTATGGGACTTTGTATATTGTGGTGTTATTTAGTGTTAAAGCCTTCCACAATGTATGGATGAACGAACGTTCTCGTGAACGCACGCATGCGGACACAAATAATATGCACGCACACACAATGGAACTTACGTTCGACCGAATGATGTGCCCTCGCTCCCCAGGATGAAGGCCGGCTTGGTGAGCGTGAGGCCTGCCAGGACAGATGAACGAATGCACGCATGCACGCAGGTAGACAAATGACACGCACGCACGCAGACATGCACAATGGAATTTACGCTTGAGCGAACGAACGAACGAACGGAGGAATGAATGACTGAATGATTGAGCGATGCCAGTAGGACTGGCGTATACGGGTTCTTTCGTTTCTTGGTTTATTAAATAGTGGCAGTTTGTACTGTACACATTATTGATTTACCTGTAAAAATGTATTATTGTATTTATATTGTTGACCATAAAGCTGTTTATGAGGTTTTTTTATGTGGTCAATGAATGTAATGGATTTATTATGCAATTGATGAGTTGTAACAAGTACTACCATATTTAAATAAATATGTTTGACTCAAAAAAAAACCCCGGGGGGACGCGGGCTGCACACATCCTGAGTGCGGCCCCAGGCCCCATTATTTAAACACTCAACATTACCCGCCTCCCCACAACTACCCGCCAGTTTAAGACACAAACTCCGGGACAACCAGGAAATGCTGGGAAATCCCCAGCGAGTCAGGGAGCGTCTGTAAATGGAGGAGAAATGGTGACTGGTCAGGGAGCGTCTGTAAATGCAGGAGAAGTGCTGACTGGTCAGGGAGCGCCTGTAAATGCAGGAGAAATGGTGACTGGTCAGGGAGCGTCTGTAAATGGAGGAGAAATGGAGACTGGTCAGGGAGCATCTGTAAATGCAGGAGAAATGGTGACAAGTCAGGGAGCGTCTGGAAATGGAGGAGAAATGGTGACTGGTTAGGGAGCATCTGTAAATGGAGGAGAAATGGTGACAAGTCAGGGAGCATCTGTAAATGGAGGAGAAATGGAGACAGGTCAGGGAGCATCTGTAAATAAAGGAGAAATTATTCGTTATTTTGGGGCTTGGTTTGTGTGAATAAATATATCACTAATTTCAATTAGACTCTTTTCCGTGTCCAGCTCCTGTAAATACTGGCTGGAAAGGGGCCGGACTCTCAGGAGGCTCCACACCACTGGCTGCTCATGTGTCAGTGATCTCCCATCAGATTAATGTGCTTCTGTTGTGTGTGTGTTTAACAAAGTGCCCGAAGCAGTTCATAAGGTGGGGAACCAGTGAGTGTAAGCAAGGAAAATCTGGATGGTAAAACAGAACTAACAGGCTCAGGTGTTAATCCCAGATCAATAGTTTATTATGAGTGCACACGGGAGAACCACCTCAGCCAACCCCAGCTGGAGGCTCCGTTCTCAGAGGAAAAGTGACAATACAGCTTAGTTTATACAGTTTATTAGACAACACCCACTTATTACTAATGGGAATATTGATACTTCATTGGTTTACATGGTTAATCAATCAACTACTAAGCCTGTCCTTCGAACTTGAGTACCCCCTGAATACGTCAGTAAGAAGCTTGTTGACTGTAGGAGGCTTCATATTCATGAGCTATCTCTTACTCTTGTTATCAGTATGGGAAAGTATTTTCCAGCAGGGACATGGCTAGCTGGATACAAAGCTACATTGAATTATGCAGCTGGCTGACTACTTCTTCAAGGCCTTATTTGCTGCTGCTTCTTAATCGTGCCTTTGTATTCTTATCTCTTCCAAGAACAGGCTCTTTCTAAACAGTTACCAGGTTGTAATTACAAGCAACATTTCAGAATGTCAGCTAATTTCTATTTATGTTGGTTTAAAAGGGTTAATATAGCCAAGTATCCCATGGTGCTTTGCATTTGTTTTCCAGCTAACAAGACTAAATGGTGCCTTTCAGATAGTTTTATACCAGTCGAATATTGAGGACCCCTTTATATCCCTTAAACCAAATTTTATCCTAACAATCCCCCCTTTTGGCTCTTGGCTAAGCCATATCCGTCACCTCATCTTGACCAGGTTCCCTTCGTGATGGCCACCAGTCCAGGTGGAAGAGAGGCAGAACATCTGATAGTCCTATCAAACTATGATTGTCTCCCCTTTTATATGCACCTTACCCCGGTATATACTACTCCCGGTACCACTCAGACGTGTCCTTTGTTGAGGTCAAAGAGGCACTGGGGACATTCTCACCCAGTCTCTGCTTTACTGCCTTAGCCAACCTTTTCATCCTCTGCCTACGACATTTATTACAGGCCATGAAAATCAAGAAGCACATTACAACAAACTGCACTACTACTAATACATGTGAAATTAATCTAATCCAAGAATGGATCTGCATATTCAATCCCCAACTCCAAAGGTCATCCCACCAAGTGGTGACTTTAATTTGATCAATGTCATGCTTAATGTTTTTATTGTTCTGTTGCAGGTTATAATAAACCTTCTGGGAGAGGCGTATCTCCATTCGCAATAATTTCAAGTGTTCAGGCAACGGGGGTATCGGATACCCAAATGTGTCCTGATAGTCTTTTAAGTCTTTCCTGATATCTTCAGAAACTTGTAAGATGGTGAGGTTATGCTGGTGTATCTCCACCAATTCCTCGTGTCCAATCCGTACCGGGATTTCAGGAGTGAAGCAGAACTCTGAACTTGGAATATCACAAGTTAGATTGGCATATTTAAACATTTTCAAATTAGTTGTAACACAATATTCACCCTTTCCGGCGTATGCCACTTGAGTGGGTTTTAAATCCGCCTCTAGGGCTTCCATGGTACAATTAATATCCTGATTGGTGCCAGGAGTGGGGTAATATTAACTTAACATTAAGAAACTTAAATTTAATAATGTCCAATATCTTCAAATTTCATACTAAAGTTGTTGCTTGGTGAATGTAAACAGCTGTCAGTGGAAAGGGTTAACTCCTTTGCAGGCTTTTGAAGGTGGAGCATAACATTATCAGCCTTACGCAATTGCGTCACTTCACGTAAATTAAAAAAAACATTCCCGATTGAAAAAGGCAGTTCTGTTTTCACACTTTAAATAAACACAAACACTTGGGCTTCATTGGTCAGATTCCCTTTCTCAGCTGCCCGCTTGGCTGCCTCGTCTGCCCATGCATTGCCCTGTTTCTTGGATTGCTTTAATTCATGGTCGGGGCCCCAGTCCACCAGCTCCTAGGATGGTTTCCCCCCTTTGATCAGCTAGCTTTCCCCTTGGTCCTAGTGCTTCTCGCATCTGTCTTTGGGCATTTGTCTCTTCCCTTGTGTTATTATGTATCCTAGGTAGATTTCTTTGCCCTTCCCTACCTGTACCTTTCTAGGGTTTAACTTTAGTCCCGCGTTTTGTAGGGCTCCCAGTACCATAGTCAATCAAATATTGTAGAGGGACCTGCCACTATCGGATGTTCTCATGGAGCGGAGTTATCTTATTCAATTCGGACTACACCAATCCACACCCCGTGGCCACAATGAAAGTTCAGCTTCAATAGGTTAACCCACCTCACAACTCCAATTCAATCCAAACCAATCCCCCTTTCAACCAATCAGTATCACTTGGAAAAGAAAGAAGGAAGCCATTTCAACAAAGAAACAATCACTCATGCCCTGCAAACATTCACATTCAAATTCATTTTCTTCCAGGCACACCGGCAACTGTAACATCAAGGCCGAAGCCCATCCTCTGCATCAACAATGAACAGACAAAACAAAACAAAATAGCACATTCTTGCAGAAAACAGTAAATTATGTCATTTTTCTTATTGTCCTTTCTTCAGATGTCTTTCCAAAATACTATAAAAACATTGAATATAACTGGAGAAAAATTAGTTTTTCAACATTTACACAAATCAAATCAAACTGCTTTGGAAGATTTCACCATAGCAACCACAACTCCAATGTTAAATCTTAGGCTGGAACTTAATCTTTTGTCAAACAAATTGTTTTTGTTCTTCTCAGTTTTTTACACACCAGCTTAACTTAAATTAATTCAAAGTTTTTTTTCAATTCTGGGGGCACAATCTTATTCGCACATTCTTAAAACTTCCAAAATCCAAGACAAGACAAAAGGGTTAAATGCTTTTAACACAGAGAAGTGGGAGGAGCTAAAACACACAACAGACATTTTTCTTTTTTTTAAGGACAGATTTTTAGACAAAGGAATATTGTAACTTCTTAATCGTTCACAGCCAGGAAAACGTTCACACTCCAACACACACCTTCACACACACTGAAATTCCAGCATATTCTCAAGGTTCCTTTCACTCAGCAAATCCTGTATCTCATTTGCCCCGGCACAAACGTCAACAACCTCCATGTCGGCAAAACCCTAAAAAAAAATGTTTTTAATCGGTGACTCAGCAGCTTTGCCTGGCTTTCCAAATATCTGGTTTTTTTCTTGCTGAGTTTTCAAATTGGTTAGCCTGCAAATGAGATATTTTCCCTTCTTTATCTCTGCATCCTTTTTCGGCATTCTATATAACTTCTGACTTACTTCTCAATAGTTCTTATGTTACCCTATCATTCACCCACGCACACTTATTTTGCGCACACTCACTCGTCACGGGATCACGATCCTGTGGTGTTTAGTTCCCTACACCTACTTGATCCTGGCCGTCACGTGGGACTACGTCCTCTTAATTCAGGCTCAGGCTAGGTGTTTGAGATAGTGCACCACCCTTGTCCGTGTCGATCACCCCGTGACTTTCAAGGATCCAATCTTATGTTTCATTGGAACGACGACACAAAACTTATACCCTAGGCAGACAAACACTTATGCTCTAAGCAGACAAACACTTATACTCTGGACAGACAAACACTTATACTCTGGACAGACAAACACTTATACTCTGGACAGACAAACACTTATACTCTGGACAGACAAACACTTATACTCTAGACAGACAAGCACTTATGCTCTAAGCAGACAAACACTTATACTCTAGACAGACAAACACTTATGCTCTAAGCAGACAAACACTTATGCTCTAACTACCCTTTAATCCCGCCAGATCATCACCCGGTATTTAGTGTCGCGAGGACTCCCTATCCCCAGAGAAACACCCTTTAAGCTCTTCTCCCCCGGCCCCTCCTGACCATCGGCGATTTTTAACCTAGCGCTTCCCCCCCCCCCCGGCACTTTTCCCACCCAGCGCTTTCCCAACTAGCGCTTTTCCCCTTAGCGCTCTTCCTGGTGCTTTTCCCCTTAGCACTCTTCCCGGCGCTTTCCAACCCAAGAGTTTCTAAACTCCTCGGGTCTGTTTGTACCTTAAGATGCATCCTATTGATCTACACCTGGAGCCTGTTGCTCCTTCACTCGCTGTTCTTTGTAACACCGCTACCCCAATCCGCCTCGCGGACTTCCACGTTAAGGGTGAATCTTATTGCTACTCACCCCTCCATATAGGTCATTGTGGAGGATCGATCAGCAGTCCGGTGGTATCCCACTTCTGACACCAAGCTGTAAGCGAGGAAAATCTGGATGGTAAAACAGAACTAACAGACTCAGGTGTTAATCCCAGATCAATAGTTTATTACGAGTGCACACAGGAGAACCACCTCAGCCAGCCCCAGCTGGAGGCTCCATTCTCAGAGGGAAAGTGACAATACAGCTTAGTTTATACAGTTTATTAGACAACACCCACTTCTTACTAATGGGGTGTATACATGGGAATATTGATACTTCATTGGTTTACATGGTTAATCAATCAACTACTAAGCCTGTCCTTTGAACTCGAGTACCCCCTGAATACGTCAGTAAGAAGCTTGTCGACTGTAGGAGGCTTCATATTCATGAGCTATCTCTTACTCTTGTTATCGGTATGGGAAAGTATTTTCCAAAAGAGACATGGCTAGCTGGATACAAAGCTACATTGAATTATGCAGCTGGCTGACTACTTCTTCAAGGCCTTATTTGCTGATGCTTCTTAATCATGGGGAATCAAGGGATATGGAGAAGGGGCAGGAAAGTGGTGTTGAGGTCGAAGATCAGCCCTGATCTTATTGAATGGTGGAGCAGGCTCGAGGGGTCTTATGGCCCACTCCTGCTCCTATTTCTTATGTTTCTTATGATAGAGGTCTTTAAAACTGTGAAGAGGTTTGATATGGTGGATGTAGAGAAGATGTTTCCTTCTGAGGGGGAGTCCAAAACTAGAGGCCATAAATATAAGAGAGTCACCAATAAGTCCAACGTGGAATTCTTTACCCAGAGAGTGGTGAGACTGTGGGACTCGCTGCCACATGGAGTGGTTGAGGTGAATAGCACGGATACATTTCAGGGGAAGCTCAATAAGTACACGAGGGAGAAAGGAATAGAAGGATCTGCTGATAGGTTTGGATGAAGAGGAGCAGGAGGAGGCTCGTGTGGAGCAGAAACACCGGCACAGACCAGTTGGGCCGAATGGCCTGTTTCTGTGCTGCAGACTCTCTGTAACTCTGTGAATTCCTCATCCCTGTGGGAGCTGATATTAGTCAATAATTTCTTCTTGGGCTTTTCTGAAAGTCAATATAAGTCGAGACTGAACCAATCACACAGCTTGGTGTCAGATTGAATCATTCCTCTCTCCAGCCTGTGACCGATGAAACTTGTAACACTGAGGCTGAAATTCCACTGCCATGTGCCCGGGGTGCAGGCAGTGCTGGGCACAGAGGGAACAGCAAACCGGGTTCAGAGAGGGCATGCTGGGTTTGCCCTTGACCTGGGCTTTTCGTTGAGCAAGAGTTGGGGCCCAGTGGGATTTCACTGGTCCGGGGCATTTCTGAGTGTGTCACTGGAACATTAGGAACAGGAGGAGGCCATTCTGCCCCTCGAGCCTGCTCCACCATTCAATTAGATCAGGGCTGACCCGTATCTTATCTCCATTTACCCGCCTTTATTCCACATCCCTTGGAACAATTACCTCACAAAAATCGACCATCTCAGTCTTGAAAGCTCCAATCGACCCCCAGCATCCACAGCCTTTTGGGGGAGAGAGTTCCACATTTCTACTACCCTGTGTGTGAAAAAGTGCTGCCTCATTTCACCCCTGAATGGCCGAGCTCTAATTTTAAGATTCTGGCCTCTTGTTCTTGATTCCAGCACCAGAGGAATCCTCCATGGCCTCCCCTCTCCTTATCTCTGTAAACTCCTCCAGCCCCACAACCTCTGAGATCTCTGCCCTCCTCCAATTCTGGCCTCTTGCACATCCCCGATTTTAATCGCTCCACCATTGGCGGCCGTGCCTTCAGCTGTCGAGGCCCCAAGCTCTGGAATTCCCTCCCTAAACCTCTCCGCCTCTCCACCTCTCATTCCTCCTTTAAGACATTCCTTAAAACCTACCTCTTTAAACAAGCTTTTGGTCATCGGCCCGAATATCTCCTCATGTGGCTCAGAGTCACATTTGTTTTACTAACGCTACAGTGAAGCACCTTGGGATGTTTCACTGCGTTAAAGGTGCTATCTAAATGCAAGTTGTTGTTGTTACTCTCCAACCCCCCTCACCCCAACTCCTCCTTCACCCCTACTCTCCAACCCCCCTCACCCCAACTCCTCTTTCATCCCTACTCTCCAACCCCCTCACCCCAACTCCTCTTTCACCCCTACTCTCCAACCCCCCTCACCTCAACTCCTCTTTCACCCCTACTCTCCAACCCCCTGATCCCAACTCCTCTTTCACCCCTACTCTCCAACCCCCCTCACCCCAACTCCTCTTTCACCCCTACTCTCCAACCCCCTGATTCCAACTCCTCTTTCACCCCTACTCTCCAACCCCCCTCACCCCAACTCCTCTTTCACCCCTACTTTCCAACCCCTCACCCCAACTCCTTTCACCCTACTCTACAACCCCCTGATCCCAACAACTCTTTCACCCCTACTCTCCAACCCCCTCACCTCAACTCCTCTTTCACCCCTACTCTCCAACCCCCTTCACCCCAACTCCTTTCACCCCTGCTCTCCAGCCCCTGTCTCATCTTCCATTGACATCAATGGAACGTACAATGACAATTGATCTGTCAGAATTTGACAGATATTTACAATGATTCTAGAGGCTTTCTTTATTCTGTCCACTCGAGGAGTGTGATAACAGACTTTCTTCTGTGAATATAGAGCTGGAGTATTGGGCCGTGATGTGTTTACTTATTCACCTTGTTGACTCTAAAAATTGAGTCTTGTGGTTTCAGACACCAGATAATCAAGCTCACAACAATAGATTGTGTTTTACTGATGTTAGATCCGTGATTCTGAGAGTATGATGTTTTTCAATAACCACACGGATGCTGTAACTTAACGATAAACAGGTATTTACTGGAGGAGGGTAGTCTCAAGACTGGGGGTACAGAGGCATGCTCAAGGCTTATATACAGGTGTGGTCACTGCCGGTACTACAGTATACAGGAGCTGTAAAAGTAGTTCTCTCTTAAAGGCACATACACTACAATTACTCCCCTTTTAGATTAGCAGTACCCATAATATTCAAATAACAATTAACACTTTAACATGTACATTAAACAACAACAGTCCATTTATAGATTCAGTCTTTGGGGCGGCTTCCTGACCCTTTCAGGATAGTGCCTTTCCTGAGGTTCTTATTCTTGGTGCAGAGGCGATTCTGACCCCTTTTCATCGGGTAGTTAATCGGGTTCCACTGCTACTGGTTCTGAGGTAGATGCTACCGGTATGTCGGGTTCATCCCCAGGTACTCGAGACATGGGGTTGATGCGTTCCTGTGACGCTAAGATCTGATCGACGTGGCATCTCACAATGTTCTCCCCGACATCCACTGTGCACATTAATGGCCCCTGCCTTGTGCATATTGTTCCGGGTTGCCATTTCTCTGTTCGATAGTCATGGGCCAAGACTGGTTGTCCTACATTGAAGCTCCTTGTCGGCTTCTCATTGATGTGCTGGAATTGTTTGTCCTCAACATTTCTTCGCACATTTGGTCTGAGCAAGTCCAGACGAGATCTCAACCTTCGGTTAAAGAACATCATGGCCGGGGTCTGGTTGGTAACTGCATGTGTCGCGTTTCGGTAGGCTAATAAGAAATTGTCCATCTTATGCTGTAGTGGAATTTCATCGTCGCACATGGCCTTTATCGCCTTCTTAAAGGTTTGTACAAACCTCTCAGCCAATCCATTTGTGGCTGGATGATACGGGGCGGATGTGTAATGCCTTACCCCATTCCTTCTCATAAATTTTTGAAACTCTTCGGACACAAATCTGCTCTGGCAAACCGTTTCTGGCAAATATGTTCCGTAGGACTGCAATCGTTTTCTCTGTAGTTGTTGAGGACATTTTTATCACCTCAGGCCACTTCGAATGAGCATCCACTGCTATTAAGAACATTGAGTCCATGAATGGACCAGCAAAATCAATATGCACCCGTTGCCATGGAGAGGAGGGCCACTCCCATGGGTGTAGAGGGGCATGTGGTGGTGCATTTTGGACCTTCTGGCATCCTAAGCAGCTCTTAGTTAGGTCTTTGATTTGTTGATCGATTCCCGGCCACCACACATAAGTCCTAGCAAGGCTTTTCATTTTCACTCCCCCCAGATGACCTTCATGTAACTCATTTAGCACTCTCTCCCTTAACTTGGGTGGAATCACCACTCTGGATCCACACATCACTGTCCCCTGGCATACTGACAGCTGTTCTCTTCTGGATGAGAATGCTGGCAACAGTGAGTTGCCACGTGTTGGCCATCCCCTCACCGTCAAATCATATACCCGAGACAGTGTCGGATCATTGCGGGTCTCCTTCTCTATATCCGCGTTCGTTACTGGCAATCGTTCAATTATTGACGAATAAAATATCTCAATAGGGTCCACTGCTGGTGCTTCCTCCACAGTAGGCAGTGGCAGGCGTGATAGCCCATCAGTGTTCCCATGCTGTTTCGTGCCTTTATATTCTATTTCATATTGATTCGCCCCTAGAAACAGGGACCATCTTTGTAACCGTTGTGCAGTCATCACTGGAACGCCCTTCTTAGGATTAAAGATGGAGACAAGTGGTTGGTGGTCAGTCAGCAAGGTGAACTTCTGCCCATGCAGATAGTGGTTGAATTTTTTTACTCCCCATACTAGGCTGAGGGCCTCCCTGTCAATCTGGGCGTAGTTGCGCTCGGCTGAGGTTAGTGACCGAGACGCAAAGGCTACTGGCCTCTCCAACCCGTCTGGAAATTTGTGCGACAGCACCGCTCCAATACCATAGGGTGATGCATCACATGCCAAACGAATTGGTAACGCTGGGTTGAAATGGGCCAACACCTCTTTCAATGTGATCAATTCTTTACACCTCTGGAAAGCTCATCTACGTTCGTCATCCCACTTCCATGGTACCCCTGTTTGCAGTAGGGTGTTCAGTGGGTGTAATACCGTGGACAAATTTGGTAAGTACTTGTGGTAGTAGTTTACCAGCCCGAGGAACGTCCTCAGTTGTGACACATTTTCCGGTGCTGGAGCCTTGACTACTGCCTCAATCTTTTCAGGGGACTTATGTAACCCCTCTTCATCGATGACGTGGCCACAATACGAGATCTCTTTCTGGAAAATCTCACACTTGTGGCGATTAGCTAGTAGCCCATACTCCTTTAATCTGGTGAGCACCTTCTCCAAGTTGGTGAGGTGATCACTGTCATTTTCGCCTGTGACCAAGATATCGTCCAAATAACACTGGGTCCCTGGAATCCCTTGCAGGACTGGATCCATTGCCCTTTGCCAGATAGCCGGAGCCGAGGCTACCCCGAACACCAGCCGGTTGAATTGATAGAGACCTTTATGAGTGTTAATCGTAAGGTATTGTTTCGAAGCTTCTTCTACCTCCATTTGCAAGTACGCCTGAGCTAGATCAATTTTGGTGAAGCGTTTACATCCAGATAGCGAGGCGAAAATATCCTCAATTTGAGGAAGTGGATATTGTACCGTGTGAAGGATTGGGTTCACTGTCACCTTAAAATCCCCACAGATGCGGACCTTCTTTGGTTCCCCAGGCGTATTACTCAATGACCTCTTCATTACAGGAACGATGGGTGTAGCCCACTCGCTCCAGTCCACTTTGGACAGTACTCCTGAACGTTCCAACCCTTCCAGCTCTGCTTTGACAGCTGGTCTGATTGCATAAGGCACTGGTCTGGCCTTAAGAAACTTTGGGCTTGCATTTTCCTCTATTTTAATCGTTGCTGTTATGCCTTTTAGTGTTCCTAGTCCCTCCTGGAACAATTCTTTTGCGTCAGTTAGCATTTTTGACAGTTGTCCAGGTGTGACGTCGTCATCCTTTTTGGCCTCAACCTTCAGTGCCTGTATGGAATGCCAATCTAATTGTATCTTCCGGATCCATTCACGTCCTAGCAGTGGTGGTCCTCCATCTGGCAATACATATATATCCATTTTAGGTATTTCCTGGCCTTTATATATCACTTTCACCCTTATTTTTCCTTTGGGGTAGACTTTTTGCCCCGTATACGTCTTCAAGACAATCTCTGTAGCTTTCAAGGGTATATGTGAAAATAGCCGCTTGTAATCCCTTTGGTTTATGACTGTTAGGGCTGATCCTGTGTCCAATTCCATTTTCACTTGGACTCCGTCTATCTTGAGTGTAACCCAGATAGTCTGGTGATCCTCCATTTTGGTTACCTTATGTAGTTTCAGACAACCCAGCTCCTTGCTTCCGGAGTCTGTGTCACTTTTCTGTTCGTCTGAACCACTGTCCATCACCTGGTGTACCTTTTTGTACTTCTCCTGTGGAGATTTCTTACTGTTGGTTTTCTTCCCAGACCTGCAGACTCTTGCTATGTGTCCTGCTTTCCCACACTGTCTGCACACTTGGTCCTTGAACCAACAATCCTTCTGGTCATGTGTTGTTCTGCCGCAGCGATAGCACTTCCCTGTTCCATAGGACATTTCATTGGTGCCATATTCTTGCGGTCTCCGTTGTATCTCTGCAGCTCCCCTTGTGGCTGCTTCATGTGATACTGCCATACTGAAAGCCTTGTCCAGCGTAAGATCCTTTTCTGATAGAAGCCGTTTCTGGGTTCCTTCATTTTGTAGCCCACACACAAACTTGTCCCTTAACGTATCTGCTAGTCCCACTCCAAACTGGCAGTGTTTCGATAGCTTGTGCAGTTCCGTTAGGTACTCAGCATTGCTTTCATCTTTGTGTTGGTTCCTTTTATGGAACTTAAATCATTCTGCTATCAGCAGCGGTGTGGGGTTTAAGTGGTCCTGTAGGATTTCTACTATGCTTTCGAAATTCTTGTTCACCGGCTTCTCTGGGGTTATTAGATTTTGCAGTAACCCATAAGTTTTTGCACCCATGGAATTTAACAAAACCAGTGCTTTACTAGCATCTGGCACTTCATTCACCCTGCAGTACACCTCAATATGTTCCACATATGTCGCCCAATCTTCGACTTCATTGTCGAACGTAGAGATACTGCCACTCTTCGGCATCCCTGGGTGTGATTTAACTGTCAAAAATGGCGTCTCCCGCGCTTCCCCTTCTTCTCCGCTGGCACAAAATGGCATCTCCCGTGCTTTCCTTCCTTCCCACGCTCGCCCTTCTTCTCCGCTGCGGCTTCAAAAAATGGCGTCTCCCGTGCTCTTCCTTCTTCTCCGTGGCTCAATGGCATCTCCCGCGCTCTCCCTTCTTCTCCCCGCGGACACTGTTCAGCCTTTGAGCCCTGGCTGTGCTCTGCGCATTCTTTCTTTTTTCTTGACGCCGCTCGGTCCTGAACCCGGCTGTTGCTTTATCCTCTCTCTCTCCGGTTTGTTTTGGTTTTTTTCTCTCGACACCACTCGGTTTTCAACCCCCGGCTGCGCCTTGTGCGCTTCACCCTCTGTCTTACCCCGTCGACGCTGCTCAGCTTTCTCTCTGCCGTCGGTCGGCTCCCGCCGCCGCTGTCCGGGAAGGGTCTGCACTGGACCTGTCATCAGTCTGTTGCTGATCGTTGTGGCTTGGGAACCAAGCCCGGCTCTCCACAGCCTCCCCTGCAATGTTCACTCTCTGCCGGACGACTGGGCGTTTGCTCGTGGTCGACGCCCGTGTTCCTGGCCTTGACTTTTTTGTTTTTGTTTTGTTACACCGCCCTCCCGGAGCGAATCCTTGAAGGGAAATGCAGAGTTGCAGGTAGATTCAAATCGACACTCGTTGCCACTGTTAGATCCGTGATTCTGAGAGTATGCTGTTTTTCAATAACCACACGGATGCTGTAACTTAACCATAAACAGGTATTTACTGGAGGAGGGTAGTCTCAAGACTGGGGGTACAGAGGCATGCTCAAGGCTTATATACAGGTGTGGTCACTGCCGGTGCTACAGTATACAGGAGCTGTAAAAGTAGTTCTCTCTTAAAGGCACATATACTACAACTGACTTTATTAACAGCATTGCAAAAATACAGACAGAGTATAGTTACCCGATCCGGAGAACAGAGATAATACAGTGGATTCAGAGCTCTCTTCTCCCCAGGTCTGTTCTAACAAGCTGCGACTACACTGGCGATATTTATATTTAACTTGTTTACCACATTATTGACCTGGCCCTGCCCAAACCATAACCACAAGGATATCTGTGCATTGTTCTGACTGTGACCACAAGGCTGTGTCACTATCACACACATACCGTTTCCTTCTTTCACATCTCCTTACACAGACCATTGCTTTACACATCCCCTTTCTACACAATTGCAGCCGACATGAGCAAGGACGTGAGACTCATTGAAAGACACACTCATTTCATGACAGCAAAGGTCACACTGGGACAAATCTTCAGTTATTTTCCATTACAGGCAAAATGCAGAGTTGTCCAGCAGCACATGGCACCTTAACAGAGTCTCATCGGCCTACAATATAGAGCTGGAGGATTGGGCCATGATCTGTTTACTTGTTCATCTCTTGTTCAATACATTTGCTGAGTGCATTTAAATTGAAAACCAGGTTTGCAGGTGTGATGCTCTATTCACACATCGAAGGTGAGAGAGATGCTGTGGGTCACACGTTAAGTTCAGTAGCTGAAGGCGATTAACAGACTGGGTTTTGTGTTTAGTGATCCCGGGCGTGTTACCGATACCTTCCCTGGATACCAAGGCTAGGAGAGGCACTCTGGAAGGTATGGGGAGCTGGGACTTGTCCATGAGAGTAACCAAAGGTATGAGAACTGAAATCTATATATATAAACCGGTATGTCTCTCTGTCTGTCTGTCTCTCTGTCTGTCTCTCTGTCTGTCTCTCTGTCTTTCTGTCTGTCCGGCTATACAATCAAAAGTTATAGAGCGTACCTACACGTATGTTATATCGAAAGAAAGCTTATCGTTAGGGGACTTTTGTAGGTGTACTTACTTTTTCGTCAGGCAAAAATTGTTTGGACAGTATACAAAAAATGTTCAAAAATCCTCAAAAATCCACTCATTAGCGGTTCACCAATCCTACCTCTCATTAGTGTTGAGTGACGTGCTGCTTGACCAATCCTACAGTTCACTCACCTGATGGTTGACCAATCAGTGCATCACGGGCGGGTCCTAATCCTCCAGTCTCCCTAAACTTTGCCGCCATTTTTTCCATCCCCACAGGGACAGCAGCAGCAAAAGAAACCCCCACATTGCGGCTCCCGATCCCGCTCCCGCCCCGCCGGAGTGGCAAGTAAGTTGGGCTCACTCGGGCCGTGCCTCACAACCGCTCGGCCTGACACACACAGCGGTTGGGGGAGCGGCAGCAGCCGGCCGTCAGCCGCGCGATCCGCGGGGGAGCTCAGCTCGGGTCCGTCTTGGCCCGACAGCCCGGCCGCGCCTCAAGCGCTATGCCCCGCACGGCCGCTATCACAATGGCACCGGGCCTCAGGCGCTAGGCCCCGCACGGCTGCTATCACAACGGCACCGGGCCTCAGGCGCTAGCCAGGGAGAGGGGAGGGGGAGGGGAGGGAGGGAGAGGACAGCACAGGGAGGGGGGGAGAGGGAGAGAGAGGGGGGACAGACAGGGGCAGGGAGACCGCGCAGCCCAAATTGCCCTGGCAACGCTGGGCACCCCCAGCTAGTAATCTATATTTAGACAGAAGATAAGGCCCAAAAATGGAGCAGTCAGTGACAGGATATCAATTAATCTCTTATCTTGGAGGAAACAGATACTCGACACACTGTGTGTTTGAAACAATGCCAATTTATTTGGCATTGATCCAGAATATTAATCTCCAGCCCAGTTATAGGGGTCATTAACATCAACAGAAACAAACGCCAACTGTCAAAATGAATAGGGTTCAGTCCTGGATGTGATTATCAGCAGCAATAACAGCAGAATCCAATTTTGGCAGTAACGTGTGAATTCGCTGGTGTGTCCGCAGGTTGGATGCCTGAATGAATCCCTTCCCACACACTGAGCAGGTGAATGGCATCTCCCCGGTGCGAACTCGCTGGTGTCTCTTTAGGTTGGATGAATCACTAAATCTCTTCCGCCACACAGAGCAGGTGATTGGCCTCTCCCCAGTGTGAATGCGCTGGTGGCTCAGTAGGTGGGATGAACAAGTGAATCCCTTCTGGCACACGGAGCAGGTGAATAGAATCTCCGCAATGTGAGTGCGTTGGTGTCTCAGCAGATCATTGCTGCTTTTAAAGGTCTTCTCACTGTAAGAACATTTAAAAGGTCTCTTTTATCAGAGTGAACTTGCTGGTGTCTCAGCAGGGTTGATGACAGAGCGAATCTCTTCCCAAACACGGAGCAGGTGAACATGCTCTCACCAGTGTGAACTCGCTGGTGCATAGTGGGGTTGAATGAACAAGTGAATCCCTTCCCACACACGGAGCAGGTGAACGGCCTCTCTTCAGTGTGAACTCGCTGGTGTTTCAAAAGGTAGGGTAAACAAGTGAATCGCTTCCCACACACGGAGCAGGTGAACGGCTTCTCACCGGTGTGAACTCGCTGGTGTACCAAAAGTTGGGATGAACGAAATAAACTCTTCCCACACACAGAGCAGGTGAATGACCTCTCCTCAGTGTGAACTCACTGGTGTTTACTGAGGCCAGATGACTGGGTGTATCCCTTCCCACACTCTGAGCAGGTGAACGGCCTCTCCCCAGTATGAACTCGCTGGTGCGTAGTGAGGTTGGATGAACAAATGAATCCCTTCCCACACTCGGAGCAGGTGAATGGCCTCTCCCCAGTATGAACTCGCTGGTGCGTAGTGAGGTGGGATGACTCAGTGAAACCCTTCCCACACTCGGAGCAGGTGAATGGCCTCTCCCCAGTGTGAGTGCGCTGGTGTCTCAGTAGGTGGAATGATTCAGTGAATCTCTTCCCACACACGGAGCAGATGAACAGTCTCTCCCCAGTGTGAACTCACTGGTGTCTCAGCAGGTAGAATGAATTAGTGAATCCCCTCTGACACACAGAGCAGGTGAACAGATACTCCCCAGTGTGACTGTGTTGGTGTGTCACCAGATCATTTCTTCTTTTAAAGCTCTACTCACAGTCAGAACATTTAAAAGGTCTCTTATCAAAGTGAACTTGCTGGTGTGTCATCAGGGTTGATGATTGAGCGAATCTCTTCCCACACACGGAGCAGGTAAATGGCCTCTCCCCTGTGTGAATTCGCTGCTGTACCAAGAAGTGGGATGAATGAGGGAAACTCTTCCCACACACGGAGCAGGTAAATGGCCTCTCCCCGGTGTGAATTCGCTGGTGCATCAAAAGGTGGGATGAACCAGGGAAACTCTTCCCACAGACGTAGCAGGTGAATGGCCTCTCCCCGGTGTGAACTCGCTTGTGCGCCAAAAGGTGGCTTGAACGAGTAAATCTCTTCCCACACACTGAACAGATGAATGGCCTCTCCCCTGTGTGAATTTGCTTGTGTGTCAAAAGTTGGACTGAGCGAGTGAATCCCTTCCCACACACGGAGCAGTTGAACAGTCTCTCCTTGGTGTGAACCTGCTGGTGTTCAGCGAGTTGCAATGACTGGCTGAACCTCTCCCCACAGTGAGAGCAACTGAATGGACTCTCATGAGTGTGAAGGAGCTGGTGTTCAGCCAGATGGAATGACTGCCGGAACCTCTTCCCACAATGAGAGCAACAGAATGGTCTCTCGTCAGTGTGAACTCGCTGATGTTCAATCAGCTCCTCAGAGGTTTTAAAGCTGTTCCCACAGTCAGAGCATTTAAAAGGTCTCTCATCAGCGTGATCAAGTTGGCGTGAAGTGAAGTGGGATGAACAAGTGAATCCCTTCCCACACACGGAGCAGGTGAACGGCCTCTCACTATTGCGAGCTCGCTGGCGTGTCAGCATGCTAGCCAATTGAGTAAATCCCTTCCGAGAGAGAGCAGGTGAACAGCCTATTACCGGTCTCCAGCTGGGACAGTTAATTGAATCTCTTCCCACAGTCCCATTTCCATGGTTTCTCCGTGGTGCGGGTGTCCTTGTGTCTCTCCAGGTTGGACGATCAGTTGAAGCCTCATCCACACACAGAACACATGTACGGTTTCTCCCCGCTGTGAATGGTGCGGTGTTTTTTCAGGCTGTGTAACTGGTTAAAGCTCTTTCCACAGTCAGTGCACTGGAACACTCTCACTCGGGTGTGTGTGTCTCGGTGCTTTTCCAGTCACACTGATGATATTCAGGTCCTGATGAATCGAGTGAATCTGTCAGCTCTTCACATGATGTTTGGTTTGAGTTTCTCGTTTGCATATTTTCCCCTTCTAATACCCTGTAAAAGGAATTTACAAAAGTCATCACTGTAAGTACAGGATAGAAATTCAGAACAGACAATTCTAGTTTCTATGGAACATTCTTTCCTCTCTTGCTCCCCCAAAGCTGCAAATCCTCATCCCACACACTCTCCCTCCTCCCTGTGCTGAAATCCAAACCCATCGCACCATCTCCAACATTTCTTTCCTCCACTCCTAGTTTTCTCCCTCCCTCTACTCTGGTTGGGTTCAGTTCTACATCCGTTGTGTGCAGAGTGAGAATAAAATCAATGAGCTGCTGATTTTCTCTGTGGGTCACTGGGCCTTTTTGGATGGACCAATAGGGTGAGACTGGGTTGGCCCAGGGTCACATGTGTTCGGCTGGGAGAGCGGGAGGCTCCGCTCGACGATGCAGAGAGCTCTGTGGATGGAGAAGAATGTCAACCAGAGTCTGCTGGATCTGCACAAACTCTCCACTGGGAGCGCCGACCCTCATCTGTGTGAATTCCTGGAAACCCACTATCTGGATGAACAAGTAAAGATGACCAAGAAGCTTGGAGATCACATCATTAACTTAAAGAGACTGGGAACCCTTCCTTGTAGGGAATGATGGCTTGTGACTTTGTACAGAGAGCCGAGACCTGCGCTCTGTAATGTCATTAACTGCAAATAAAATGTTCAATCTTAAATTTAAAAAAAATATTTTAAAAAAACAAGAATCAGCCCAACAAGGCTCCCTTTCAGTGGCCACTAATATGGGAGAAACATGTGGACCAATCAAACTGACAGAGACCCTGAAGCCCCGCCCACTCTTTGTTCCTGCCCAAAGTACTGCGCATGCGCCGTGAGACCCACATGTCCAAGATGGTGGCCGGTGACCCGGATCACCCGGGCGGTCACTGACCGGGCCTGTAACCGGGGAAACACGGGGCCTGTGGGCTCTTATTCGTGGCCTCAGGCCTACACCAGGTGTTTATAAAGCTTTTAAACCCACCCGTGAGTCCAAACGATCCCCTGCGACAACAATCTCCTTCCGGATCCTGGCCGCTAACCCGTGTGTTCTGTTCAGATCATCACCACCACTCGCACTGTGCATGCCCAGAGCCAATAGTTACTGCGCCGGTGCACTCGGCTCCTGTCGTCATTGATGGGGCACCTTCTGCCGCGCGGGGGATTCTGGGTTAATGCACCGCCATTGTTGTCATCGACGTGAACACCACGTCGCCCCTCTACACTGTCCCATCAAACACTCCCAGGGCAGGTACAGCATGGGTTAGATACAGAGTAAAGCTCCCTCGACACTGTCCGATCAAACACTCCAAGGGCAGGTACAGCACGGGTTAGATACAGAGTAAAACTCCCTCTACACTGTCCCATCAAACACTCCCAGGGCAGATACAGCATGGGTTAGATACAGAATAAAGCTCAAAGCTCCCTCTACACTGTGCCATCTAACACTCCCAGGGCAGGTACAGCACAGGTTAGATACAGTGTAAAGCTCCCTCTACACTGTCCCATCAAACAATCCCAGGGCAGGTACAGCAGGGGTTAGATACTGAATAAAGCTCAAAGCTCCCTCTAAACTGTGCCATTTAACACTCCCAGGGCAGGTGCAGCACAGGTTAGATACAGAGTAAAGCTCCCTCTACACTGTCCCATCAAACACTCCCAGGGCAGATACAGCACGGGTTAGATACAGAGTAAAGCTCCCTCTACACTGTCCCATCAAACACTCCCAGGGCAGGTACAGCAGGAGTTAGATACAGAGTAAAGCTCCCTCTACACTGTCCCATCAAACACTCCCAGGGCAGGTACAGCACGGGTTCGATACAGAGTAAAGCTCCCTCTACACTGTCCCATCAAACACTCCTATTATGTCCGTGAATGATTGAGACACAGACAGCAGGAGTTGAACAAAACAAGTCTTTACTGGTGGAAGTCAATAGTGAAACTGAAAACAACAGAGGCTCACTAGCGCCTTTTATACAGGGGTGGTCACTACCGGTACTGCAGTCTGAGACCAGTTATTCTCTTAAAGGTACATACACAACAATTCCTCCCCTTTTAGATAAACAGTATATAACATTCATTTAACAACTAAATGATAACTAATTACAATCACAATTACGGTTGCTAGATACATTGGTTAAGTTTAAGCAATTATAAGTTCAGTCTTTGAGGAGGCTTCCTGATTCTGTCTGGATAATGCCTCTTTGGGGTATCAGGTTCTTCTGGCAATGTTGAGTTAGGATCAATGTCGTTGTTTGGTTCATCTGCTTCCAATATTACCGGTTCTGCGGTAGCTGCAATTGGTACGTCGATTTCATTGCCAGGTGTATCAGATCGTGGTGTGGAGTTGACGTTTTCCAGTGACTCTAGAATCTGGTCAGCATGGCGTCTTACAATGCTCTCTTCAACATCCACGGTATACATGAGAGGTCCTTGCCGTGTAGAAATCGTTCCTGGCTGCCATTTCTCAGTGCGGTAGTCCCGGGCCAAAACTGGTTGACCTATCTTAAAACTCCTGGTCGGCTTTTCATTCATATTTTGAAACTGCCTGTTCTCCACATCTCTTCGGACGTTTGGCTTAACCAAATCCAAGCGGCATCATAGTCTTCGATTGAAGAACATCATGGCTGGAGTTTGGTTGGTAACCGCATGTGTCGCATTCCGGTTGGCAAACAAGAATTTGTCCACCTTGTGTTGTAGGGGTATATCTTCATTTCACATTGCCTTGATAGCCTTCTTGAATGTTTGGACAAACCTCTCGGCCAATCCATTAGTGGCTGGATGATATGGGGCAGATGTGTAATGCTTAACACCATTGTTCTTTAAGAACCTCCGGAACTCTTCAGACACAAACTGTGGTCCATTGTC
Source organism: Somniosus microcephalus (assembly GCF_052327205.1). Lineage (NCBI taxonomy): Eukaryota > Metazoa > Chordata > Chondrichthyes > Squaliformes > Somniosidae > Somniosus > Somniosus microcephalus. Next base: position 58,210,505 of record NC_140990.1, on the reverse strand, counting down.
AGAGCAAATCTGTTCAGGCAGCCCATTCCTGGCGAATATGGTTCGTAAAACTGTGATAGTTTTTTCCGTGGTGGTTGAGGACATTTTTATTACCTCTGGCCACTTTGAATGTGCATCCACCGCAATTAAAAACATCGAGTCCATGAAGGGACCAGCAAAATCAATGTGCACCCTTTGCCATGGAGATGAGGGCCACTCCCATGGATGCAGAGGAGCTTGTGGTGGGGCGTTTTGGACCTTCTGGCATCCTGCACAGCTCTTGGTCATCTCTTCGATATCTCTATCGATTCCCGGCCACCACACAAACGCGCTGGCTAAGTTGTTCATTTTTACCCCACCCAGATGACCCTCATGAAGCTCATTGAGCACTCCATCCGTCAACTTAGGTGGAATTACTACTCTGGATCCACATATCAAGGTTCCTCTGCACACTGACAGCTGTTCTCTTCTCGGCGAGAATGCTGGCAGCAGTGGTTCGCCATGTGCTGGCCATCCCTTCACCGTTAAATCATAGACCTGTGATAGTGTCGGGTCATTCCGTGTTTCCTTTTCTATGTTTGCATTCGTCACAGGGAGACATTCGACTATGGTCGAGTGGAATAACTCCATTGGATCCACTGCAAGGTCTTCTTCTTCCACCGTCGGCAACGGTAGGCGTGACAATCCATCAGCATTCCTATGCTGTTTAGTTCCTTAGTAGCCTTTTTGTTGTCACTGGTCTTCTTCCCAGACCTGCAAACTCGTGCAATGTGTCCCATCTTTCCGCATTGCCTGCATATTTTGTCTTTGGACCAGCAGTCTTTCTGGTCATGGTTAGTTCTACCGCAGCGATAATATTTTGCAAATCCCCGTGTCATTTCGTGGGTGCCGTATTCCTGTGGCTTTTGTTGAATTTCTGCAGCTCCCCTGGCTGCTGCTTCATATGATACTGCCACGCTGAAAGCCTTATCTAGCGTCAGCTCTTTCTCTGAGAGTAACTTCTTCTGTGTTCCTTCACTCAGGAGTCCACAGACAAATTTGTCCCATAGGGTATCTGCCAGTCCTGCTCCGAACTGGCAGTGCTTTGATAGCTTGCATAGTACCCAGGGCAGGTACAGAATGGGTTAGATACAGAGTAAAGCTCCCTCTACACTGTCCCATCAAACACTCCCATGGCAGGTACAGCCCAGGTTAGATACAGAATAAAGCTCAAAGCTCCCTCTACACTGTCCCATCAAACACTCCCATGGCAGGTACAGCCCGGGTTAGATACAGAATAAAGCTCAAAGCTCCCTCTACACTGTCCCATCAAACACTCCCAGGGCAGGTACAGCATGGGTTAGATACAGAGTAAAGCTCCCTCTGCACTGTCCCATCAAACACTCCCAGGGCAGGTACAGCCCGGGTTAGATACAGAATAAAGCTCAAAGCTCCCTCTACGCTGTCCCATCAAACACTCCCAGGGCAGGTACGGCCCGGGTTAGATACAGAATAAAGCTCAAAGCTCCCTCTACACTGTCCCATCAAATACACCCAGGGCAGGTACAGCACGGGTTAGATACAGAGTAAAGCTCCCTCTACACTGTCCCATCAAACACTCCCAGGCCAGTTGCAGCACAGGTTAGATACAGAGTAAAGCTCCCTCTGCACTGTCCCATCAAATACTCTGAGGGCAGGTACAGTACGGGTTAGATGCAGTCACCGACACCTATCTCCTCCTGTCTGATATAAACCAACACCACAGTCACCGACACCAATCTCCTCCTGTCTGATATAAACCAACCCCACAGTCACTGACACCAATCTCCTCCTGTCTGATATAAACCAACCCCACAGTCACTGACACCAATCTCCTCCTGTCTGATATAAACCAACCCCACAGTCACTGACACCAATCTCCTCCTGTCTGATATAAACCAACACCACAGTCACTGACACCAATCTCCTCCTGTCTGGTATAAACCAACCCCACAGTCACTGACACCAATCTCCTCCTGTCTGATATAAACCAACACCACAGTCACTGACACCAATCTCCTCCTGTCTGGTATAAACAAACACCACAGTCACTGACACCACTGTCTGATATGAACCAATCCCACTGGCCCAGAAAGATTAAACTCCGCCCGTTACTTGGATAGGATTTGTCTCCATTCCCATGCCGATGAGATTGCTGTACCAGATGGGAGGGGCAACATTTGGGGACTCTCGATTCTCCATCAATTCCCATTCCCCTTCTTTCTGGTGGATAATGGAGGTGCCACTGTGTGTAATGTGCAAGTCAGTAAGAATTGTCAGTGAGGATTAATCAGCAGTTTTTAATTGGAAATGTTAATCAGTGGAACTTTTCAACAATAAATTGTAGATTTTATACCAAAGATCAATTTAGGGTTAAAATAAAATGCATAATTTTGTCAAATAATTTCTTATGAAAGTCCTAAATTAAGGGGAAAGATCACAGACAGCGGTTCTTAAAGGGACACTGCAGCCCCAACAAGTCAATCAGTTGTATATCCAGAATATTAACCCTATAACTGGGCTGGAGTTTAACATCAGCAGAAATAAACCTCAACTGTCAGGATGATTTCAGTCCTGGATGTGATTAACAGTAGCAATAACATCAGAATCTAACTTCTGCAGTCACTTGTGAACTCGCTGGTGTCTCAGCAGGTGGGATGAACGGGAGAATCCCTTCCCACACATGGAGCAGGTAAACGGCCTCTCCCCAGTGTGAGTGCACTGGTGTACAATGAGGTTGCATGAATGCCTGAACCTCTTCCCACAGTGAGAGCAACTGAATGGCCTCTCCCCAGTGTGAACTCGCTGGTGTCTCAGCAGGTTGGATGAATGAGTGAATCCCTCCCCACACACGGAGCAGGTAAACGGCCTCTCCCCAGTGTGAACTCGCTGGTGTGTCAGCAGGTGGGATGACTGAGTGAATCCCTTCCCACACACGGAGCAGGTAAACGGCCTCTCCCCAGTGTGAGTGCACTGGTGTACAATGAGGTTGCATGAATGCCTGAACCTCTTCCCACAGTGAGAGCAACTGAATGCTGAATGGTTTCTCGTCAGTGTGAACTCGCTGGTGTTGAATTAGTTCCTCACAGAAATCACAGAAACCCCACAGTGCAGATAGAGGCCATTTCGGCCCATCGAGCCTGCACCAACACATATACCACCCGATTCCCGTAACCCCTACACCAACACATATCCCACCCTATCCCTGTAACCCCACGTATTTAATCCCCCTAACATTAAGGGTCAATTTATCATAGCCAATCAACCTAACCCGCACATCTTTGGACTGTGGGAGGAAACCGGAGCACCCGGAGGAAACCCACGCAAACACGGGGAGAATGTGCAAACTCCACACAGTCACCCGAGGCCGGATTCGAACCCGGGTCCCTGGCGCTGTGAGGCAACAGTGCTAACCACTATGCCACCGTGCTGCCCGGTTCCTCAGAGCTTTTAAAGCAGTTCGCACAGTCGGAGCATTTAAAAGGTCTCTCGTCAGTGTGAACTCGCTGGTGTGTCAGAAAGTTGGATGACTGAGTGAATCCCTTCCCACACTCTGAGCAGGTGAACAGCCTCTCCCCAGTGTGACTGCGTCGATGAGTTTCCAGCTGGGACGGGTAATTAAATCCCTTCCCACAGTCCCCACATTTCCATAGTTTCTCCATGGTTCGGGTGTCCTTGTGTCTCTCCAGGTTGGACGATCAGTTGAAGCCTCGTCCACACACAGAACACGTGTACGGTTTCTCCCTGCTGTGAATGGTGCGATGTTTTTTCAGGCTGTGTAACTGGTTAAAGCTCTTTCCACAGTCAGTGCTCTGGAACACTCTCACTCGGGTGTGTGTGTCTCGGTGCTTTTCCAGTCACACTGATGTTTGAAATCTTTTCCCATGGACAGAACAGACAAACATTTCTCCTTCCACATTCAAAGGTCAATGATATTCAGGTCCAGATGAATTGAGTGACTCTCAGATCTTGATGTGATGTTTGGTTTGAGTTTCCCGTCTGTAAATCCTCCCCTTCTAATACCCTGTAAAAGGAGTTTACAAAAGTCATCACTGTAAGTACAGGATAGAAATACAGAACAGACAATTCTAGTTTGTGTACAACATTCTTTCACACATGGGGATTCTATCCCTGGGACTGTACATGGTGATCACTGAACACAAAACCCAGGCTGTTAATCATTTTCAGCTACTGCACTTAGCGTGTGTCCCACAGCATCTCTCTCACTTTTAATGTGTGAATAGAGCATCACGCCTGCAAACCTGGTTTTAAATTGAAATTCACTCACCAAATGTATTTAACAAAAGATGAACAAGTAAACCCATCACAGCCCACTAATCCAGCTCGACATTCACAGGAGGAAGCCTGTTATCTAACTCCTCGAATGGATGAAATAAAGAAAGATCCCAAATGTAAGAGTCCCTCGAATCCTTTGTAAAGAACTTTCAAATCCTGACCGGTTCCTTCCTTATTCTAGAATTCCCCATCCTTGTGGGAGTCGATATTGGTCAAAAAATGCTAATTGGACATTTTTAACTGATTTTTCTCTTTGAGTTTTTCAAGCTGACCAGGTCCTTCACTCAGAGAATCTCCAAGGAGACTCTTTGATTTAAACACAGCTCTCCCCACTTTTATATCCGGGATTAGTTACCGGGAATTTATATACCTGACCACTGAAATTGAAAAGGGGCCGTGATATACAGACTGAACCAATCACACAGCTCGGTGTCAGACTGAATTATACCGCTCTCTAGCCTGTAACCGATGAAACTTGTAACACTGAGGCTGAAATTGCACTTGCGGATGCCGGGTTCCAACACTTGGACTGTACATGGGGATTCCGACCCTGGGACCGTACACCGGGATTCCGACCCTGGGACCGTACGTGGGGGATTCCGACCCTGGGACCGTACGCGGGGAATTCCGACCCTGGGACCGTACGCGGGGAATTCCGACCCTGGGACCGTACGCAGGGGATTCCGACCCTGGGACCGTACGCGGGGATTCCGACCCTGGGACCGTACGCGGGGATTCCGACCCTGGGACCGTGCGCGGGGATTCCGAACCTGGGACTGTACCTGGGGATTCCAAACCTGGGACTGTAAATGGAGATTCGAACCCTGGGACTGTACCAGGGTATTCCAACCCTGGGACTGTAAATGGGGATTCCAACCCTGGGACTGTAAATGGGGATTCTAACCCTGGGACTGTACCTGGGGATTCTAACCCTGGGACTGTACATGGGGATTCTAACCCTGGGACTGTACATGGGGATTCTAACGCTGGGACTGTACATGGGGATTCTAACCCTGGGAATGTACATGGGGATTCTAACCCTGAGAATGTACATGGGGATTCTATTCCTGGGACTGTACCTGGGGATTTTCACCCTGGGCCTGTACCTGGGGATTCTAACCCTGGGACTGTACATGGGGATTCTAACCCTGGGACTGTAGATGGGGATTCTAACCCTGGGAATGTACATGGGGATTCAAACCCTGGGACTGTACATGGGGATTCTGACCCTGGGACTGTACATGGGGATTCTGACCCCGGGACTGTACATGGGGATTCTAACCCCGGGACTGTACATGGGGATTCTGACCCCAAGACTGTGCATGGGGATTCTGACCCCGGGACTGTATATGGGGATTCTAACCCCGGGACTGTACATGGGGATTCTAACCCTGGGACTGTACATGGGGATTCTAACCCTGGGACTGCACATGGGGATTCTAACCCTGGGACTGTACATGGGGATTCTGACCCTGGGACTGAACATGGGAATTCTGACCCTGGGAATGTTCATGGGGATTCTAACCCTGGGACTGTACATGGGGATTCTAACCCTGGGACTGTACATGGGGATTCTAACCCTGGGACTGTACTTGGGGATTAGAACCCTGGGACTGCACATGGGGATTTTAACCCTGGGATTGTACATGGGGATTCTAACCCTGGGACTGTACATGGGGATTCTAACCCTGGGACTGTACATGGGGATTCTAACCCTGGGACTGTACATGGGGATTCTAACCCTGGGACTGTACATGGGGATTCTAACCCTGGGACTGTACATGGGGATTCTGGCACTGTACATGGGGATTCTAACTCTGGGACTGTACATGGGAATATTAACCCTGGGTCTGTACATGGGGATATTAACCCTGGGTCTGTACATGGGGATTCTAACCCTGGGACTGTACATGGGGATTCTAACCCTGGCACTGTGCATGGGGATTCTAACCCTGGGACTGTATATGGGGATTCTAACCCTGGGACTGTACATGGGGATTCTAACCCTGGGACTGTACCTGGGGATTCTAACCCTTGGGACTGTACATGGGGATTCTAACCCTGGGACTGTACATGGGGATTCTAACCCTGGGACTGTACATGGGGATTCTAACCCTGGGACTGTACATGGGGATTCTAACCCTGGGACTGTAGATGGGGATTCTAACCCTGGGACTGTACATGGGGATTCTAGCCCTGGGACTGTACATGGGGATTCTAGCCCTGGGACTGTACATGGGGATTCTGACCCCGGGACGGTACATGGGGATTCTGACCCCGGGACTGTACATGGGGATTCTGACCCCGGGACTGTACATGGGGATTCTAACCCTGGGACTGTACATGGGGATTCTAACCCTGGGACTGCACATGGGGATTCTAACCCTGGGACTATAGATGGGGATTCTAACCGTGGGACTGTCCATGGGGATTCCGACCCTGGGACTGTACATGGGGATTCAAACCCTGGGACTGTACATGGGGATTCTAGCACTGGGACTGTACATGGGGATTCTAACCCTGCGACTGTACATGGGGATTCTAACCCTGGGTCTGTACATGGGGATTCTAACCCTGGGACTGTACATGGGGATTCTAACCCTGGGACTGTACATGGGGATTTTAACCCTGGCACTGTACATGGGGATTGTAACCCTGGGACTGTACATGGGGATTCTAACCCTGGGACTGTACATGGGGATTCTAACCCTGGGACTGTACATGGGGATTCTAACCCTGGGACTGTACATGGGGATTCTAACCCTGGGACTGTACATGGGGATTCTAACCCTGGGACTGTACATGGGGATTCTAACCCTGGGACTGTACAGGGGGATTCTAACCCTGGGACTGTACAGTGGGATTCTAACCCTGGGACTGTACATGGGAATTCTAACCCTGGGACTGTACATGGGGATTCTAACCCTGGGACTGTACATGGGGGCAGACCTCTGAATGAATGAAAGATTTGCATTTCTATGGCACCTTTCACAACCTTGGATATCCCAAAGCGATTTATAGCCAATGAAGTACTCTTTGAAGTGTAGTCACTGTTCAGCGTAGGGCAGGCGACAGCCAGTGTGCACACAGCAAGCTCCCGCAAACAGCAATGTGATAATGACCAGATAATCTGGATTTTTTTAATGATGTTGATTGAAGGGTAAATATTGGCCAGGACACCGGGGATAACTCCCCTGCTCTTCTTTGAAATAATGTCCTGGGATCTTTTACATCCTGAGAGAACAGACAGGGCCTCGGTTTAACGTTGCATCTGACAAAACGGTACTTCTGACAGTGCAGCACTCCCTCAGCACTGCACTGGCGAGTCAGTACAGATTTTTGCGCTCAAGTCTCTGGAGTGGGTTTTGAACCCACAACCTTCTGGGGCTCTTTTACAATTCTATGACATGTAAACTCTCTGCTTGGCACTTACCAGCGCCTTCAGGAGAAATGGTGAGAAATGCCGTGTGGAGAGTGAGGATACAATAACTGAGACATTGATTGTCTCTCCCGGACACTGGGACCTGGTTGGAAGCAGACACTGAAGCCCCGCCCACTATGTTCCTGTACTAAGATGGCCACGCATGCACTCTGTTACACAATGAATCAAAATGGCGTCGCACTAGAACATTCCGCCCTCCTTTACAATGATGGCGACCATTAACCTGGGTCTGTTAGCGGAAGAAATCCCCGCAGCTGCAAACACAGGATTTTCAGATTAATATTCAGGGCTTCCGGCCTACCCCAGTTGTTTAGAAAGCCGCCTCACCTGCCTAGCGGACCATTATTCTTCTGCGCTCCTCGATTCTTACCCGCTGCGGAATCGCGTTCCCGGCTTCGGTTCCTCTCCGTCTGTCCGTCTCCAGTATCGCACTGTGTATGCTCAATATACCCTCCCCTACCGCGCCTGCGCACTGGGCTCCTGCAGTCTGGGGGCGGCACATTGCCCACCACGGGAAATGCTGGGTAAAAGCCCCCAGAAAGACCAGATTAGTGACCAGAACATGATTTACTGTGATTGCATCGAGGACTGAACCATGTTCATTCCAGCAGTTATGGTTTGTTTCTGCTGATCTTAATAACCTGTGCTGAAGATTAATATTCTGTAAATAGTGAATAAATCAGCTTTGTTTCAAACACACAGTGTGTCAAATATTTGATTTCTCCATGATAAGAGAAGAATAATTAATGATATGTTATTGACTGTTTAATTTTTGGGCCTTTACTTACTATGGATTATTTCCGTTCTCATCTAGTTCACCTTCTATCACATCAAACCCCAAGCTTGCTCCGTTTGAGTACATGACTTGTGGGTGTCATAGACTGAACTGTAGTGTCTCACTTACACTCATCTTCACACCACAGGGACTGGAGTGCATCACAAGTAATTAAATGTTAATTTAATTTATTAAGTTTTCTTTAATGTTTTGTGGTGGAGGCCACAAAGGGACAATAACACAATGTGTACCCAGTGCTGTTATATGTACCTAACACAATTCACTTTGTATAGCAATGCTGTGGTATGTACATGCTGGGTTGGGTTATTGGTGCAGGGGCCCTTTAAGAGTGTCGGGCCCTAGAAGAGTGTGGGGTTACGCGATGACTCATCAGCCCCTGCTTGTAACCCTGCACGGGGCTGAGGTTGTTCAGTCCGTGTGGAGATGTGATTAAAGCAGGACACGTTTTGTCCTTTACCTAAAGAAAGTCTCAGCCTGTTGATTTCTGTCGATCCCAACATTGGTGACCCCGCTGCTCCTTTGGACGATTCCAAAGGCCTCTTCTGAAATGGCGACGAACGCCGTTTCCATCAAACTACCCGAGTTTTGGGAACAACAGGCTGCCGCTCGGTTTGCCCAGGCCGAGGCTCAATTTGCAATCCGGGACATCGCTGCGGACATCACGAGGTACTACTTTGTCGTCTCTGCTCTCGGCAGCTCCACCGCGGCCAGAGTCGTGAACCTGCTCGAAAACGACACGCTTAAGGCGCACCTTCTACGGACTTTCGGCCTCACCGAAGCCGAACACGCCCGCCGGCTCCTCTCCCTGCCCGGGCTTGGTGATTCCAAGCCCTCGGAGCTGATGGACCACATGCTGACCCTCCTGGGCACACACACACCGTGTTTCCTCTTCAAGGAACTGTTCCTCCAGCAGCTACCAGGTCAGGTACAGTCGGCGCTAGCCAACTCTTCTATTACCGATTTCCGCGACCTGGCCAAGAAGGCCGACCAATTTTTTTCTGCCGGGCAACAGTACTGCACGGCCACACGGAGCCCTACCCCCACTGATACAGCCCAACGGCAGCAACCCTCAGGCCTCTGCTTCTACCATGCACGTGCCGGCCCCCATGCAGTTTCCCCGCGTCGAAGCAAACTAAAGACCACTCGTCGGTTGCTATGGCTGTCGGCCGTTCAGGCAGCTTGTTGTTTGTTACAGACTCCGACTCCGGGTGTCGTTTCATTTGCGACATGGGCGCCCAGGTGAGCATCCTGCCCGCGTCATCCATAGACATCCAAGGGGGGAACCACGACCCCGTCCTCGAAGCCACCAACGGCAGTTCCATCCGTACCTTCGGGACACGGAACGTAGCGCTTTGTTTGGGCGGGCAATGGTTCACCTGGGACTTTGTCACAGCAAAAGTATCCACCCCCCTCCTCGGCGCTGACTTCTTCTGCGCCAATGGCCTTTTGGTGGACGTCAAGAACCGACGTCTCATCAACGCTGAAACCTTCAGCTCACTCCCGTGTTCCCTCAGTAGGTCCAACACGATGCTGTTGTCCAGCGCACTCGCGGCCTCCGACGAGTTTTCCCGTCTCCTCACCCAGTTCCCAGACCTTACGAGACCCACGTTCTCGTCCGCCACCACCAAACACGGGGTAGAACACCACATTTCGACCACCGGTCCGCTCGTCTACGCCCACGCTCGGCGCCTCGACCCAGGGAAGCTCGCCATCGCCAAAGCCGAGTTCGACACCGTGGAGCGCCTCGGCATCATCCACCGGTCGAACAGTCCATGGGCTTCACCCCTCATTGCCCCGAAACCAGGCGGCGGGTGGCGCTCGTGTGGAGACTACCGGCGCCTCAACAATGCGACGACCCCCGACCGCTATCCTATCCCACACATCCAGGATTTCTCCGCCTGCCTGGCTGGGAAAGTGGTATTCTCGAAAGTGGACCTCGTCCGAGGTTATCACCAGGTCCCTGTCCGGCCGCAGGACGTTCCGAAAACTGCGGTGATCACCCCGTTTGGGCTATTCGAATTTCTCCGCATGTCATTTGGCCTCAAAAACGCCGCACAGGCTTTTCAACGCCTCATGGACACGTTACAGGACCTGACGTTCCTGTTCGTATACCTGGATGACATCCTCATCGCCAGCGCCTCCAGGATGGAACATGTGTCCCACCTCCGGACTCTTTTCGAACGACTCAGCCAACACGGCCTAATCGTCAACCCGGCCAAGTGCCAGTTCGGGCTGTCCTTGATCGACTTTCTCGGGCACTGCATCACGAAGGATGGGGCGGTGCCACTCCCATCGAAAGTGGAGGCCATGATGGACTTCCCGCGGCCCCTCACTGTTAAGGCCCTACAGGAGTTTTTGGGCATGGTGAACTTTTACCATCGTTTCGTCCCCCGAGCAGCCCAGCTTATGCGGCCCCTTTATGAGGCCCTCAAAGGCAAGCCCGACAAACTCACCGTCAACTGGTCTGAGGAGATGGCCGCTTTCACAGACACGAAGAGGGCCCTGGCCAACGTGACCATGCTGGCGCGCCCGATGCACCGATCGCGCTCACCACCGACGCCTCGGATTACGCGGTCGGTGCCACCCAAGAACAGTGGGTCAATGGCGCCTGGCAGCCGCTCGCCTTCTTCAGCCGGCAGCTCCGCCCTAACGAGCGGAAGTACAGCACATTTGATCGCGAGCTCCTCGGCCTCTACCTCGCTGTCCGACACTTCTGTTTCCTGTTGGAGGCCCGCCCGTTCACGGCGTTCGTGGACCACAAACCGTTGACCTTTGCCATGGCCAAAGCCTCTGAGCCGTGGTCGGCCCGTCAGCAACGCCACTTAGCCTTCATTTCGGAATTTACGATGGACATCCAGCATGTGGCTGGGAAAGACAACCCCGTTGCCGACTGCCTCTCCCGAGCCGTCGCCAGCGCCGTACACCTCGGAGTCGACTACACCTGCATGGCGGCCGACCAGGCCTACAGAACGGCGGTCACGGGCCTTCAACTCGCAGACGTCGCATTCGACGCTGCCGGCACTACACTCCTGTGCGATGTCTCCATTGGGCAGCCACGTCCCGTCGTGCCCGAAGGGTGGAGACGGCAAGTATTCGACGCCATCCATAATCTTTCCCACCCGGGCAGGAAGCCGTCGCAGAAACTGGTGGCGGCCAAATTCGTCTGGCACGGGCTCAGGAAAGATGTGCGCGACTGGGCCAGCACCTGTGTGGTATGCCAACGCTCCAAGGTACATCGCCATACCAAGGCCCTGTTGGCGCCTTTCGCAGTACCCGAGAGGCGGTTCAACCACGTTAACGTGGACTTGGTAGGGCCCCTGCCACCCTCCCGCGGGTTCACCCACCTCCTCACAATGGTCGACAGAACCACCCGATGGCCGGAAGCCGTCCCGCTGTCTTCGATGACGGCCGCCGACGTAGCTCGGGCGTTCATTAGCACTTGGGTCGCCCGGTTCAGCGCCCCATCTGACATTTCCTCTGACCGGGGGCCCCAGTTCACGTCAGAGCTCTGGAACGCCGTCGCCCAAGGCCTCGGGTTGAAACTCCACCGCACCACAGCATACCACCCTCAGGCTAACAGGTTGTGCGAACGGTTCCATCGCTCCATGAAGGCCGCACTCCGAGCCAGCCTCCGAGACGATGGCTGGATCGACAGACTTCCGTGGGTCATGCTGGGACTCAGGACCGCTCCCAAGGAAGACCTCCAATCCTCGTCCGCCGAGCTCGTCTACAGACAGCCGCTGCGGGTTCCCGGGGATTTCGTCCCCAACACAACGGAACCTTGGTCCGCAGCCCATCAGCGGTCCGACCTTCTAGACAACGGCAAGGTTTTCGCTCCGGTGACAACGTCGCAGCACGGCCTCCCGCAGTCCCACTCGACCTTCGTGCGGTGGAGTAAGTTTTTGTCCGCCACGACGCCCACCGGGGACCTCTGCAGCCACCCTACAATGGGCCATTCCACGTCTTGGAAACCAGGGGACAAGACCTTCGTCGTAGATGTCGGCGGCAAGCTGGACTGCATTTCCGTCGACCGCCTCAAGCCGGCCCACCTGGATCTGGACCAACCCGTTGAGTTGGCACAGCCCCCGAGACGGGGCCAACCTCCGCTTTCCACGCCCTCCGTTCACCACCAAGCGCCTGAGGTCCCCCCGACATCGAGGAGCCATTTCAACCGATTGATCCGGCCCCGACGACTGACATTGCCAGTACTTGTGAATTCTGGGGGGACGTATGTGGCGGAGGCCCCAAAGGGACAATAACACAATGTGTACCCAATGCTGTTACATGTACTTAGCACAATTCACTTTGTATAGCAATGCTGTGGTATGTACATGCTGGGTTGGGTTATTGGTGCAGGGCCCTTTTAAGAGTGTCGGGCCCTTTAATAGTGTCGGGTTACGTGATGACTCATCAGCCCCTGCTTGTAACCCTGCACAGGGCTGAGGTTGTTCAGTCCATGTGGAGATGTGATTAAAGTAGGACACGTTTTGTCCTTTACCTAAAGAAAGTCTCAGCCTGTTGATTTCTGTCGATCCCAACAGTTTTAAGTTAAGTTAGTTTATTTGTTAGCACAAAAGAGTACACTCAGCTGCAATTCCTTTGAACCATAGCTTTATAGAACTATCTTGCATAAGTTTTGAAATGTGTTATCATCTGTATCTGTATTTGTATTACCCTTTGTGGATTTGATTCAGTAAAACTCCTCCACACGTGCTGCATGTGATAACCTTTGAAATGTTCTGATCTTTGTAATAGTAATATCTGAGCTTGATGGTCTTGTTGTTGATTTAATTTCTTGTTACCAACATACCTTGCACTCTTTCTTTAATCGAGTTAATTGTTTCAAATACTTCCATTATCAGGTCTTTAACTCCTCCATTGATCCCTGTCAATGATCCTTTGTTAGGGGCTGGGGTTAGGGTGTAGGGTTAGGTGTTAGTGGTTGGGGTTAGTGGTTATTGGTTAGGTTTGGGGTTAGTGGTTGTGGCTCGTGGTTATTGGTTAGGATTGGGACTAGTGGTTGGGGCTCGTGGTTATTGGTTAGGATTGGGGTTAGTGGTTGGGGTTAGTGGTTATTGGTTAGGATTGGGGTTAGTGGTTGGGGTTAGTGGTTATTGGTTAGGATTGGGGTTAGTGGTTGGGGCTAGTGGTTATTGGTTAGGATTGGGGTTAGTGGTTGGGGCTAGTGGTTATTGGTTAGGGTTGGGTTTAGTGGTTATTGGTTAGGATTGGGTTTAGTAGTTGGGGCTAGTGGTTATTGGTTAGGATTGGGGTTAGTGGTTATTGGTTAGGATTGGGGTTAGTGCTTGGGGCCAGTGGTTATTGGTTAGGATTGGGGTTAGTGCTTGGGGCCAGTGGTTATTGGTTAGGATTGGGGTTAGTGGTTGGGGGTAGTCAATTGGAGGTTAGGCTTAGGATTTAGTGATTAGGGTTCGAACCACTATTAACAGCATCTTTTTTCATTTCATTTTTTTTAACCTCACACAGACGAGTCACAAAACAGCCTCATGAATTGTTCATTTAAGGAACATTCTTTCTGGCTGGAGCCTGATTTTTTCCTCTTCTTTCACATCTCTACATTTCTCACGGAAAAAGACATCAGGGACATTAGACTTTGGGATTTGGGGACAAGAACAGGCGGATCCAGGTGTTGGGCTGGTTACATCCAATCATCAGCCTGCCTGAAAAAGGCTTCTGAAAATAATCTGTCACCATCTGATTCCACCGTCATATCTTCATCCATTACCCACCTTTTGCCCTCATTAAAGCAGGTTTCACCACCATGACCATTCTCCATACTGAGGCTCTCTGATTTCCATTTATCGTCTCAGTGTAAGTGGTCCCTGGATTTGGTGTCCACATTCTTTTCCAGCCATTTTGAGATGTCCCTTACCCTGACACCAGAAAGGCAACACACCCTTCAGGACTCTCGATCCTGACTGTAAAGACTACTATCTATCCTTCTAATTATAGAATCCCCTATACGACAATGTTTCCACTCTGCTCCTCCACCCCATGGACAGCCTCCTGTTCCACGGTGCCTTGGGCAGCATTCTAGCTGTCCTTCCCAGTCTTTCTCCTGATCCTCACTGGTATTGAGTACTTTGTACCTGTTGGACAGGAGCAGTGTCTGCTGGACTTCCTTCACTACTTCTCCTACATTCCCCTTACCCGGCTGACTGACAGTCACACTCTCCCCTTCCTGCACCTGTGCTTTCTTCTGGTGTGTGACTGTACTCGAGTAAATTATCCAGTAATTCCTGCTCCTCCCTTATATGTCAGAGTGTCTCTAGCTCGGACTCCAGCTCACCGACTCTGAGCTGGAATGTCATGAGGCAGAGATATTTGCTGCAGATGTGGCCGTCTGGGACAATCTCGTCGTTCACAAACTCCCACATACTACAATTCCCACACACTGCCTGGTCTTTATTAATGAATGAATGAATTTATTTTTTGTTATCTGCAGTTTATTTCTTGAACTGTGATCAATTACTTCGCTGTTTATCAGTTATGAGCATCTTTAAAAGTAGTTAGAATTTAATCACTTACATCGTTTTCCTTTGACTTACACTTACTTGCACCGCGGCCACGTTCACGCCCGGGTGACCCTGGAGATGGAGCACGCGGTGTCCGCCGGCACACTCGAGGCCTTCCGAGACCGGTGGGCATCACGGGGAGTGGAGTGCATCATCACCCCAGACAACCACATTTTAATTTAATTTGTTAAGTTTCATTTTAAAGTTTTATTAGTTACAGTTTATTTGTTTAAGTGTGCATGAAAAAGAGTACACTTACTTGCACTAATAAATCCTTACTAAGTCAAGCTTAACCACTAAAGAGACTAAATGCACTAAGGAATATCAATGCACTTACCAATATACTTATGTTAATTTGCTCAGCTGTCTGTTGATTATGATAGAAACATAGAAGATAGGAGAAGTAGGCCATTCGGCCCCTCGAGCCTTCTCCAGAATTCAATGAGATCATGGCTGATCATCCAAACTCAGTACCCTGTCCCTGCCTTCTCTCCATACCCCTTGATCCCTTTAGCCTTAAGAAATATATCCAACTCCTTCTTGAATATATTTAATGAATTGGCCTGTACTGCCTTCTGTGTTGAGAATTCCACAGGTTCACCACTCTCTGGGTGAAGAAATTCCTCCTCATCTCTGTCCTAAATGGCCAACCCCTTATCCTTAGACTGTGACCCCTGGTTCTGGACTCCCCGACCATCGGGAATATCCTTCCTGCATCTAGTCTGTCTAGTCCTGTTAGAATTTTATAAGTTTCAATGAGATCCCCTCTCATTCTTCTAAACTCCAGCGAGTGTAAGCCCAATCAACCCAATCTCTTCTCATACGTCATTCCTGCCATCCCAGGTATCAGTCTGGTGAATCTTCGCTGCACTCCCTCCATGGCAAGAACATCCTTCCTCAGATAAGGCAACCAAAACTGCACATAATACTCAAGGTGTGGTCTCATCAAGGTCTTGTACAACTGCAGCAAGACATCCTTGTTCCTGTACTCGAATCCTCTCGCTATGAAGGCCAACATACCATTTGCCTTCTTAACCGCCTGCTGCACCTGCATGCTTACCTTCAGCAACTGGTGCACAAGGACACCCAGGTCTCGTTGCACTTCCCCTTCTCCCAATCTATTGCCATTCAGATAATAATCTGCCTTTCTGTTTTTGCCACCAAAGTGGATAACCTCGCATTTATCCACATTATACTGCATCTGCCATGTATCTGCCCAATCACCCAACGCGTCCAAATCATGCTGAAGTTTCTCGGCATCCTCCTCACAGCACACATGCCCACCCAGCTTTGTGTCGCCTGCAAACTTGGAGATATTACATCTAGTTCCCTCGTCTAGATCATTAATATATATTGTGAATAGCTGGGGTCCTAGCACCGAGCCCTGCGGTACCCCACTAGTCATTGCTTGCCACTCAGAAAAGACCCGTTTATTCCAACTCTTTGCTTCCTGTCTGCCAACCAGTTCTCTATCCAAGTCAGTACCTTGCCCCCAATCCCTTGTGCTTTAACTTTACACACTAATCTCTTATGCGGGACCTTATTGAAAGCCTTCTGAAAGTCCAAATACACCACATTCACTGGTTCTACCTTATCTATTCTACCAGTTACAACCTCAAAAAATTCCAGTAGATTAGTCGAGCACGATTTACCTTTTGTAAATCCATGTTGACTTTGTCCGATCCTGTCACTGTTTTCCAAGTGCTCTTTTATAATGGACTCTAGCTTTTTCCCCACCACCGATGTCAGGCTTACTGGTCTATAATTCCCCATTTTCTCTCTACCACCTTTTTTGAATAGTGGGGTAACATTACCTACCCTCCAATCCATGGGAACTGTTCCAGAGTCTATCGAATTTTGGAAGATGACCAGCAATACATCTACTATTTCTAGGGCCACTTCTTTAATTACCCTAGGATGTAGATTATCAGGCCCTGGGGATTTATCGGTCTTCAATCCCATCAATTTCCCTACAAATACTGATTTCATTCAGTTCCTCCCTCTCATTAGACCCTATGTTCCCCGACATCTCTGGGAGGTTATTTGTGTCCTGCTTTGTGAAGACAGAACCAAAGTATGGATTTAATTGGTCCGCCATTGCTTTGTTCCCCATTATAAATTCCCCTGATTCTGACTGCAAGGGACCTACGCTTGACTTCACCAATATTTTTCTCTTCACATATCTATAGAAGCTTTTACAGTCAGTTTTTATGTTCCCTGAAAGCTTACTCTCATACTCTATTTTCCCCCTCTTAATTAATCCCTTTGTCCTCCTTTGCTGAATCTTAAACTGCTTCCGATGCTCAGGTGTGCTGCTTTTTCTGGCCAATTAAATGTCCTCTCCTTGGATCTTATGCTATCCCTAATTTCCCTTGTTAGCCACAGTTGAGTCACCTTTTTTGTTTTATTTTTATGCCAAACAGGGATGAACAAATTCTGTAGTTCATCCATGCGATCTTTAAATGTTTGCCATTGCCTATCCACTGTCAACCCTTTAAGTAATATTCCCCAATCCATCCTACCCACTTGCACCTCATACCATTGTAGTTTCCTTTATTTAAATTCAGGACCCTAGTCTCGGAGTCAAATACTTCACTCTCCATCTTAATGAAGAATTTGATCATATTATGATCGCTACGCCCCAAGGGGCCTCACACAAGATTGCTAATTAATCCTTTCTCATTACATAATACCCAGTCTAAGATGGCCTGATCTCTAGTTGGTTCTATGACATATTGGTCCAGGAAACCATCCTGTATACACTCCAGGAATTCCTCCTCCACAGTATTGTTACTAATTTGGTTAGCCCAATCTATATGTAGATTAAAGTCACCCATGATAACAGCTGAGCCCTTATTGCACGTTTCTCTAATTTCCCATTTAATGCCATCCCCAACCTCCGCATTACTGTTTGGGGGTCTGTATACAACTCCCACTAACGTTTTCTGCCCCTTCGTATTTTTCAGCTCTACCCATACAGATCCACATCATCAGAGCAAATATCCTTCCTTACTATTGTGTTAATCTCCTCTTTAACCAGCAATGTTACCCCACCTCCTTTTCCTTTTTGCCTGTCTTTCCTGAATATTGAATACCCCTGGATGTTGAGTTCCCAGCCTTGGTCACCCTGGAGCCATGTTTCTGTAATCCCAATCATATCATATCCGTTTACATCTATTTGCGCAGCTAATTCATCCACCTTATTACGAATGCTCCTCGCATTAAGACACAAAGCCTTCAGGCTTGTAATTTTAAACACTCTTACACCTTTTAGAATTATTATTTACTGTGGCCATGTTTGATTTAAACCCTTGATTTCTCTGACTGCCACTTTTGCTTTTCTCCTTCCTATCTTTTGCTTCTATCCTTGTTTCCCTTTCCTCTGTCTCCCTGCACAGGTTCCCAACCCCCTGCCATTTTAGTTTAAAGCCTCCCCAACAGCACTAGCAAACACTCCCCCAAGGACATCGGTCCTGGTCCTGCCCAGGTGTAAACCGTCCAGTTTGTACTGGTCCCACCTCCCCCAGAACCGGTTCCAATGTCCCAGGAATTTGAATCCCTCCCCCTTGCACCATTCCTCTAGCTACGTATTCATCTGAAATATCCTTCTATTTCTACTCTGACTAGCACGTGACACTGGTAGCAATCCTGAGATTGCTATCTTTGAGGTCCTATTTTTTAATTTACCTCCTAACTCCCTATATTCAGCTTTTAGGACATCATCCCGCTTTTTACCTATATCGTTGGTACCTATATGCGCAACGACAACTGGCTGTTCACCCTCCCCTTCCAAAATGTTCTGCAGCCACTCAGACATCCTTGACCCTTGCACCAGGGCGGCAACACACCATCCTGGAGCACTGCTGCCTCACAGCGCCAGGGACCCGGGTTCGAATCCGGCCTCGGGTGACTGTCTGTGTGGAGTTTGCACATTCTCCCCGTGTTTGCGTGGGTTTCCTCCGGGTGCTCCGGTTTCCTCCCACAGTCCAAAGATGTGCGGGTTAGGTTGATTGGCTATGATAAATTGACCCTTAGTGTTAGGGGGATTAAATATGTGGGGTTACTAGGGTGGGATGTGTGTTGGTGTAGGGGTTACGGGGATCGGGTGGGATATGTGTTGGTGCAGGCTCGATGGGCCGAAATGGCCTCTATCTGCACTGTGGTGATTCTGTGAAATTCTGTGAAGAAACACCTATCTATTCCTCTTACAATAGAATCCCCTATTACTATAGCTCTCCCACTCTTTTTCCTCCCATCTTGTGCAGCAGAACCACCCACGGTGCCAGGAAGTTGGCTGCTGCTGTCTTCCCTCGATAAGCCATCTCCCTCAACAATATCCAAAGCGGTATATCTGTTTGAGAGGGGGATGGCCACAGGGGACCCCTGCACTACCTGCCTGCACCAACTACTCTGCCTGGCGGTCACCCATTCCCTTCTTGCCTGTGCAGCCTTTATCTGCGGTGTGACCAACTCATTAAACATGCTATCCACGACGTCCTCAGCATCGCGAATACTCCAGTATGTATCCATTCGCAGCTCCAGCGCCGCAATGCGGTCTGCCAGTAGCTGCAGCTGGATACACTTCCCGCACACATGGTCGTCAGGGATACAGGAAGTGTCCCTGCTTTCCCACATAGTGCAGGAGGAGCAAACCATGCACCGAGCTGTACTGCCATGACTTACCCTTTAATTAATTCAAATTAAATTAAATCAAATCAATCCCACCAATTACACTACAATTAAATGATATACTCAAGGGCCCTTGTTTAGGTGACAATAAGGTGGCTGATGGAGTATAATGTGAGGAAATGTGAGGTTATTCACTTTGGTAGGAAGAATAGAGAAACAGAATATTTTTTAAATGGTGAGGAACTATTAAATGTTGGTGTTCAGAGAGATTTAGTTGTCCTCGTGCAGGAAACACAAAGTCATGAGGGGTCTGGACAGAGTAGATAGAGAGAAACTGTTCCCACTGGCAGAAGGGTCGAGAACCAAAGGATACAGATTTAAGGTGATTGGCAAAAGAACCAAAGGCGACGTGAGGGAAAACTTTTTTACGCAGCAACGGAAGTGGTGGAAGTGGAGACACTCAATGTTTTCAAGGGGAGACTGGATAGGCACTTGAGGGAAATAAACTTGCAGGGCTACGGGGATAGAGCAGGGGAATGGGACTGACTGGATTGCTCTACAGAGAGCCGGCACGGATTCGATGGGCCGAATGGCCTCCTTCTGTGCTGTTATTACTCTGAGTGGTTAGGATCTGGAATGCACTGCATGAAAGGGTGGTGGAGGCAGAGTCAATCACGGCTTTCAATCGGGAATTGGATAAGTACCTGAAAGGGAAAAAAATGCAGGGCTACGGGGAAAGGGCGGGGGAGTAGGACTAGCTGAGGTGTTCTTGCAGAGAGCCAGCACAGGCTCGATGGGCTGAATGGCCTCCTTCTGTGCTGTAACCATTCTCTGATTCTATAAAAGTTAGCATGCAGGTACAGCAAACAATTAGGAAGGCAAATGGCATGTTGGCCATTATTGCAAGGGAGTTGGCGTACAAGAGTAAGGAAGTTTTATTACAATTGTACAGGGCTCTGGTGAGGCTACACCTGGAGTACTGTGCACAGTTTTGGTCTCCTTATCTAGGAAGGATATACTTGCCTTGGAGGTGGTGCAACGATGGTTCACTAGATTGATTCCTGGGATGAGAGGGTTGTCATATGAGGAGAGATTGAGTAGATTGGGCCTATACTCGCTGGAGTTTCGAAGAATGAGAGGTGATCTCATTGAAATATACAAGATTCTGAGGGGATTGACAGGGTAGATGCTGAGACGTTGTTTCCCCTGGCTGGAGAGTCTAGAACTAGGGGTCAGAGTCTCAGGATAAGGGATTGGCAATTTAAGACTGAGATGAGGAGGAATTTCTTCACTCAGAGGGTTGTGAATCTTTGTAATTCTCGATACCAGAGGGCTGTGAATGCTGAGTCTTTGAGTATATTCAAGGCTGAGAGAGATAGATTTTTGGACTCTAGGGGAATCAGGGGATATGGGGTTCGGGCGAGAAAGTGGAGTTGAGGTCGATGATCAGCCATGATCTTATTAAATGGGGGAGCAGGCTCGAGGGGCCGTATGGCCTACTCCTGCTCCTAATTCTTACGTTCTTATAACCTCATGGCCCAGCATACCCCTCACTCCTCTATCATCATCAAACCAGAGGACTAACCCTGATTCAAAGAGGAGTGCAGAAGTGCATGCTGGGAACAGCACCAGGTGTACCTGAAATGAGAAGCCAACTTGGTGAAGCTAAAACACAGGACTACATGCATGCTAAACAGAGGAAGCAGCATGCCATAGACAGAGCCAAGCAATCCCACAATCAAAGCATCAGATCAAAGCTCTGCAGTCCTGCCACATCTAGTCACGAATGGTAGTGGACAATTAAGCAACTAACAGGAGGAGGAGGCTCCATGAACACCCCCATCCTCAATGATGGCGGAGGCCATCATATAAGTGCAAAGGACAAGGCTGAATCATTTGTAACAATCTTCAGTCAGAAGTGTCGAGTGGATGATCCTTCTCTACCTGCTCCTGAGTCAACAACAACAACTCGCATTTATATAGCGCCTTTACTGCAGTAAAATGTTCCCAGGCTCTTCACAAGAATGTTATCAGACAAAATGTGACACCAAACCACGTAAGGAGATATTAGGACAGGCAAAACTCTTGGTCAAAGAGATCGTTTTTAAGGATCATCTTAAAGGAGAGAGGCAGGTAGGTTTTCTGAATCTCAGACCTGTGGGCCTCGGCAGCTGAAGGCACGGCCGCCAATAGTGAAGCAATAAAAATCGGGGATGCACAAGAGGCCAGAATTAGAGGAGCGCAGATATTTTGGAGGGTTGTAGGGCTGGAGGAGGTTTCAGAGATGGGGAGGAGCAAGGCCATGGAGGGAATTGAAAACAAGGATGAATGTTTTAAATTTGAGGTGTTGCTGGATAGGGAGCCAGTGTAGGTCGGTGAGCACAGGGGTGATGGGTGAACGAGACTTGGTGTGAGTCAGGAGAGGGGCAGCAGAGTTCTGAAGGAGCTGAAGCTTACGGAGGGCGATAGATGGGAAGCTGACTAGGAGAGCATTGGTATAGTCGAGTCTGGAGGCAAAAAAGGCAGGGATGAGGGTTTTAGCAGCAGATGGGCGGAGGCAGAGGCGGAGTTAGGTAATGTTACGGAGCTGGAAGGAGGAGGTGTTGGTAACAGAGAGAATATGTGGTCGGAAGCTCAGCTCAGGGTCAAATGGGATGTCGAGGTTGTGAACAGTCTGGTCCAGCCTCAGACAGTCGGCAGGAAAGGGATGGAGGTGGTCGCTCGGGAATGAGAGAGTGGCGGGGGCCTTATAGGCCTGAGCATTAATCCACCCCCCCGGGGAAAGGGCTCCCTCGGCCTGAGCATTAATCCACTTCCTGGGTAAGGGTTCCCTAGGCCTGAGCATTAATCCACTTCCTGGGTAAGGGTTCCCTAGGCCTGAGCATTAATCCACTTCCTGGGTAAGGGTTCCCTAGGCCCGAGCATTAACCCACCCCTGGATAAGTGTCTCGGAGGTCCGAACATTAATCCACTTCCTGGGTAAGGATCCTGTAGTCCCGAGCATTAATCCATCCCCGGGGAAAGGCTCCCTAGGTCCGAGCATTAATCCACTGCCCCCGGGGAAGGGCTCCCTAGGCCCGATCATTAAACCACTTCCTGGGTAAGGATCCTGTAGTCCCGAGCATTAATCCATCCCTGGGGGGAAGGCCCCATTGGCACGAGCATTAATCCACACCCTTAAATCCTACCCTCTAAATTCTGTTTTGTGGCCATCTTTCCATCCATTCTGATACCTGACCGTTGACCCCACACAGCCTAACCTTGGTTATCTTGTGGACTGTACATACTGCAGACACAGTGCATCAATGTTGGAGGGGATAGATATTGTGGCAGATGCGCTGATGAAGTGGATTTCTCTATCCCGTGTGTTTTGGTGGGTCGCTGATGGTGTTTTTCACCTCTTTCCACCTTGAAAAAAATTGCTGCCAGCTTATTAAAGCCATTAACAGCTTATGTAGGAAACAAAAATGGTGCCTCAAAAGTTTCCCTCTAAATAACAGGTCTGCACTGAAGTTAGAAAACAGAGTTAGTAAATATTTAGCAATTAAACCAGACTGGGCGGGGCCTGAGGTACGAGTTAATAACTGAAAAGTGGCGGCCAGCGTACTTCACACGATGGCGGAGGGCCCGGGCATGTGGGTTTCTGTATAATTTATTCATTGATTTTGTTCATTGCCTCTCCGGCCCCAATCTCGATGGAATGATTTAAAAAACATTCTGCTCACTAATTACAGCTTACAATGGCGGGGTGGTTTCCCAGAATACCCCGCGCGGCAGAATGTGCCCCATCAATGACAACAGGAGCCCAGTGCGCAGGCGCAGGACCGGGCGGTGCACTGAGCATGCGCAGTGCCAGTGTCGGCGATGGTCTGCGGCGGAAGAGACGCTCTCAGGAGGCGGTAGGAGATTGTGGGCTCGGGGAGGAATTGGAGCCGCGGGTGGGCTGGGAAGCTAAATAAACACCTGGTGTAGGCCTCAGGCCCCGAATAAGAGCCCACAGGCCCAGTGTTTGCCCCGCGGTGACAGGCCTGGGTCAGCGGGGTCACTGGCTGCCATCTTGGACAGGGCGGGATCACGGCGCATGCGCAGCCATCTTGGCCAGGAACAGAGAGTGGGCGGGGCTTCAGGGTCCCAGTGACCAGGAGAGACAATCATTGACTCATTGATTTTATTCTCACTCTGCACACAGCAGGTGTAGAACTGAACCCAACCAGAGTAGAGGGAGGGGGGGAAAACTGGGAGTGGAGGAAAGAAATGTTGGAGATGGTGCGATGGGTTTGGATTTCAGCACAGGGAGGAGGGAGTGTGTGTGGGACGGGGATTTACAGCTTTGGGGGGAGCAAGGGAGGAAAGAATGTTCCATAGAAACTAGAATTGTCTGTTCTGAATTTCAATCCTGTACTTAGTGATGACTTTTGTAAACTCCTTTTACAGGGTGTTAGAAGGGGAGGATTTACAGACGGGAAACTCAAACCAAACATCACAACAAGATCTGACAGAGTCACTCGATTCACCAGGACCTGAATATCATCGGCCTTTGAATGTGGAAGGAGGAATGTTTGCCTGTTCTGTCTGTGGGAAAAGATTTCAAACATCAGTGTGACTGGAAAAGCACCGAGACACAGACACCCGAGTGAGAGTGTTCCAGTGCACTGACTGTGGAAAGAGCTTTAACCAGTTACACAGCCTGAAAAAACATCACACCATTCACAGCGGGGAGAAACTGTACACGTGCTCTGTGTGTCACGGTAGGGCTAGGTCACTGAAGGATGAAGGAGGCGAGTGTGTAGTGGAGAGTCAGGGTCGGGCTAGGTCACAGGGATGAAGGAGGCGAGTGTGCAGTGGAGAGTCAGGGTAGGGCTAGGTCACTGAGGGATGAAGGAGGCGAGTGTGCAGTGGAGAGTCAGGGTCGGGCTAGATCACTGAGGGGTGAAGGAGGCGAGTGTGCAGTGGAGAGTCAGGGTCAGGCTAGGTCACTGAGGGGTGAAGGAGGCGAGTGTGCAGTGGAGAGTCAGGGTCGGGCTAGGTCACTGAGGGATGAAGGAGGCGAGTGTGCAGTGGAGAGTCAGGGTCAGGCTAGGTCACTGAGGGATGAAGGAGGCGAGTGTGCAGTGGAGAGTCAGGGTCGGGCTAGGTCACTGAGGGATGAAGGAGGCGAGTGTGTAGTGGAGAGTCAGGGTCGGGCTAGGTCACTGAGGGATGAAGGAGGTGAGTGTGCAGTGGAGAGTCAGGGTCGGGCTAGGTCACTGAAGGATGAAGGAGGCGAGTGTGCAGTGGAGAGTCAGGGTCAGGCTAGGTCACTGAGGGATGAAGGAGGCGAGTGTGCAGTGGAGAGTCAGGGTCGGGCTAGGTCAGTGAGGGATGAAGCAGGCGAGTGTGCAGTGGAGAGTCAGGGTCGGGCTAGATCACTGAGGGGTGAAGGAGGCGAGTGTGCAGTGGAGAGTCAGGGTCAGGCTAGGTCACTGAGGGATGAAGGAGGCGAGTGTGCAGTGGAGAGTCAGGGTCGGGCTAGGTCACTGAGGGATGAAGGAGGCGAGTGTGCAGTGGAGAGTCAGGGTGGAGCTCGGTCACTGAGGGATGAAGGAGGTGAGTGTGCAGTGGAGAGTCAGAGTCGGGCTCGGTCACTGAGGGATGAAGGAGGCGAGTGTGCAGTGGAGAGTCAGGGTGGAGCTCGGTCACTGAGGGATGAAGGAGGTGAGTGTGCAGTGGAGAGTCAGGGTCGGGCTAGGTCAGTGAGGGATGAAGGAGGCGAGTGTGTAGTGGAGAGTCAGGGTCGGGCTAGGTCACTGAGGGATGAAGGAGGCGAGTGTGTAGTGGAGAGTCAGGGTCGGGCTAGGTCACTGAGGGATGAAGGAGGCGAGTGTGCAGTGGAGAGTCAGGGTCGGGCTAGGTCACTGAGGGATGAAGGAGGCGAGTGTGCAGTGGAGAGTCAGGGTCAGGCTAGGTCACTGAGGGATGAAGGAGGCGAGTGTGCAGTGGAGAGTCAGCGTCAGGCTAGGTCACTGAGGGATGAAGGAGGCGAGTGTGCAGTGGAGAGTCAGGGTCGGGCTAGGTCACTGAGGGATGAAGGAGGCGAGTGTCTAGTGGAGAGTCAGGGTAGGGCTAGGTCACTGAGGGATGAAGGAGGCGAGTGTGCAGTGGAGAGTCAGGGTAGGGCTAGGTCACTGAGGGATGAAGGAGGCGAGTGTGCAGTGGAGAGTCAGGGTCGGGCTAGGTCACTGAGGGATGAAGGAGGCGAGTGTGCAGTGGAGTCAGGGTCGGGCTAGGTCAGTGAGGGATGAAGCAGGCGAGTGTGCAGTGGAGAGTCAGGGTCGGGCTAGGTCACTGAGGGATGAAGGAGGCGAGTGTGCAGTGGAGAGTCAGGGTCGGGCTAGGTCACTGAGGGATGAAGGAGGCGATTGTGCAGTGGAGAGTCAGGGTCGGGCTAGGTCACTGAGGGATGAAGGAGGCGAGTGTGCAGTGGAGAGTCAGGGTCGGGCTAGGTCACTGAGGGATGAAGGAGGCGAGTGTGCAGTGGAGAGTCAGGGTCGGGCTAGGTCACTGAGGGATGAAGGAGGCGAGTGTGCAGTGGAGAGTCAGGGCAGGGCTCGGTCACTGAGGGATGAAGGAGGCGAGTGTGCAGTGGAGAGTCAGGGTCGGGCTAGATCACTGAGGGGTGAAGGAGGCGAGTGTGCAGTGGAGAGTCAGGGCCGGGCTAGGTCACTGAGGGATGAAGGAGGCGAGTGTGCAGTGGAGAGTCAGGGTCGGGCTAGGTCACTGAGGGGTGAAGGAGGCGAGTGTGCAGTGGAGAGTGAGGTTCGGGCAAGATCACTGTGGGATGAAGGAGGCGAGTGTGCAGTGGAGAGTCAGGGTCGGGCTAGGTCAGTGAGGGATGAAGGAGGCGAGTGTGTAGTGGAGAGTCAGGGTCGGGCTAGGTCACTGAGGGATGAAGGAGGCGAGTGTGTAGTGGAGAGTCAGGGTCGGGCTAGGTCACTGAGGGATGAAGGAGGCGAGTGTGTAGTGGAGAGTCAGGGTCGGGCTAGGTCACTGAGGGATGAAGGAGGCGAGTGTGCAGTGGAGAGTCAGGGTCGGGCTAGGTCACTGAGGGATGAAGGAGGCGAGTGTGCAGTGGAGAGTCAGGGTCGGGCTAGGTCACTGAGGGATGAAGGAGGCGAGTGTGCAGTGGAGAGTCAGGGTAGGGCTAGGTCACTGAGGGATGAAGGAGGCGAGTGTGCAGTGGAGTCAGGGTCGGGCTAGGTCAGTGAGGGATGAAGCAGGCGAGTGTGCAGTGGAGAGTCAGGGTCGGGCTAGGTCAGTGAGGGATGAAGCAGGCGAGTGTGCAGTGGAGAGTCAGGGTCGGGCTAGGTCACTGAGGGATGAAGGAGGCGAGTGTGCAGTGGAGAGTCAGGGTCGGGCTAGGTCACTGAGGGATGACGGAGGCGAGTGTGCAGTGGAGAGTCAGGGTCGGGCTAGGTCACTGAGGGATGAAGGAGGCGAGTGTGCAGTGGAGAGTCAGGGTCGGGCTAGGTCACTGAGGGATGAAGGAGGCGAGTGTGCAGTGCCGTGTCAGGGTAGGGCTAGGTCACTGAGGCATGAAGGAGGCGAGTGTGCAGTGGAGAGTCAGGGAAGGGCTAGGTCACTGAGGGATGAAGGAGGCGAGCGTGCAGTGGAGAGTCAGGGTCGGGCTAGGTCACTGAGGGATGAAGGAGGCGAGTGTGCAGTGGAGAGTCAGGGTCGGGCTAGGTCACTGAGGGCTGAAGGAGGCGAGTGTGCAGTGGAGAGTCAGGGTAGGGCTAGGTCACTGTGGAATGAAGTAAGTGAGTGTGCAGTGGATAGTCAGGGTAGTGCTAGATCACTCACTGGTTCCCCTCCCTCTCCTGAAGGTGCTGACTCTGGCTGGGTTCAGTTCGACACTCACTGGATCCCCTACCTCTCCTCCCCTGAAGGTACAGACTCTGGCTGGGTACAGTTGTACACTCACTGGATCCCCTCCCTCTCCTCCCCTGAAATTGCTGATTCTGGCTGGGTTCAGTTCTACACTCACTGATTCCCCACATTTCGTAGACAGCTTCAGGCATGTTGTGAAACACACACACAGTTGAAGCACATTAATCTGATGCAAGATCACTTTCACACAAGCAGGCAGCGGTGTGGAGCCTCCTGAGAGATGGCCCCTTTACAGCCAGTATTTACAGGAGCTGGGACATGGAAAAGAGTCTAATTAAAATCAGTCATATATATTTGTTAATTATAAATAGTAACTTCTCCATCATTTACAGACACTTCCTGACAAGTCTCCATTTCCAGACGCTCCCAGACCTGTCACCATTTCCCCATCATTTACAGACGCTCCCTGACCAGTCACCATTTCTCCTCCATTTACAGACGCTCCCTGACTTCCTGCCTCTCCCGGAGTTTGGCGCGGGGCCCCTTTGCTGAGCGAATCGGGAGAAACCGGGAAGCGGCGAGCGGATCATGTTGAGTGTTTTAATGATGGGGCCTGGGGCCGCACTCGGGGTGTGAGCAGCCCGTGTCCCCCCGGGGTTCATGAACCCGCTCCCTGAGCTCGGGGTGTGAGCGGCCCGCGTCCCCCCGGGGTTCATGAACCCGCTCCCTGAGCTCGGGGTGTGAGCGGCCCGCGTCCCCCCGGGGTTCATGAACCCGCTCGGGGTGTGAGCGGCCCGCGACCCCCCGGGGTTCATGAACCCGCTCCCTGAGCTCTCTTACCTGATGTGTCAGCGGCTGCTGCCAAGGTCCGCGCATGCTCAGTTCACAGGGCGCGGGTGATTGACGGGAACTCCGGACCAATCGGAAGACCGGGGCGGGTCTGGAGGACCCAGCGGGCGACGGGTCCTCCAAACAATCGTAGTGTGTGAGGGGCGGGCTTGACCTTTAAACCAGAACAACAGATGGTGAGCTGAGCATGCGCACTCGGATCCTGTCGGACGGAGTCAGCGCGGGGCATTCCGGGGAAAGGGCTTGGTGTCGGTTCCAGAGTCGCGATCGGTGACGCAAAGTGAGTTTTCTCCGCTCCGATTGGGTGGAGAATCGCGCGGGGAGGGGTGGATCGGGAGAAAATGAAGAGAAATAGAAAAACCTGAGAGTCCGCGAGGCCCCGGACCGAGCCCAGTCAGTCGGAAGGTACACGTGATCTCCTCGGGGCACGTGACCCGGGCCCGCGGCCTGATTGACGGGAGCTTCTGACCAATAGGGAGCGAGCGGTGCGGGGCTCTAGGAACGAGCCGGCGGCGGGTCCTCCAACCAATCGGGGAGCCCGAGGGGTGGGACTAGCGCCGGCGGATTGTCTGATCCGCAGGGCAGCGACGTTCGACCCGAAACGTCAACTCAAATTTCTCTCCACGGATGTTGCCTGACCTGCTGAGTTTTTCCAGCATTTTCTGTTGTTATTTCTCCAGTCCCTTGTTCAGGGCCCGGGGCCAGGGGAGGCTGTGGGCCTTTATTCCCCTTATTGGACACAAGGCTCTTTGTCTCACAACACACTGGCTCAGGTTTTAATACAGACTTTTTAAATTCATCAATAAAAGCAGATAAACCCCGTGGAACAAAATATCTAATATTTGGGAGTAAAAATACTGTTATTTTTCCTCTGTGGAATTTGTTCGTTTCAGACAATAACAACGATTTGTATTTATATAACGTCTTTAATGTCGTAAAATGTCCCAATGCGCTTCACGGGAACGTTATAAAACAAAATTTGACACTGGGTACAAACCAAGCATATTCCCATAAGGAGGAAAGATGGGGCGTCCAAAGCTCGAGCTCCCTGGATGACAAAGGATATCGAGGTTAGAATAAAACAGGAAAAAGGAGGTTTACGACAAATGTCAGGTACAGGTACAGAATACAGTCAAAAACCAGGAGAATACAGAGAGTGTGGGGAAATTGAAAAAGGATATATGAAAGAAAGACTTGCATTTATATAGCGCCTTTCACGACCACTAGACATTCACAGAATATTCACAGAAACCACACAGTGCAGATAGAGGCCATTTCGGCCCATCGAGCCTGCACCAACACATATCCCACCCTATCCCCGTAACCCCACGTATTTAATCCCCCCAACACTAAGGGTCAATTTATCATAGCCAATCAACCTAACCCGCACATCTTTGGACTGTGGGAGGAAACCGGAGCACCCGGAGTAAACCCACGCAAACACGGGGAGAATGTGCAAACTCCACACAGACAGTCGCCCGAGGCTGGATTCGAACCCGGGTCCCTGGCGCTGTGAGGCAACAGTGC
Organism: Somniosus microcephalus; assembly: GCF_052327205.1. Taxonomy (NCBI): domain Eukaryota; kingdom Metazoa; phylum Chordata; class Chondrichthyes; order Squaliformes; family Somniosidae; genus Somniosus; species Somniosus microcephalus. Next base: position 58,180,567 of record NC_140990.1, on the reverse strand, counting down.
TAACCACATCTCAAAGCTCTTTACAGCCAATGAAGTACTTTTGAAGGGGAGTCACTGTTGTAATGTGGGAAACACGGCAGCCAATTTGTGCTCAGCAAGCTCCCACAAACAGCAATGTGATAATAACCAGATTATCTGTTTTTGTTATGTTGGTTGGCCAGCACACCGGGGATAACTCCCCTACTCTTCTTCAAAATGATCCATGGGATCTTTAACATCCACCTGAGAGAGCAGACGGGGCCTCAGTTTAAAATCTCATCAGAAAGACAGCACCTTCCAACAGTGCAGCACTCCCTCAGCACTGCACTGGATTGTCAGCCTAGGTTTATGTGTTCAAGTCTCTGGAGTGGGACTAGAACCCACAACCTTCTGACGCAGAGGCGAGTGTGCTACCCACTGAGCCACAGCTGACACAAGGGAGAGAGTACAAGAAAAGATTAGTGGGTAACGTAAAAGGGAACCCAAAAATCTTTTATACACATATGAAAAGTACAAGGATAGTTAAAGGAATGGTGGGGCCGATTAGGGACCAAATAGGAGCTCATCATACGGAGGCAGAGGGCGTGGCTGAGGTACTGAATGAGTACTTAGCATCTGTCTTCACAAAATAAGAGGATGAAGTTAATGCCGCAGTAGAGGAGGGGGGAGTAGAGAAATTGGATAAAAATGGATAGAAAGGAGGTGCTAAATAGGTTGTCATCACTCAAAGTTAACAAGTCATCTGGTCCAGATGCGATGCATCCTAGATTGCTGTGAGAAGCTAGGGTGGAGACAGCAGAAGCTCCGACCACAATCTTTCAATCTCCCTCAGATATATGGGAGTGGTGCCAGAAGACTGGAGGATTGCAAATGTTACACCCCTGTTTAAAAAAAGGGAGAGGGATAAACCTGGTAACTACAGGCCAATCAGTCTAATGTCAGTGATGGGTGAACGACTACAGACCACTGTCAAGAACAAAATTAATTCTCACTTGGAGAAGCATGGGTTAATAAGGGGCAGTCAGTATGGATTTGTTAAAGGTAAATTGTGTCTGACTAACCAAATTTTTTTTTTTTAATTCATTGATGGGATGAGGGCATCGCTGGCTGGCTAGGCCTGCATTTAGTGCCCATCCCTAATTGCCCTTGAGAAGATGGTGGTGAGCCGCCTTCTTGAACCGCTGCAGTCCATATGGTGTAGGTACACCCACAATGCTGTTAGGAAGGGAGTTCCAGGATTTTGGCCCAGCGACAGTGAAGGAACGGCGATACAGGTCCAAGTCAGGATGGTGTGTGGCTTGGAGGGGAACTTGCAGGTGGTGATGTTCCCATGCGTCTGCTGCCCTTGTCCTTCTAAGTGGTAGAGGTCGCGGGTTTGGAAGGTGCTGTTGAAGGAGCTTTGGCGAGTTGCTGCAGTGCATCTTGTAGATGGTACACACTGCAGCCACAGTGCGCCGGTGGTGGAGGGAGTGAATGTTGAAGGTGGTGGATGGAGTGCCAATCAAGCGGGCTGCTCTATCCTGAATGGTGTCGAGCTTCTTGAGTGTTGTTGGAGCTGCACTCATCCAGGCAAGTGGAGAGTATTCCATCACACTCCTGACTTGTGCCTTGTAGATGGTGGAAAGGCTTTGGGGAGTCAGGAGGTGAGACACTTGCCACAGAATTCCCAGCCTCTGGCCTGCTCTTGTAGCCACAGTATTTATATGGCTGGTCCAGTTCAGTTTCTGATCAATGGTAACCCCCAGGATGTTGATAGTGGGGGATTCAGCGATGGTAATGCCATTGAATGTCATGGGGAGATGGTTAGAGTCTCGCTTGTTGGAGATGGTCATTGCCTGGCACTTGTGTGGTGCGAATGTTACTTGCCACTTGTCAGCCCAAGTCTGAATGTTGTCCAGGTCTTGCTGCATATGAACACTGACTGCGTCAGTATCTGACGAATCTCGAATGGTGCTGAACAGTGTGCAATCATCAGCGAACATCCCCACTTCTGATCTTATGATGGAGGGAAGGTCATTGATGAAACAGCTGAAGATGGTTGGGCCTAGGACACTGCCCTGAGGAACTCCTGCAGTGATGTCATGCGATTGAGATGAATGACCTCCAACAACCACAGCCAACTTCCTTTGTGCCAGTTATGATTCCAACCAATGGAGAGTTTTCCCCTTGATGCCCATTGACTTCAGTTTTGCTAGGGCTCCTTGATGCCACACTCGATCAAATGCTGCCTTGATGTCAAGGGCAGTCACTCTCACCTCACCTCTTGAGTTCAGCTCTTTTGTCCATGTTTGGACCAAGGCTGTAATGAGGTCAGGAGCTGAGTGGCCCTGGCAGAACCCAAACTGGGCGTCAGTTAGCAGGTTATTGCTGAGCAAGTGCCACTTGATAGCACTGTTGACGACACCTTCCATCACTTTGCTGATGATTGAGAGTAGACTGATGGGACGGTAATTGGCTGGGTCGGATTTGTCCTGCTTTTTGTAGACAGGACATACTTGGGCAATTTTCCACACTGCCGGGTAGATGCCAGTGTTGTAGCTGTACTGCAACAGCTTGGCTAGGGGCGCAGCTAGTTTTGGAGCACAAGTTTTCAGTACTATTGCCGTAATGTTGTCAGGGCCCATAGCCTTTGCAGTATCCAGTGTCTTCAGCCGTTTCTTGACATCACGTGGAGTGAATTGAATGGGCTGAAGACTGGCATCTTTGATGAAGTAACAGAGGGTTGATGAAGGTAGTGCAGCAGATGTTGTATATATGGACTTTTAAAAGGCATTTGTTAAAGTACCACATAAGAGACTTACTTGGAAAATAGAAGCAGAGGGAATTAAAGGGCTGATGGTAATTTGGGTATATAATTGGCTAAGGGAGAGGAGGCAGTGAGCAGTGCTGAGGGATGTTTTTCTGACTGGAGGGAAGTATGCAGTGGGTTCCCCCAGGGGTCGGTATTAGGACCATTGCTTTTCTTGTTATATATAACTGACCTGGACTTGGGTATAGGTGTACAAGTTTGAAGTTTACAGATGATACAAAACTTGGCAACTGTGGTAAACCACTGTCATACCTGTCTGTGTCTGTATGTGTATTCCACTAGGTACAGGTCTGGACATGCCTCGGCTGACTCCTCCCACTATTCCAGGTATATAAGTGACTACCTCCCAGTCCCTTAGTATTCTGGACGGGTCGACCACTCGAGACAAGACCTTCATTCTTTAGTTAATAAAAGCCTGATTGTTACTCGCTCAACTTCAGTCTTTTGAGTAATTGATGGCGCATCAGCAACGTAGTAAATAGTGAGCACAGTAGTAGCAGACTTCAGAAGGACAGAGACAGACTGTGAAATGAGCAGACACAAGGCAGATGAAATTAAATGAGGATAATTGTGAAGTGATGCACTTTGGGAGAAACAACAGGGAGAGGCCGTATAATCTAAATGGGACTATTTTGAGGGGGTGCAAGAGCAGAGGGACCTGGGGGTCCATATTCACAAATCTTTGAAAGTGCCGCAGCAAGTTGGTGAGGCGGTTCAGAAAGCGTATGGGATACTTGGCTTTGTAAATAGGGCCATTGAATACAAAAACAAGGAAGTTACACTAAACCTTTACAAATCACTAGTTAGGAACATAGGAACAGGAGGAGGCCATTCAGCCCCTCGAGCCTGTTCCACCATTCAATGAGATCATGGCTGATCTGTTATCTAAATCCATACACCCGCCTTTGGCCCATATCCCTTAATACCTTTGGGTAACAAAAACCTATCAATCTCAGATTTAAAATTAACAATTGATCTCGCATCAATTGCCGTTTGCGGAAGAGAGTTCCAAACTTCTACCACCTTTTGTGTGTAGAAGTGTTTCCTAATTTCACTCCTGAAAGGTCTGGCTCTAATTTTTAGACTATGCCCCCAGTCCTAGAATCCCCAACCAGCGGAAATAGTTTCTCTCTATCTACCCTCTCTGTTCCCCTTAATATTCTGAAAACTTCGATCAGATCACACCTTAACCTTCTAAATTCCAGGGAATACAACCCTAATTTGTGTAATCTCTCCCCGTAACTTAACCCTTGAAGTCCGGGTATCATTCTGGTAAACCTACGCTGCACTCCCTCCAAGGCCAATATATCCTTCCTAAGGTGTGGTGCCCAGAACTGCTCACAGTACTCCAGGTGTGGTCTAACCAGGGTTTTGTACAGCTGCAGGGTTTTGGCCTCAGCTGGAGTCTTGTGTACAGTTCTGGGCACCACACTTTAGGAAGGATGTCAAGGCCTTGGAGAGGGTACAGAGGAGGTTGACCAGGATGGTACCAGGGATGAGGGACTTCAGTTATGTGGAGAGATTGGAGAAGCTGGGATTGTTCCCCTTAGAGCAGAGAAGGTTAAGAGGAGACCTAATTGAGGTGTTCAAAATGATGAGGGGTTTTGATCGAGCAAGTAGGGAGAAACTGTTCACTCTGGCAAGTGGGTCGGTAACCAAAGGTCACAGATTTAAAATAGTTGCTAAAAGAACTAGAGGGAAATGAGGAGTATTGTTTTCACACAGAAGGTTGTTCAGATCTGGAACGCACCATCTGAAAGGATGCTGGAATCAGGTTCCACAGGAACTTTCAAACGGTAATTGGACATGTACTTGAAGAGGACTAGTTTGCAGAGTTCTGGGGATAAAGCTGGGGTTTGGGACTAAATTGGAAAGCTCTTTCAAAGAGCCAGCACAGACACGATGGGCCAAATCGCCACCTTCTGTGCTGTTAGATTCCATAATCAGTGTGAAGACGCTGGTGTCTCTTAAGGCTCTTTGAGCTTTTAAAGCTCTTCCCACAGTCAGAACATTTAAAGGGTCTCTCGTCAGTGTGAACAAGCTGGTGTGCCAGGAGGGTGGATGACTCAGTGAATCCCTTCCCACACACGGATCAGGTGAACGGTCTCTCGCCAGTGTGGAGGAGCCGATGTCTCTTCAGCTCCCCAGAGCTTTTAAATCTCTTCCCACAGTCAAAACATTTGAAGGGGTTCGCTCCAGTGTGAACTCGCTGATGTGCCAGCAGGTTGGAGGACCGAGCGAATCCCTTCCCACACACAGAGCAGGTGAACGGTCTCTCTCCAGTGTGTAGGTGTTGGTATCACTTCAGCTCCCCGGAGCTTTTAAAGCTCTTCCCACAGTCAGAACATTTAAAGGGTCTCTCATCAGTGTGAACTCGCTGGTGTGTCTGCAGGGTGGATGATTCAGTGAATCCCTTCCCACACACGGAGCAGATGAATATTGTCTCCCCAGTGTGGAGGCGCTGGTGTCTCTGCAGGTTGGATGACTGAGTGAATCCCTTCCCACACACGAAGCAGGTGAACGGCCTCTCTCCAGTGTGAACTCGCTGGTGTCGCTTGAGCACCTGGGGGATTTTAAAGCTCTTCCCACAGTCAGAACAGTTAAATGGTCTCTCCGCAGTGTGAACAAGCTGGTGTCGCACCAGATCCTGGGGGCTTTTAAAGCTCTTCCCACAGTCAGAACATTGAAATGGTCTCTCATCAGTGTGAACTCGCTGGTGTCCTTTCAGGTGCCCGGGGCTTTTAAAGCTCTTCCCACAGTCAGAACACTGAAATGGTCTCTCCACAGTGTGAGCTCGCTGGTGTGTTTGCAGGTGGGATGAACAAACAAATCCCTTTCCACACACTAAGCAGGTGAACGGACTGTCCCTGGTGCGACTGCGCCGTTGAACTTCCAATGCAGACGGGGAACTGAATCCCTTCCCGCCGTCCCCACCTTTACCCGGTTTCTCCCCGGTGTGACGGTGCACGTGTCTCGCCAGGTCAGGCGATCAGCTGAATCCACGTCCACACACCGAACACGTGTGCGGTTTGTCATCGCAGCGATCGCTGCTTTCTCCTTACATGTGCAAAGGCCAATGATATTCAGGTCCTGATGAATCGAGCGACTGTCAGATCTTGACGTGATGTTTGGTCTGAGCTTCCTGCCTGTAACTGATCCACTCCTAAAACCCTGTAAATTGAGATCAGAAAAGGATCAGAGGCAAACTGTTGTTTAATTTTCCCCTTTCCGAGCCTAGGGGCAGTGAAGCTGATTTTCAGGCCCCAGCTGCTGCACAGGTTGGTTGATAGGATGAACAGTAATGGCGGCTGTAATACCCACAAGCCACCGCGCTCCAGAAAGCACTCTGTTGACTCTGAGTCCCGCGCATGTGCTCATGGCCCCCACGCTCTCCCTCCTGCTCCACAATCGCCCGTCCTGATCGGTCCGCAACGCGCATGCTCAGCGCACTAAACCCTGCAGTTGGAACATCAGGCGCGCATGCGGAGCCGCAACATCTGGTACACGTGCGCGGCTCAGGTGGGGGCGAGTCGGTGTTTCGCCTCAGCCGCCAGGGAGGTGCACGTGCGCGGGATGACCCAACATTCTTCCTGTCAGCAATCACTCCCTCGTTTCTTTAATAAAAACAGAAAATGCTGGAAATACTCAGCGGGTCAGGCAGCATCTGTGGAGAGAGAAACAGAGTTAACGTTTCAGGTCGATGACCTTTCGTCAGAACTGCTTGTTCTTTAGTATCAGCCAGTGGCTCAGTTGGTAGCACTCTCGCCTCTGAGTCAGAAAGTTGTGGGTTCAAGTCCCACTCCAGAGACTTGAGCACAAACATCTAGGCTGACACTCCAGTGCAGTGCTGAGGGAGTGCGGCACTGTCGGAGGTGCCGTCCTTCAGATGAGACATTAAACTGAGGCCCTGTCTGCTCTCTCAGGTGGATATAAAAGATCCCATGACACTATTGTGAGAAAGAAAGGCTTGCATTTATACAGTGCCTTTCATGACAACCAGAAGTCTTGAAGTGCTTTACAGCCAATGAAGTACTTTTGGAGTGTAGTCACTGTTGTAATGTGGGAAAGAGCAGGGGAATTATCCCCAGTGTCCTAGTCAATGTTTATCCTTCAATCAATGTAACAAAAAGATAGATTATCTGGTCATTATCACAATGCTGTTTGTGGGAGCTTGCTGTGCGCTAATTGACTGCTGCGTTTCCTACATGACAACAGTGACTACACTTCAAAAGTACTTCATTGGCTGTAAAGCGCTTTGGGACGTCCGGTGGTGGTGAAAGGCGCTATATAAATGCAAGTCTTTCTTTCTTCACCCGCTTCGCTCTCGGCCTCTCCTCGCTCTCTTCACCTGCTCCGCTCACGGCCTCTCCTCACCCTCTTCACCCGCTCTGCTCTCGGCCTCTCCTCACCCTCTTCACCCGCTCTGCTCTCGGCCTCTCCTCACCCTCTTCACCCGCTCCGCTCTCGGCCTCTCCTCACCCTCTTCACCCGCTCCGCTCTCGGCCTCTCCTCGCTCTCTTCACCCACTCCGCTCTCGGCCTCTCCTCGCTCTCTTCACCCGCTCCGCTCTCGGCCTCTCCTCACCCTCTTCACCCGCTCCGCTCTCGGCCTCTCCTCACCCTCTTCACCCGCTCCGCTCTCGGCCTCTCCTTGCCCTCTTCACCCGCTCCGCTCTCGGCCTCTCTTTGCCCGCTTCACCTGCTCCGCTCTCGGCCTCTCCTCGCCCTCTTCACCTGCTCCACTCTCGGCCTCTCCTCACCCTCTTCACCCGCTCCGCTCTCGGCCTCTCCTCACCCTCTTCACCCACTCCGCTCTCGGCCTCTCCTCACCCCCTTCACCCGCTCCGCTCTTGGCCTCTCCTCACCCTCTTCACCCGCTCCGCTCTCGGCCTCTCCTCACCCTCTTCACCCGCTCCGCTCTCGGCCGCTCCTCACCCTCTTCACCCACTCTGCTCTCGGCCTCTCCTCACCCCCTTCACCCGCTCCGCTCTCGGCCTCTCCTCACCCTCTTCACCCGCTCCGCTCTCAGCCTCTCCTCGCCCTCTTCACCCGCTCCGCTCTCGGCCTCTCCTCACCCTCTTCACCCGCTCCGCTCTCAGCCTCTCCTCGCCCTCTTCACCCGCTCCGCTCTCGGCCTCTCCTCACCCTCTTCACCCGCTCCGCTCTCGGCCTCTCCTCGCCCTCTTCACCCGCTCCGCTCTCGGCCTCTCCTCACCCTCTTCACCCGCTCCGCTCTCAGCCTCTCCTCACCCGCTTCACCCGCTCTGCTCTCGGCTTCTCCTCGCTCTCTTCACCCGTTCCGCTCTCAGCCTCTCCTCACCCTCTTCACCCGCTCCGCTCTCGTCCTCTCCTCGCCCTCTTCACCCGCTCCGCTCTCGGCCTCTCCTCGCCCTCTTCACCCGCTCCGCTGTTGGCCTCTCCTCACCCTCTTCAGCCGCTCCGCTCTCGGCCTCTCCTCACTCACTTCACCCGCTCTGCTCTCGGCCTCTCCTCGCCCTCTTCACCCGCTCCGCTCTCGGCCTCTCCTCACCCTCTTCAGCCGCTCCGCTCTCGGCCTCTCCTCACCCTCTTCAGCCGCTCCGCTCTCGGCCTCTCCTCACTCACTTCACCCGCTCCGCTCTCGGCCTCTCCTCACCCTCTTCACCCGTTCCGCTCTCGGCCTCTCCTCGCCCTCTTCACCCGCTCCGCTCTTGGCCTCTCCTCACCCTCTTCACCCGCTCCGCTCTCGGCCTCTCCTCACCCTCTTCACCTGCTCCGCTCTCGGCCTCTCCTCGCCCTCTTCACCCGCTCCGCTCTTGGCCTCTCCTCACCCTCTTCACCCGCTCCGCTCTCGGCCTCTCCTCGCCCTCTTCACCCGCTCCGCTCTCGGCCTCTCCTCACCCTCTTCACCCGCTCCGCTCTCGGCCTCTCCTCACCCTCTTCACCCGCTCCGCTCTCGGCCTCTCCTCACCCTCTTCACCTGCTCCGCTCTCGGCCTCTCCTCGCCCTCTTCACCCGCTCCGCTCTTGGCCTCTCCTCACCCTCTTCACCCGCTCCGCTCTCGGCCTCTCCTCGCCCTCTTCACCCGCTCTGCTCTCGGCCTCTCCTCACCCTCTTCACCCGCTCCGCTCTCGGCCTCTCCTCACTCTCTTCACCCGCTCCACTCTCGGCCTCTCCTCACTCTCTTCACTCGACCTCGGCCTCTCCTCACCCTCTTCACCCGCTCCGCTCTCGGCCTCTCCTCGCCCTCTTCACCCCAGCTCTGCTCTCGGCCTCTCCTTGCCCTCTTCAGCCACTCTGCTCTCGGCCTCTCCTCACCCTCTTCACCCGCTCTGCTCTCGGCCTCTCCTCACTCTCTTCACCCGCTCTGCTCTCGGCCTCTCCTCACTCTCTTCACCCGCTCCGCTCTCGGCCTCTCCTCACCCTCTTCACCCACTCCGCTCTCGGCCTCTCCTCGCCCTCTTCACCCACTGCGCTCTCGGCCTCTCCTCACTCTCTTCACCCGCTCCGCTCACAGCCTCTCCTCGCCAGTCACTATTGGCTGAAACAATTGCCTCCTTATATGATGAAACCTACCCCACATGTCCAAGCAGCAGCCAATCACAGGAGGGTGTCTCCCTGACAAACGAATGCCACACTCTGATTGGTCTAGAGGTTTAGAAGATCTGAGTTGTGACAACGAGTGACGTTTCAGTGGACCAATCTCGCCACTAGGAAAAAATCATGAGAGTTGAGAGTTCTATGGCAAGATCATATAGGCAGTAGTGACCATAATATAACATGGCTTTAAGATGATAATTGAGAAGGACAAAAGTATGACGAAAACCAGATTAATAGATTGGAGAAAAGCTGATTTTGAGGGGCTGAGAATAGAACTTGTAAAAAAAGACAACAATATTGGCAAACAACGATGTAGAACAGCAATGGGAAACATTTAAAATGGCGTTCAACAGAGTGCAGGAACAATATATTCCACTAAAAGGAAAGAACAAACTAAACACTAATGAGACTCCATGGATGAATAAAGCCATAAGGAAACAATTGAGGGTAAGGAAAGAGGGATACACTAAGTACATGGACAGCAGGGGAGTGCATGATAAGGGAGAATACAAAGAAATTAGGAGAGAAGTCAAAAAAAACAATTTGGGAGGCAAAGAGGAACTATGAAATTAAATTATCAAGGAACATAAAACAAAATAGTAAAATATTTTACAGGCACATCAATTTAAAAAAAAGGAAAGTTGGGATGGGAATAGGGCCATTAAGGGATAGTCAGGATAATACCACAGATAACGATGGGAAGATGGAGAAATATTAAATAATTATTTTATTTCAGTATTTACCAGGGAGATAGAACAGGTGGACATGACATTGGATGATGAGATTAGTAATGAGATAAGTGCATCTATTTATCTATCTATCTATCTATCTATCTTCTATCTATCTATCTATCTATCTTATATATATAAAGGAGTCGATCTGTCTGTCCTTCTGTCTGTCCTTCTGTCTGTCCTTCTGTCTGTCCTCGGGTGTGCGTCTGTCCGGCTATGCGCTCGAAAGTTACAGAGCGTACCTACGCGTGCGTTACGTCGGAAGAAAGCTCACCGTTCCGAAACGCTGGTAAGCGTATTTACGTTTCGGCCGGACGAAAATTGCGCCCGCGGTATCCGAAAAACCTTCAACATTCCGCTCATTATCCACTCATTACCATAGAGTGACATTGAGGTCGACCAATCGTACGGTCGACCAACCCGATGGTCGACCAATCAATGCGTGGCGGGGGCGGGTTCGTCGCATGTGCAGCCGGGCCCTCCTAAAGTCAAGTGACAGGACGATTGACCAATCCTATGCTTCGGTGACATGACGATCGACCAATCAGTGCGTGTGTGGGCGGGCCTTATCGTTCTGAACTGAGGTGAGTGGCCGCCATCTTTATTCTCACCTTCTGTGTGTTTATTTGTTAGGACCGATTTTTTTTTTTAAATGTGTAAAACGTAAAAACACAATGTCTAAAATGTTAAAACACAATGAAGATGGTGTCCCATCTTCTTAACAGCCATTTAAAAAAAATAACTTTTGGTGTTTTCAGCTAGAATGCGCGTTCCTTCTCCGTGGCAGCTTTTTAAAAACATTAAAAAACTTTCAAGATGGCCTCCCATCTTCTTAACACCCGTTTTTGAAAAAAAAAATTTTTTTTGCTCTTTCGCTGACCCCCTCAAAACACTCCTCCCCTCCTCCCACTCTCCCTCCTCCTCCTCCCCCCTTCTCACTCTCTCACCCCCCTTCTCACTCTCTCCCCCCCTTCTCTCTCTCTCTCTCTCTCCCCCCCCGGCGCCCCCCCCTCCCTCCCCGGCGCCCCCACCTCCCTCCCTCGCCTCCCCTCTCCCTCGCCCCCTCTCCCTCGCCCCCCCCTCCTCGCGCCCCCCCTCTCCCTCGCCCCCCTCGCCCCCCTCCCTCGCCCCCCTCTCCCCCCCATCTCCCTCTCTTCCTCGCCCCCCCTCTCCCTCGCCCCCTCTCTCCCTCGCCCCCCCCTCTCTCCCTCGCCCCCCCTCCCTCGCTCCCCCCTCTCTCCCTCGCTCTCTTCCCCCCTCTCTCCCTCACTCTCTTCCCCCCCACAGTCGCTCGCTCCTCTTCCCCCCCACAGTCGCTCGCTCTCTTCCCCCCCCCACAGTCGCTCGCTCTCTCCCCCCCCACAGTCGCTCGCTCTCTTCCCCCCCACAGTCGCTCGCTCTCTTCCTCCCCCCACAGTCGCTCGCTCTCTTTCCCCCCCCAGTCGCTCTCTCTCTCTCTTCCAACAACATGTCCTCGAAAAGCCTCGCACCCGCCGGGCACTCCAGCTAGTCTATATATATAAAGGAGTCGATCTGTCTGTCCTTCTGTCTGTCCTTCTGTCTGTCCTTCTGTCTGTCTGTCCTCGGGTGTGCGTCTGTCCGGCTATGCGCTCGAAAGTTACAGAGCTTACCTACGCGTGCGTTACGTCGAAAGAAAGCTCACCTTTCCGAAACCCTGATAAGCGTATTTACGTTTCGGCCACACGAAAATCGCGCCCGCGGTATCCAAAAAACCTTCAACATTCCGCTCATTATCCACTCATTACCATAGAGTGACATTGAGGTCGACCAATCGTACGGTCGACCAACCCGATGGTCGACCAATCAATGCGGTGGCGGGGGCGGGTTCGTCGCATGTGCAGCCAGGCCCTCCTAGAGTCGAGTGACAGGACGATTGACCAATCCTATGCTTCAGTGACATGACGATCGACCAATCAATGCGTGTGTGGGCGGGCCTTATCGTTCTGAACTGAGGTGAGTGGCCACCATCTTTATTCTCACCTGTGTGTTTATTTGTTAGGAGCGATTTTTTTTTTTTTTAATGTGTAAAACGTAAAAACACAATGTCGAAAACGTTAAAACACAATGAAGATGGTGTCCCATCTTCTTACAGCCATTTAAAAAAAAATAACTTTTGGTGTTTTCAGCAAGAATGCGCGCTCCTTCTCCGTGGCAGCTTTTTAAAAACATTAAAAAACTTTCAAGATGGCCTCCCATCTTCTTAACACCCCGTTTATAAAAAAAAATTTATTTTAAATTTCTTTTGGTTTCACAGACTGCGCGTTCCTTCTCCGTGGCAGCTTTTAAAAAAAAAAAATTTCTGTTGGTTTCACAGACTGCGCGTTCCTTCTCCGTGGCAGCTTTGTAAAAACATTTAAAAACTTTCAAGACGGCCTCCCATCTTCTTAACACCCGTTTTTGAAAAAAAAAAATTTTTCCTCTTTCGCTGACCCCTCAAAACACTCCTCCCCTCCTCCCACTCTCCCTCCTCCTCCTCCCCCCTTCTCACTCTCTCCCCCCCTTCTCACTCTCTCCCCCCCTTCTCTCTCTCTCTCTCTCTCTCTCCCCCTCCGGCGCCCCCCTCCCTCCCCGGCGCCCCCCTTCCCTCCTCGCCCCCGCCCCCCCCTCTCCCTTGCGCCCCCTCTCCCTCGCCCGCCCCCCTCTCCCTCACCTCTCCCTCGCACCCCCCCTCTCCCTCGCCCCCCCCTCTCCCTCGCCCCCCTCTCCCTCGCCCCCTCTCCCTCGCCCCCCCTCCCTCGCCCCCTCTCCCTCGCCTCACCCTCCCTCCCTCGCCCCCCCTCTCCCTCTCCCCCCCCTCCCTCGCCCCCCTCTCCCTCGCCCCCCCCTCCCTCGCCCCCCCTCTCCCGCGCCCCCCCTCCCTCGCCCCCCCTCTCCCTCGCCCCCTCTCTCCATCGCTCTCCCTCGCTCTCTTCCCCCCCTCTCCCTCGCTCTTCCCCCCCTCTCTCCCTTGCTCTCTTCCCCCCCACAGTCCCTTGCTCTCTTCCCCCCCACAGTCGCTCGCTCTCTTCCCCCCCACAGTCGCTCGCTCTCTTCCCCCCCACAGTCGCTCGCTCTCTTCCCCCCCCACAGTCGCTCGCTCTCTTCCCCCCCACAGTCGCTCGCTCTCTTCCCCCCCACAGTCGCTCGCTCTCTTCCCCCCCCCACAGTCACTTGCTCTCTTCCCCCCCCACAGTCGCTCGCTCTCTTCCCCCCCCCCACAGTCGCTCGCTCTCTTTCCCCCCCCCCACAGTCGCTCTCTCTCTCTCTTCCAACACATGTCCTCGAAAAAGCCTCGGCACCGCCGGGCACTCCAGCTAGTATATATATAAACGGATACTTCTTTCTGTCTGTCTGTCTATCTGTCTGTCTATCTGTCTGTCTGTCCTCACGTGTGCGTCTGTCCGGGGCTATGCGCTCGAAAGTTATAGAGCATACCTACGCGTGCGTTACGTCGAAAGAAAGCTTACCTTTCCGAAACGGTGGTAAGCGTATTTACGTTTCGGCCGGACAAAAATCGCGCCCGCGGTATCCGAAAAACGTTCAAAATTCCGCTCATTCGCATCTCATTATCCGCTCATTAGCGACAGAGTGACCTCGAGGTCGACCAATTGTACGCCGGGTTCCTGGCGCGTGCGGCCGGGCCCTCCTACGGTCGAGTGACGGGACGATTGACCAATCCTACGCTTTGGTGACCTGACGGTCGACCAATCGGTGCATGTGTGGGTGGGCCTTATCGTTCTGAACCGAGGTGAGTCGCCGCCACCTTGATTCCAAACTTTTCCTTTCTTTTTCCCGCTTTCTGCGTCTTTCAAAAAAACGTTGCTTTTAAAGCACATATGTTTTTTAAAAAAGCTAATTACTTTCTAAATCTTTTATCTAATCTCATTAATTTTCCTACCTTTCCCCATTTTTTCCAGGTAGGCCTCGAAGCCTCGGCCTCTACTCCGCACCCCACGCCCGAGCTAGGCGCCTCCCGGCCCCAGTCAACAAGCGGCCCCCGATCGCCGCCATCTTTGTGAAGGCTGGAGGGGCGGGCCTCAGCCGAGCGCCGCCACCGCCGCCATCTTAGTAAAGGCTGCGGTGGCGGGTGGCGGCACGGAACTCCGCGGAGCAGGAGCGCGGCGGCGTCTAACTCTTCCCCCCCCCCCAGTCTGTCTCTCTCTCTCTTCCCCGCGCCTCCTGAATGCGCGGGGGAAGAGGCCCGGGGCAGCGTGACGCTTTCGGAGACTTCAACTCCGTGACAGGTGAGGAGGGTCTTTCTTCACGCAATCGGCCGCTCAGGCCCGGAGATCGGGAGGCGGAGAGGGGAGGAGGGTTACCAAGGCAACCGGGGCTCGGGCGGGGGGCGGGGCTCCAGAGATCGGGCCTCCGGAGATCGCGGGGGGGGCGGGGGGGCGAGCCTCGGGAGATCGCGGGGGGGGGCGAGCCTCGGGAGATCGCGGGTGGGAGGGGGGGGGCGAGCCTCGGGAGATTGCGGGGGGGGCGAGCCTCGGGAGATCGCAGGGGGGGAGGGGGGTGCGAGCCTCGGGAGATCGTGGGGGGGGGGAGGCGAGCCTCGGGAGATCGCGGGGCGAGGCTCGGCGGGGGGCGAGCCTCGGGGGGGGGGTGAGACTCGGGGGGGGGTGAGCCTCGGGAGATCGGGGAGGGGGGGAGGCGAGCCTCGGGAGATCGGGGG